>NC_091076.1:89779704-90080304 GCF_032405125.1 Capricornis sumatraensis | reverse complement strand
ATATAAGAGGATGAGGCAAGGCAAGGCAAGGACCTTTGCTGTCTTCAACTGACAAGAGCAACTTACAATATCCAATGAATGAAGTTTCATTTTGAATATCTCATTTTTCATGCCTCCAATTGTGACACATTTGTTACTCTTTATATTTTCACTTAAAAATACAGGGACTAATTAAAATATCTCTGTATTGTGAGTACAAGTGACTTTATCTATATTCTTCAAGGTCAGTGATTTTCAGCCCTTACTGTACATCAGGAGAGATTTAAAATTCAGAAGCCTTAGGTCCTATCCCTAGAAATCTGGCAATTGTTCGGAGGTGTTTATGTTTAAAGCTTTTTAGATGATTATAATGTGTAGCCAGTGTTGAAAGCCACTGTTTTAAATAGACAATGAAGGAAAAGTGAGCCAAGGAAGGAAGTTGTAATTCAGAAAAAACAGTTGTACCACAGGAGAGCTACTTTGTTGCTTATAAAAATTCATTATTACACAGTTTTGGATATATTTAGATCAAATAACAGTCCACAGAACTAACTGCATTTAGCGACTGTGATTTAACATGATTAAATTCTAAGGTCTTATCAAATCTAACACAGACAGGGCTCTAATTATATGTTAGTGAGCCATGGGTAAACTAATCTTTAAATTCAGCTTACCTAATTCACTAATTTATGCCACACACTGAATTGAGATATTAGTTTTCAGGATAGGGAAATAATCTATTTTAAGTTTTCTAGACCACACGTATAAAACTGGGCTTATCTCCTTTTCCCCTTACATAATGAGGATACCAAACTCTCTACTAATTTTTCAGTGGCTAAAAATTAAAACACACGCACAGACACAAATCCTTACACTTGACCTTCAAAATCTGCCAAGTGCTTAATAAAAGCACAAAGGCTCCTTCCCAGCACTGACCTATTGCATCCCCAGCCCCAGGTTCCACCTTGCCAGGAGCAGGCTGAGGTGGTGCTGGGCTGCTGTTCTTTACAGGCTCAGCACTTGTCCCTGAGATAGTTTCTTTTCGAGAGGCTTTGGGTGGAGGTGGCTCTTCTACCAAAACACCACTTTGTCGCTGCCGTCGCCGTTTCTTACTCCATAATTCATGGCAATCCTGCCAGTGGGGGAGGCTGGAAAAAGACAAAAGGGGAAATGTGTGTGGGAATGTGCACTACTGAGCGAATGGAGGAACAAGAGATTAAAATGGGAAGGCAAAGAGCAAGGGGAAATGGAAAGGATAAAGAAAATATTAAAATAACCAGAAAAGTTAGTAAACAGCAGCAACGTAAATAGAATCACGGCATATGGTAGTCTGAAGAACTAAAGATCCAAATGCCCAAAGGATTTCTTTCTACAGTGAGAAATGAAGATCTTGCTAATAACAGAGACACACCTGCTCTATAAAAATGTCCATATTCCAGTCAAATGGTTAAGTTTCATAACTGTTTGTGCTTAGCATAACAAAAATTAAGGAGACTTTTTTTTTCTTGGTCAAATTTTAATAGGGAATAAACAGAACAAAGGTGACTGCCTTCTTAATATTTACAAAAAGCCCAGGCAAGGTAGTAATTTAAATCTTGGAACCACATGAGCACACTGTAATTAAACCATCTCTGTGTAAAATCAGTTTTGTGTTACTTGGTCTCTAAGGACCAAAAAACTGGTTCTTTTTTCTTTCTGACCACTGAATTTCCATGACCGAATATTTTCATTTGTGAGGTTTAATACATTTCTGGACTTTCCAATACTCAATAAATTCCAGTAAGTTAAATCTTACCACAACACAGATTACCACAGCCAAAATTTCCAATTTTTGCTAAAAAGCTTACATACTTCAGCCACATTCAATGCATCAAAATTCAAACACAATAAATGAATTAAGATATTTCTTTGGATTATCAGATTTGTAGTTATTACCTGTTCATATACTAACATCTCATACATTTAAGATACAGTATTCCTATAAGAAAGAAATGCCCGTAAACTCGGACGTGAAAGTTATAATGCTGTCAGTGAAAGTCCAAAGGTTTCTATCAGAATGTGAGATGGGGAGTGTAGAACCTCTGAGGATCCCAAACAATAGAGAAAATTAATAAAATTCTGATAGAAGAAAGACACATTCAGAGACCATGTTTTCTATATAAAAATTCAGGACATATGGCCTGATAGATAAACTACTGGTTCGATCCCTGGTCAGAAAACTAGATCTCACATGCCACAACCAGGAGTTCTCATGCCACAACTAAAGATCCCACATGCCACAACTAAGACCTGGTGCAGCCAAACAAATAAATATTTTAAAAAATAAATACATAAAATTAGGACTGTTCTTGCACATATGGGGTAACATGATCATTGCAGATATAAGGAATTAAAAAAGATGAAATTGTTTAAAAACCTCTCTATTTGGTTGGCCACTGCAGCTTCTTTTTTAAAAAATCTATTATTTTTAGTTTCTCAGGTTTAGAGTCACTACAAGGCCACCACCACTTACTCTGGAGGATCCATTTTGCTGAGCTCAACATCTTTAAGGAAATCACTCTGTAGAGTCTGTTCAGCTGTACAACGTTTGCTAGGATCTAACGTCAGCATGTGGTCGAGTAAATCAAGTGCTGCTGAAGGAATGCTGTGGAAAGGAAGAGCAAAAGAACAAGTTCACAATGACTCCAGTTCTTAAGCCTGTAACTTTATGCCAAAGGTCTCTGAATTTCCAACTCCATGTAAAAACCATGGGAAGGGAGTTGGAACCTGGCTAAACAAGAAAGCAGATTTGCTTCTACACAGGATTCAAGAAATGCAATAGTACCACAGGTAGAAAACATGAAGCCTTGAATGCAAGACTATGATGAAACTCATAATGCTCAAAAATAAAATGTTTTCCTACAGTGTGTTGGCATAATAAACTGGGATAGCACTAATTCCCCAGGACAGGAAAAAGCTAAGTCCAAACAACAGCCAAACACATAAGCAAACAGATGTACGTATTTGTCAAACTCACAAAGAGAATTCTTCTCGTAGGCGCCTTCTATATTGCTTCTTCGGTTTCATTGTATTGAAGTAGGGCAGCTTGATAACATCAGGCCACACAGCTGGACAAGGGCTACCACAGAGTCGACTGAAAACAAAGCAAAAAGCAAGAACAAGGAATTGAGTGAGCATTATAAATTTTAGCAATTCTAGAAGCAGAAATGATTACCTGCTCAGGTATGGGGGCTTTTGGCTTATTAAACTAAAAGGCATGCAGAGAGGTAAAACCTGACCTCACTGCTTTAAGGACAGAGGAGTTGGTTAAAAAATAGTAATGAGAAAATACTGGCACAATAGTCTAAAATGAATCACATATTCGGCTTTGTAAAACATGTTCTTAATGTCCCACATACATTTTCATTACCAGTTTTGTTCTGTTCAGTTAGCATTAATTTCAAAGAGCTGAACTGGTCCTATAACATCCTTGTTGAACTAGCAGAGGAGAGCTTAAGACTGGAATTCTAATGGAAAACTGAGTTTACTGCATAACACATAATGGGTTATACACTACCTTTTAAAAAAAGTGTATCTTAGCTTGTCATATTCTTCTCTTTAATCTTATTGCAAAACAAAACAAAAAAACAAAATTCAAATTCCATCCCAATCCCAGACCTTACCCAAACCCTCTATTAAAGGCTCTTTTTTATAACTATCTGTTTACATGATGCATCACTTACTAAACTCTGAGTTCTTTGAAGGCAGGGACCTATTTCTGAATCCTAAAGTTAAACAGTGATAGGAATTTGTTAGAGAATAGGCTCAATGAATGTTTGCCGAATAAAGTTGATCTTAATCTAACCTAAATAAGAATAAACAACTACTCTGAAAACAGCATGCTTTTACATGAAGAACTAATAAAAACTATGCAAATTAAGTAACTGAAATACAGTTACTTATATATATAAGTATGTATGTGTGTGTGTGTGTGTGTGTGTATATATATATATATATATATACACATACATACATATACATACATACACACTTTTTGTATACAGCCCATGACAAAATATATGGTAAACCTGACTGAAGAGAAACTTACTTGGACATAAGGAGCATAAAATCATTTAGTAGAATGAATGAAAAGTATTAGAAATTAGAGGATGAGATTACTGATCAACCTTGGGCACTCAGAGCACATACACAGCTATACCTGATCAGTTCTAGCTGAGCCAGTTCCAGATTGGCTTGAAAAATAGGCTTCTTTGTGAATAGTTCCCCAAGAATGCACCTAGAAAGAATAAAATTGAGAGGTCAGAAGAGAAATCCCTGGAGCTTATTTAAAGTGTATTTCAATAAACTTTTATAGTGTATCAGGTTGCATCTAATATACTAAAAAAGCCCAAAACTAAGGGCCTGACTTTCATAAAAGAAAATAATTCTTATGGTGAAAATAATATTAAAGATTAAGATTTGCTGGTAGATCAAATTTTTGCCACCTATAAAAGACAGTCTATAAGTAGAAACAAGAAGTCAAGGGACTTTCCTGGTAGTCCAGTGGTTAAGACTCTGTGCTTCCAATGTAGGGGGCATGTGCTTAATCCCTGGTGGGGGAACTAAGATCCTATGTGTCACATAATGTGGTAAAAAAATAAAGAAAAAAGGAGTCAAGAGTCCTTTTTCTACCAATTCCACTGTAAATTTAAGGAAATAGCTAAACACTAAAAAACTCCTCACTTCAATTTTACAAAGATGCTGAGCAATTCCAATAAGAATAATATTAGCCTTTTTCTTCATCTGCTCTGCAGAATGGGCACTATATACAGCCCTCTTGACATTATATTTGTAAAGTTCATTGTCATCAGTTAGAATCAGTTTCAACAGGACTTTCAAATATGCTTAAATTCTTTCACCATTTTGAAAAGGCCTTTCAAAACTATATTGACATATTTACACAGTCTCCAAGTATCTCTCGATAAATTATTTACTAATTATAAAAGGAAAACTAGTAACTATTTAGTAGTAAAGAAAACAACACCTTAGCTAAGTGACCAAAGCAACATCGCCAGAAAAAGGTAAGCAGGGTTCATGTGAGTACAAATGTAATACCGTAAAAAGAACACTTCTGAAATATGAAAGAATGAAATTCTGCCATCTGCAACATGGATGGACCTAGAGGGTATTATGCTTAAGTGAAATAATTCAGACAAATACAGTATATTACCATTTATATGTATAATCTAAAAAATAAAACGAATGAAAGAATGTAACAAAGAAGAAACAAACTCACAGATATAGGGAAAAAACTAATGATTACCAGTGGGGAGAAGAAACTGGAAAAGAGCAATCTAGGGGTAGGAGACTATGTATAAAATAAATAAGCTACAAGGACAGGAATACAGTCAATATTTTACAGTAACTTGAAATGGAATATAATCTACAAAAATTCTGAATCATTATGTTGTATACCTGCAACTAATATTTTAAATTAACAAAACTTAAATTTCAGCCAAAATCAAAACCGAAAAAAAGCCAAGTAACTGTTCCAGATTAAGAATGAAAACTAAATGTAATATGTGCTACTAAACTGGATCCTCTATTACATGAGGTATCGTTGCCAGGACATTATGAGCGTACTGACAAAATTAGTGTGTGAATATACAGAACTACTGGAGAAGGAAATGGCAACCCATTCCAGTGTTCTTCCCTGGGAAATACCATGGACAGAGGAGCCTGGCGGGCTACAGTCTGTGGGGTCACAAGAGTTAGACATGCTTTAGCAACTACACCACCACCACTACCATATAAAATTACTTTCAAATGGTTCTGGAAAAAAAAATATATATATAGTACACATATACAAACATACATTTTATTCTATGAATATACTGTATGTTATATTACATATAAGTACATATATATATTATATATACATACAACACACACACATATATAGGTATAAAATATATGAATATAAAAGAAATGTAGGGCTTCCCTGGTGGCTCAGTGGCAAAAAAATCTGCCTGCTGATCAACGCAGGAGTCACAGGTTCAATTTCTGATCTGAGAAGATCCCACATGCTGCAGAGCAACTAAGCCTTTGCACCACAATCACTGACACTGTGCTCTAGAGTCTGGGAGCCGCAAGTACTGAAGCCCATTAGAAACCACCACGATGAGAAGCCTGAGCACTGCACTAGAGACTAGCCCCCGCTAGTCCCAACTAGAGAAAAGCCCATGCACCAATAAGTCCCAGCACAGCCAAAAATAAATAAATAAAATTATTTAAAGAAGGAAATGTGGCAAGTTAAAAATCAGTAAAACTAACATAAATAATCTTAAAATAATTATGTTGAGTAAAAGCTGCCAATGTGAAAAAAGAACATGTACATTATGCTTCTGTTTACCACAAAATTCTAGAAATATAAATCAATCTAAAGAGCGAGCAGAAGAGTGGGTGTGGGGAATGGGATGATGTGGACAGTAAAGAGGGACTACAAAGGAACACACGGATAATTTTGCAGCACATTACTTTGGTTGTGGTGATGGTTTTACCAATGTCAAAACTTAAATTATACACGTTAAATATATGCAGTTTATTATAAATCTCAATTGAAAGGTTAAAAAAAATAGTAAATCTGAATAAAGACTATACTAACATTCTTTGTACTATCCTAGTATCTTTTCTAATTATTTCAAAATAAATTTAAAACATGAAAAAAATTACATCAATACTCTATACTTTTTTATACCTGAAATATTTTTTTCAAAATGTGAGGAAAGAAAAAAAAAAAAAAGGACAACAAATCTCTTTTCTGGCCTGTGTTCTGAAATGAGATTTATTTACAAATACTTCTGAAACCAGTGTTTACAGTCAGCCCTCCATATCTGTAGGTACCATATCCACAGATTAAACCAACCATGAACTGAAAATATTCAGAAAATAAATTCCAGAAAGTTTCAAAAAATCAAAACTTAAATTTGCCACGCTGGCAACTATTGGAGCATTTACAGTGTTTAGGTATTATAAGTAATCAGAGATTATTGAAAATACAGTGGAGGATATGTGGGAGGCTGTGTGTAGGCTATATGTAAATACTACACTATTTAATATAACACACTTGAGCATCCCCAGGATTTTGTGTGCAGGGGGTCCTAGAACCAACCCTGCTGTGGGCACGGAGGGATGACTATAATACAGTTTAACTTTGAAATTCTTTAGCTTGACAAAATTTGAGAAAGCAAACAAATGTAGCTTTTAAAGTTATCAGCAACTTTCTTTAAGCATTTGTTAACCTCAAATTCTTACTTCCAATAATTTCTCAAACCTTATCCAGAGAAAAAAAGCATAAGCAAAATTTGTTTCTAATATTAACTGCCAAATCAAATTCCAAATACAGTGTTATCACAACAGGTAAAATAAAACACAGAAAGAACAACCCTGCTGAGTTTACAGACTCTAGGTACAATGTGTTGTACTAGTCTGTGTGGTTTCTCCCTTGATTTTCACCCTGAACTGCTCTGCTCCATCGATTAATTCTGCCAAGAACATCCCACAAAAACATCTTCAGAGAGACTACCACAATCAACAAAGTATTAAGTGCACATCAAAAGTCAAGCAAAATCTCAGTTCAATGAGTCACTGAGCTTTTAAAGAAAGCATAATTTTCTACAATTTTAATTTGCAACTGTGTTTTTGTGTTTTCAGTTTCTAGTCCTTCAGTGAGGAAGACATTGTTATGTAATCAACACTTGGCTACTGCACTGAGGTGGTAGATTGCACAGAAATACCAACAGAGCTATGAACTTTCCCTGTGCATCTTAATGGGGCGTTAACTTTACAGCCTAGCTGTGACAATTTAAAAGCTAATACTGTTAAAGCAAATAGTCCAGAACACAAACACACCCAGCTTGAGTCAGTAAAATTTAACTAAAGCTTCATTTGAGTTGGGTAGGCTACTACAGAAATTAAGCTCTTTCTCCATCACCCTTTTCAATTTTGAAATAAAAGCCCCGTAGTTCTCCTTTGAACGAATGACATTAATAGAGGAGAGAAAGAATGGAAAAAAGTGGTATGCTCCCTGTTTAGTATATGTGTCAGAATCCTAAAGTATGGAGGTCAAGGTCAGTGTGCATAAATAATACAGCTTAAGAAACAATTAACTAACATGACCCATTTAAAATGTCTATGCCCCTAACATACAAACTGTGGTCTCTAAATATAATTTTCTACTAAAAGGACACCTTAAGAGAAATGGCCAATTCCAGGTCTGTGGCAGGAAATGAACTAGATGAGACTAGAACCAGAAAACAATAGAGGCTATCAATTCCACTATGGTTGAGTCAAAAGGTCCCAAGAATTAACCTGAATAAACTCCCAATGACTGAAGTCTAGACAGTTTGAAGAGGAATAAGGATGATAACTCTAATGAATTAAAACATGTCAAATATGTTTAAATCCATGAGTTCCTAATGACACTAAAACCCAAACCCCAAACAACCTCTTCTTTGGTCATCTTTGGAGGATAACAGTAAGCTACCTTATTATTTTGAGAACTAGTAAATAAAATGAAAGATTTAAACCGTTAATAAAACCCTTTAAAAAACTTTTTTTTTGGCCCCACCCAGGTGGCTTGTGGAATTTCAGCTCCCCGACTTGGGGCTGAACGCATGCTCTCACCAGTGAAAATGTGGAGTCTTAACCACTGGACTGCCAGGTAACTTCCTAATTAAGCCTTTTCAATATCATTTGTACCCAAGGTTAGCCAAATAGATAACCTTTCTTTATTCCAAGAAAGAATGAAATGATTAGAATATCATACCACAAAAATCCCAAATGAATTGATGGATGCAGACCACTAATAGCTAACAACACTTCCAAACGAGACAATTATATATTATTACATAAAGTGGTGTGTGTACATGTAACTCCACTCCAATAGGGATGAATATTTTATTAGACATTGTTTAGAACTGCCTGTGTAAGAGGATAATAAAAGTTGACTAATTTGCAATGAATTTTTAAAAATTGTTTTTAAATTTTCTACAGATAATGCACCCAGTTATTGCCTGTACTCTGGACAAGAGGCTCCCACCGCTTTCTACCCCCAACTAGGATATACAAGTAACTATGTGATCTGTCAGAAGTATATAAAACCACCTGTAAAATAGTTTCAGGGTCAGTGGGTATTGGGAATCAGACCTGCACTCACCTACAATTTATAGGAAATAAAAATAGAGAACTATGCAAAAAAAATCACCATGAAGATGCAATAATCAGCAAAGTCTAGATGGTGAGAAACTCTATAGGACAAGTAAACCAATTTCTTCTAAAAAAAAAAATTATAAGGAGGGGGGACCTAAGAGAGATGGAGGGGGAATCTATAATTAAAAGATGAGATATCAATTGCAGTCTATGAATCTTATTTGAAACTATGTGTCTGATATTAAGAAATATTTCACAGATTTCTTTGAACTCTGGCTAAAAGTTGATCCCTATCCTTCTGAACTTAAAGAAGAGCTGCAAAAAAACAAATGGAGAGATAAAACACGATACAAGTTCATCAGTATGTGAGTTACAAACAAAAGATGAAAGGAATCTTACCCACAGCTCCAAACATCTATCGCTGGTGTATAACGCTCCTCTCCCAGCAGAAGTTCTGGAGGTCGGTACCACAGAGTAATAACTTTGTTTGTATAAGGACGGCTGAAAAGTAAAATACAACCATGACATAAATTTATAATGGTTTCTGATGAAAAATACTTATATAATTAAATGCAAATTAAAACAGCTGTCAATTGGAGATGGGATCATCAAAACAGCTCCATAGCAACCCAACAGTTCAAAAGTAAACTGGACAGAAGATGATGAAGAAATAACTTCCATTCCAATTTGGGTTGATTTATTTCAGTCTAAAGCAGGTTCAAGAATTCAGAAAGAATTAAGTGTCTGAAATCTAGGTGGTAACACATTTAGAAAATTATGGAACTCTTCAGTTACTGCAATTTACAGAATACTAGCATATCCAAGAATAAAAAGGACTTTTTCCTATTTCCCATATGTAATTTTGATGAATGACTCACCTCTCTTCAGAATTATAGAGCCGAGCAAGTCCAAAATCTGCTAGTTTGATCTGACCACTGTAAAACAAAAATAATTATTTTCATAAGTAACAACAGGAGCTTCCAAATTACACTTAAAAAGTCAAGTGCTGGAACTTCCCTGACAGTCCAGCAGTTAAGACTCGGAGTTTCTGCTTCAGAGGGCACAGGTTCAATTCCTCATCGGGGAACTAAGATCCCACATGCAACAAGATGAGACCAAAAATATAAAAGTTAAGTGCTAATTTAGGAGTTAAAGGAATTACAAAAATGAATTTTAACCTTTTAGTTCTGCTCTTAATGGTAACTCTCCCAGATTAAGTTTCTTTGACCACACCACTCCGCAAAGCCTAAGGGAGTTTTTTTTAAGACTACTATTATGTTTTTGGATTTGATTCCTTAACTAAATATTTCTTTTACTTCTTGGCAAACAAAAGTGACTAGAGCCTGCTAGATTAAATACTTACGGTTGGGAAAAAATTGAATGGGCTATTTCAGATTAAGGGAGATTTAAGAGGCCTAACAACTAAATCTAATTCATAATCCCTGATTGATTCTGGTTTGAACAAATTAGCTCCACAAAAGACTGTTTTTTTATTCTGGCCACGCCATGGGGCTTGCTGGATCTTAGTTCCCCGACCAGGGACTGAATCTGGGCAACAACAGCAAAAGTGCCAAGTCCTAACCACTGGACTTCCAGGAAATCCCTACAAAAGATATTTTTGACATAACTGAAAAAATATAAAATATGGACTGTTAGAAAATAATATATAATAATTTTGTCAGAGATTTAGAGTCAAACATCCTGATGTAATTTACTTTAAAATAAGTAAGGCAGAAAAGCAAGGGAGCAACTACAGCAAAATGTTAATTGTTATATAATGTTAATGTTAAAGAGACCACATCCATGTTTCACTCTGCTAAATATCCTTCCTTTGACATTGAATCAAGTAATATTTTAATAAAATGCAACACAAAATTCTGGGAAACTATTTAAACTATAATTAACTATTGGATTAATCATACCTATCTCAATTTTTGTGTACAGTTTGTGTTACCTCTTGGGGAATGAAAAGCCAGTTGACTTTTTTTAAAGGACTGGGGATATCTCAGGTGTTTGATAGCTCAGATCTAGCAGAAAAATGAGATAGAAGAGGGGGGAAAAGGCTATTCTATGAGGTGCTCCTCAAAATCTGAGCAATAGGACAAAATATTAAAGCCAGGTAACTACTACCAACAAAATTTTACATTAAATCAACTCAACATTCCTAGTAAAGATTATGGGCACCTTACCCACTTGTCCCATACCTCATCACATTTTAAGTTCAATTTATAAGCAATTTTTGAGAAAAGCAAAAAGGAAAGACATAGCTGTCTTGACTCCTATATTGAGACAAAAAGGGTTCCTCAAATTCCTTGGCATCCTTACTTTGACCCCAAGACTCAAGGGAAATTCTACTATGGTACGACTTAAAAGTTAAAATGGCAATAGAGGCACTTTCTCGGTGATCCAGTGGTTTAAGAATCAGCCTGCCAATGCAGGGAACACGGGTTTAATACTTGCTCTGGGATGATTCCATTTGCAGCAGAGCAACTAAGCCTGTCCACCACAACTACTAAGCCCACACTCCGCAACCAGAGAAGCCACCACAGTGAGAAGCCTGCACAGTGCAGCTAGACAGTAGCCACTGCACAGTGCAACTAGAGAAAGTCCAGGTGTAGCAACAAAGACCCAGTACAGCTAAATAAATGAATAAAATCAACAATTAATTAAATTTAAATAAATAAAAATTTTAAAAAGATGGTGGAAATGATAAAATATATTTTAAAAAAAGCAACAGATATATGGCTATGGAAAATTAGGCTAGACCTAAATATTACCAGAACCTAGTTTATTTCCTAATCCATCCCCACACCCTCTTACTCTCAGTAGATAACCTTTTTCACTGGAAACATGTCATCTGTTAGGTGGGAGCTATTTAACATTGTTTTACCTATACTTATTTACACCTCTAACCTTGTTTTCTCCCTTTCCTTCAATTACAGAAAAAATGTGTCAATCTCTTTTCCTGTTCAAGGATAATCCATACTACCACCTCTGGCTTTGATGCCATCTCCTCTAAAATCTCAATCCTTTAAATTACTTTGGTTCTTTCCTGAATCATCAACTTTCCCCTCTTTATTGACTTTCATTTTCCTTAGCATTTAAACATGCTCAAAGCTCTGCATCCTTCATAAAAAATTAACAAAAACAATTAAAGTCACAACTACAATCACCTTCCCACTAATTATGCTACCCACCCACTTACCCCACACTTTTACCACTCACCTTTTTTATTCTCTTCTTGGGTCCTAAAACCTATTTACATCATCTATAACCACTCATTCCTTAAACCTGCTAATTTTGCATTCATGATATTTCCTTATTTTCTTCTGATCTATCTGACCAGTTTCTCAGGTTTCATCTTCTCATATCTTTTCTATGCTTGGTAACTCCTGAATCTACACTGCTAGTTTGAAACTTGCATGTGATCATATGCCTACTTGGTATCACTACCCTGGATATATTATAGTACCCTGAATATATTATAGTATGGGGTTTCCCCTTTCACCTCATGCATCCTATTCTTCCTGTATTCCCTATATTGACCACTGTGCTGCCCATCTAGATAGTTTCTCAAGTGAGAAATCTTTGAGTACACTGATTGATTCCCCACCATTCACTCTCTCAAGTCTGCTGATCTACCAAGTCCATGCTGTCCATCCTCTACTAGCAATGCCTTGGTTAGTTTAAGTTCAGACCATTTCTTATGACATTTTTAATAAGTCTATGTGCCCCTAGTCCACACCCTATATAGGGACCATTCAGTGATTTTTCTAAAGCAGAAGACTAATTGGTCTCTCCTATAGCTAAAATAATTTGGTTTCATTTATAGTTGTGTAATTAAGATAAACATCACGAAGCCCAACCCCCCTCTCCTCCCTCTCTCATCAACTGTTTTCCCTTCTTCATCCAGCTGAGGACTCCTCTCTAAGCCATCTCACTCAAAAGTCTCCGTGTAGACACTGAATGGGCAAGAGCAGAGGCTGGTTGGATCAGACTAGACTATGAGACTCCTGCAGCCTGCTTAGAAAACTGAAAAGAAAATTCACTTTAGTCTAGAAGCTCACCAGCTTCCTGAACTTGGGAAGTTAGGGACAGAGAGGGGCTGGACCCACCAGAATGGACACCAAGCAGGACTGCAATTATTTCCTGGCCTGACACATCCCTCAACAGAAGAGCAAAAGGAACAGACGAAAGTATATTAAAACTATAGTCCAGAAAACTGAAAGATGATAACCATCATCATTAAAGTTTTTGATGCATTATTACTGTATATATAGCTGGTTTTTAAAGTGCAGCTTTAATAAGAATTGTGGTGGGTCACAGATATAGTGATAGAAAGGAATCTTTTAATATCACGTTTTATCTCATAAAGGTATTTAAGTATAAATAATAATTTTACAGTAATTTGGACAATTAATGAAATGCATTAATTATATAATTTGAAAACAAAAAATTAACCAGCACCTCTTAATGGCTGTCTCTTATAAATAAAATTTAAATTGGCTTCTTGCAACTGTCCAGCTTCATCTCGCCATTATGTGTTTCACTCTTCTTGCCCTAGCAATACTGACTCCTTTTTCAGTTTTTCAAACATGCTGTTATTTTCACATTTATGTGCTTTTGTAAATTTTGTGAATCTGTAAATGTGAATTTGTAAATTCAATCTCTTTTGCCTAGAAATGTAACCCTCTGTTGTCATTCTTTCTGGTAAATTCCTGTTCATTCCTTGAAATCACATCTTCCCAGATGCTCCCAAATCTGGGGGTAGGGGGAAGTTTAATAAATGTTTACAGAAATAAGCAATTTGTTCAGCTTCCCTACTAAATGCAACTCTCCAGGGACCAACCAACATGGGACTTTAGGTGCTAAAACCAGGACAGTCCTGGGCAACCCTGAAGAGTTGGCCACCCAACTCCACAAAGATAGGAAACATGTCATAGTCATTCTATATTCCCATCTATTAATAGATAATGTTTGTTAAACAGAACTGAACAGAAATATTTAATACAAAGGATGCATCGGACAAGTTCAGTTCAGTTCAGTCGCTCAGTTGTGTCCGACTCTTTGCGACCCCAGGAACTGCAGCACACCAGGCCTCCCGGTCCATCACCAACTCCTAGAGTTTACCCAAACTCATGTCCATTCAGTCGGTGATGCCATCCAACCATCTCATCCTCTGTCGTCCCCTTCTCCTCCTGCCCTCAATCTTTCCCAGCATCAAGGTCTTTTCATAGGAGTCAGCTCTTTGCATCAGGTGGCCAAAGTACTGGAGTTACAGCTTCAACATCAGTCCTTCCAATGAAAAGCCAGGACTGATCTCCTTTAGGATGGACTGGTTGGATCTCCTTGCATCAGACAAAGGTGGTTATGAACAGCCTAATTACCTACAGAACCAACACTGGCCTTATTTCAATGGTTCCAGACTTGCTTTTTATTCCTCAATATGTAGGGCTATTACTCAAGGCTACTGTGAGTAACAAAGGATATCACCAATTCACTTTAAGCAAATAGCCAAAGAGGAAGGAAGCAGATGATAAAAACTTCTGAAGGATTAACACTGTTCTTTACCAAATTCCTGTCTGCCTATACTATTAAAACCCAGGAGTAAGTGCTGGCAGTGGAGGAGAAAGGGACGACAGAGGATGAGATGGTGGGATGGCATCACCGACTCAATGGACATGAGTTTGGGTGAACTCTGGGAGTTGGTGACAGACAGGAAGGCCTGGCGTGCTGCAATTCATGGGGTTGCAAAGAGTCGGACATGACTGAGTGACTGAACTGAACTGAACTGAAGTGCTGGCAGAAAGGTCAGTCCCCAACTGCATCTGTGTTTACTCTGAAATTTGATAACTAAGAAAGTCTCAAAAGCAGCTATAAGAGCAGGTTTCTCTCAATGAAACAAAGGAGAATTTCTTTAACTCAATGTGTGTGCGAATCTGCCTAGGACCACAAAAGTATTAATAACTATGGCAAAAGCTCTCTGAATATTCCTGTAGGATGTGAGTGATTCTCTAAAATGTTTGCATTTAAAAAAACCTTTAAAAATAAAATAAAAAATACCTTTATAATCCTATCTCCTTTAGCTCCTTACCAAGACTGAGTCTGAGACTCTGCTGATAAAAGTATCCCATCACAAATTGTTCCTAAGGTACAGACATCAGATGTACATAAACACAAACACTGCATTATTGGGTCTATCTATAACTCTTTAATTAATTAGCTGAAACTAAGGGTGTCATGGATGGAGGAACCTGGTAGGCTGTAGTCCATGGGGTTGCTAAGAGTCGGACATGACTGAGTGACTTCACTTTGACTTTTCACTTTCAATGCATTGGAGAAGGAAATGGCAACCCACTCCAGTACTCTTGCCTACAGAATCCCAGGGATGGGGGAGCCTGGTGGGCTGCCGTCTATGGGGTCGCACAGAGTCGGACACGACTGAAGCGACTTAGCAACAGCAACAGCAGCAGAAGGGTGTCAGAAGAGAGGGAGAAAATGCTTAACCTCATATGGTTACTATGTTACCTGTTGTTCAGCAAAATGTTAGAACACTTAATATCCCGATGCAGGAAATTCTTTTTGTGACAGTAATCCAATCCTTCCATTAGCTGTTTCATGAATGACTTGATATGGTCCTCAGAAAAGTGCACCAAACCAGATTCCAGAAGTCCCATTAAGTCATGGTCCATATATTCAAATACAAGGTAAAAGGCTCCTACATAGGATGAAAGAAAAAATTTAGAAAAGAGAAAAAGGATGCTGAAATAACGATGCCTTAATTTTTATATAATTTTGGAGTTGACCATAAGCTCTCTAGAAAAAGATGTTTAATTCTATATATGAAAAAACGAAAACTCCAGCAATTGAGTAACTTGCCCATTTTAATAATAAATAACAAAGCTACTATTTGAATTAATCTTCTGACCTACAGTCTGGTGCTCTTTGGACTACTTACGTCTTGAAGGGGACAACTCCCCCAGTTAGGTTGTATAACTAGTCTTTTATGATCTAAATCAGTTGGCAAATTACAGACTGCTTGGGGAAAATCCCTTCTGTCTACTGCTGTAAATAAAAGTTTTATTTGTAACACACAACCATGCCCATTTGTTACACACTGTCTGAGACTACTTTTGTAGAAGTCTTTACAGAAGTGCTAACAGCACTCACATAATATGCCAGAGGTGCAGACTATTAATGAAATTTATAGTATTTAAGAATTGAAAGAAAAATGAATCATCCAATTCAACATCCTACATTTAAAAGTAGGTAAAAGGCTAAGAGAATTGTAAAAGATTTGAAATACACATTATCTTTACACTTTCAGCATGGTGCATGATAGAGGCAAATTCTGTAACATAAGAAACACTAGACCTTCTATCCGGTCTAAAATTCTTCTCTCAGTAACATAAAGGCATGGATTCTTAGTCTAGAGGGTAGGCTTCAAGGACTCTGAAATAGCATATAACATTTTAAATTTTTTTGAAGAATGAATCCATGAGCTATTTTAAAAGGTCCACAACTATCAAAAAGTTAACAACCACTGGATTAAAGGTATACCTTAGCTTTAGTTAAGCCCTCCTACAAAAAAAGAAAACTAAAATTGCAAAAGAGGAGTGGATAAAGGATACAAAGGGACAACTCAAGAAAGAGAAAAATAAGCAAAATTCATAGACAAGGGAAAAAACTGAAATGCAATCCAAAATAATGGTATCACTCATACTTCACCTCAGATGACAGTTTTTTAAAAAGATAAATTCAACATTATGGAGGATTAAGTGAGATGGGACTCACTGGTGGGACATAAACTATTATGCAATCTACAATTAAATATGAAAATTCCTTTCACCAAATAATTCTATTTCTAGGAAACTATATTAAGAAATAAATCAAAATGCAAAGATTTATGCAAAGATGCTCAATGCAGTGCTATTATAATATTTTTTTTAACTGACAACTAATTGCTCAACAAGGACTGGTGAAATTAAATTTGGATTCATTTATCTTCACGTATAGTCATTAAAACATGTTAATGATACAGGAAATTACTTATGACAAGTTATAAAACACTAAATACACCTTGATCTCAGTTATGTTAAAATAAATACAATATCTATGAAGTACCAGAAAGAAATATGCCAAAATATTAATACTATATAGTGATCTTCTATGGATGGTAGTATACTGGAAGGGAGTGGAGGAGAAGTGATTGCCATTTCCCTTTTCTTATTCATCTATATTTTCATTTCTTCCACAATAGGTATGCATCACATCCATTCATTCACTTATTTTTTTGTAATTAAAAAGAAATTTATTTTTTGGCCATTCCGCACAGCATGTTAGTTTCCCTGACCATGGATTGAACCTGTGCCCACTTCAGTGAAAGCATGGAGTCCCAAGGAAGTCCTCAATTATTTTATGATTTTTTTTTTAAGAAAAAGAATTTGAACAGTATATAGTAAATTACTTATACAGTACAGAATGATATGGATAAAAGCAAGCACCTGTCCAAAAGCAACTAATTAACATTTTCTTATGCATCTTTATATTATTTTTATAATCAGAAAAGGTTAAAAAACACACCCAGAAATATACCTAGTATACTTAATTCTATTCCAATCTAACTTTCATAAATTTATCTAAGCAGAATTTCCTTTTCTTTAAAACTACTTCTACCAAACTCAAGAGATACTACTCCCTTAATGCTAATATCTCTGAGGCTCTGTAAAGAAGTACAACTTAACTTTAACCAATACCCTTCTAATTTTATGTATTTCAATCATATTTTCTCTTAATATCCCAGGGTATATTCAAATATGCCATCTCTTTACAGCTGCCCATTTCTAAATCTTCAGATTTATTTTAACAGAAGTTGGCTGGATGTCATAGATAGACTACAACAATCTTACTGCCCAAAGACAAGTTACAAATCCAGGAAAACCACAATGTGACCTGAAGAAAATTGTTTTAGAAATATCTGCTTTTTAAACTGTGAGCACAAAGCTACGTTTAAAAAAAAAAAAAAAAAAAGATGCATATAAACGAAGGAGGGCTTCCCAGTAGCTCAGCCAGTAAAGAATCCGACTGCAATGCAAGAGACCCCGGTTCTGGGTCGGGAAGATCCCCTGGAGAAGGGCTAGGCTACCCACTCCAGTATTCCTGGGCTTCCCTGGTGGCTTCAGATGGTAAAGAATCTGCCTGCAATGTGGGAGACCTGGATTTAAACCCTAGATTGGGAAGATCCCCTGGAGGAGGGCATGGCAACCCACTCTAGTATTCTTGCCTGGAGAATCCCCATGAATACAGTAACCTGGCGGGCTATAGTCCATGGGGTGGCAAAGAGTTGAAAACATGATTGAGTGACTAAGCACAGCATAAATGAAGGAAGGATGAAAAATTGAGAATAAGTGTCTAATCTGGGTTTTAACTTTCATTACTATTATTATAATTTGTGAAAAACAAAACAAAACAAAAAGAACACTTCAAAATGTTGCTTGGAGGAAAATCTTACATTTTTTTATGTGCTCGCCTTATTAGGTGTTACAGGACTCTTAACTGTAATGATTAACAATCATTTCAAAGTGTAAGAGTACACTGATGAGGATGGACGGACATTTTATAAAATATGCACTGTTCAGCATAAGAGCAATGTATTAACATCTTAATTTTGATATGAATTAAAGAAGCTGGATTTGTTCAGTACAACCTGTTAAAAAACACAAACGTGCAAACAAGCTAAGAAAGGGAAATAAAATGTACCAATCTACCATACAGAAACATGATTCTTTGCTAGTACCTTTGTCCTTCTTGAAATCCAGTGCATCCTGCTTATCCGTGACAATTTCCTTCATGTTAACAACACTTCGGTGGATCAGCTGACGAAGGATTTTGATCTCACGAATGGCTGTGATTGGGAAGCCCTCTTTTTCATTGTCCAGTCTCACCTTCTTCAGGGCCACTAGCTCTCCTGTTACAGCAAATTCAAACAGTTTTATCATAATTAGCATTTTCTGGCCACCATCATCAATCAACCAATATATGCTCTTGCTCTGATAAACACAATGCCTACTTTAATGCTACATGCAAGATATTTTATAGTTTTTTTTTTAATCCCCAGGTTCCCTTTCTTATCTTTGATTTTTAAATGACTTTAAAATTTTAATTTAATATTCAATTAGGCCTAAAAATTTTGGATTATTAAAATATACCAAAAATTCAACTACTTCATTTTATTTTCAAGGACTAACTCCTTACCAAACAAAGAGCAACTTACAAATTTTATTTTTACCTTTTCTTAAATCTCCCAAAACATTTTCAATGGACAACCAGAAGGAAGGTTTTTAGAGGGTAATAATCATATTATGCTTTTGGAAAATTTTGGTCTATTTGTAACTTTTGGAGACCAAATTAGAACTCAAAGTTTACTTTTGCTAAATCCACTTAAAGCAGCAGTACCACTAAATTTTTAACCTTCTGACATCTAGAATTTTTTGGCATTATTTACCTGTGTCTTTGTCCTTGGCTTTATATACCTGGCCATAAGTTCCCTCTCCAATAATCCCAATAATGTCAAACTTGTCCACACAGCGTTTCCCCCAGTCACTTTCTGTTTGTCTTCTTTCTCCGTAACGCGGACAACAAATTCTAAAAAAGGCAAAACAAAAAAATAAAACAACCAAAAAAGTTGCTCTAAAAATTTAAGTGTTTTTTTTTCTTTTTTTCCTGCATCACACAGCTTGTGGAATCTTGTTTCCCAACCAGGGATCAAACCCATGACCTTCAGTGGATGCTTGGAGTACTAACTAACCATGCCAAGGAATTCCCTAAATGTATTCAAAAAGAACAAAACAGAATTCTTTTATGATGATTTCTCTGATTCCTGGGTCTTTTATCAGTTTCTTTATTAAAAAGGCAGGAATCAAATAATATAAAATAAATAGTAAACGGTCTCTCACAGTAGCTAAGATTTTTCCTTTTTTTTTGCTTCAGGAAGACATAAGATCAAATAATAGAATTGCTGCTTACTTTCTAACTTCTTACTGGCTTCCTCAACTATAGAATGGGAAAATAATCCGTACATCATAGGGTTACTATAAAAGTAAAACTTAAAACTTTGGCAATAATATATGCTCAATAAATGGCAACCGTTTTTCTTACTAAGAGAAGGCGGCTAACAATCAGAAGATCAAACTCAGATTCTACTACATTATGACATGGCAACTCATGTAGTTCAGGGGGAAAAAACCCCACATCTATTAATTCCTCATTAATATGTACATGGTTGACATCCTCTCAATAAACCGATTTTTTTCTTCTTTAATACTCTAAGTAGTATGAACTCAAAAGATACTGTGGGATCAATGTTCATGGTAAACTTGAACTTGGGAAATTATTACTTTTCTAAAAAACATGACAAGGTATCTGGGGATGTAGATGAAAGAATTTTATCTGTGAAAATAAAAAGAGCTACATTAGGCCCAATCCTCTATGATCCTAATGGTGTAGGTTGTGGTCCAAAGGTAGGGATGGATCCAGCCCAAAACTCACTTTGGTCTCTTTTTGTATGGTTGCTGAGGTGGTGTGATTGCCTTTGGTTCTGGAGAGTCTGGGGGAGATGGATCCCCACCAGGGAGCTCTGGAGGGAGAGGGAGGTCTGTGAGTAGGTGACGTGGTCTTTGTTCTTTCTCTTTCTTCACAGGTTTTGAAGGTAGAGTTTCTTTCGGACTGAACAACAGAGAGGAAAAAAAGAAAAAGATCACAATTACTTAAAGAATGTGCAAATAAAACTCAAAGATTGTAATGTCTGGTTAGTAAAAGATTACAAAGATTTTACTTTCAAAGGGAAAGCCCCTATAATATAACAAAGAAATGGAGTTTAGTCACAGTTAAAGAGACTTGGATTTTGCAAAAAGAAATCTATAGTATATTTTAAAAAAAACAGAACTGGGATATTATCTGTAGAAACTTTAATAAACTTTTTAATGTCCTCCCAAAGAAGCTATCTGGATTTTTATTGAGATGAAATAAAATACAGGAAGTTATAATCTTAAATTTGCAAAGCACCATGGCAACCTGCGTAGTCACCAAACCTGCTCTAAAGATTTCAATAATGATGGAAAGCCCAACAGTGTAATACTACTATGTTACTAAAGATGTGGAGAGAAACTTGGAAAAAGCAAAGAGTATTTTAGAATGTTTTGTAAGAAATACAGCTAAGCTGGAAATCAAAATAAATGAAAAATTCACTGATTTATTCTACTGGTTGGGAAGAAAAGGCAATCATATTCAACCACCCAAAATGGATAAATAACCCTCAAACTAAGAATCTAAGGAGAACGAGTCCAAGAGACTATTTCAGAATCATTAAAGCACTGGTGGCTCAAATGGTAATGGTTAAAGAACCTTCCTGCCAATGCTGAAGACACGGGTTCAATCCCTGGGTTGGGAAGATCCCCTGGAGAAGGAAATGGCAACCCATGCCAGTATTCTTGCCTGGGAAATTTCCTGGAAAAAGGAGCCTAATGGGCTACAGTTCATGGGGTCACAAGAATCAGACACGATAATGACTAAACAACAACAACAAAGTACTGGCAGCAGAAAGCCTCTCCAACAAATTACAATAGTCAGTGGGGGAACAAAAGGGATGGCTTTTCTGGAATAGATTATAAAATTCAATTTTCAGATCCAATTTTTTAACCACCTCTACTTATGAGTAAAAGAAGGATTTTGTGCCATGCATGTCCTCAGAAAAAATAGGCAGCATACTAATTCATGTCTAGAAATAAAACCATGATAGTCTTTTGTATTCTATCACAGTATCAGAAGATTAAAAAGGATCTGAGAATCCTAACCACAGTAGGAACATCTTCTATTTTTTCAGCAAGTGGTTATTAAGAGAAAATTTTCATAAATACTTACATAGAACCATAAACACATCTAAGGGATAATACAGCTATCCCTTGCAACGTATCTTTTTAAAGCATACTGCTACCTTCAGTGTGTAAAATACAATCTCAAAAGCTACTACTTCCTATTATTTTTCATCATTTTAATTTCAAAAATCATATAAAATTACAGAATCTTGTTTGTACCATATTAACCAGAACTGGGGTAGTCAAGGTAGAGCAAAACCATCATCTGAAATTTTCTGTTAAATTACTGATAGTGATGAACACACACCAACTTGCAGTAAGATTTTTCTACCCTGAAACAAAGTCTTAAACAAAAGAGTTACCAGAAAACTCTTGGGTCAGGATGTCATATAGATTTTAAAAATTTCCCCAACTTTTAAGACATTTAGAAAAGAAAATTCCTAGTTTTTCAATTACTGTGTCAAAATACTTTTTATAAACTTCAATTCATGATTCAAAAATAAAGTCTAGCTTGGTTCTGTGTCACTAGAATTAAATTAACTGAATTCTTTCACCATCATTTCATGTAAGTTTATTCTATATTTTACATTTACATCTTATTTTCTCCAAAATTTACTTTATGAGTTCAAATATTATTTGCTATTGTGAAAATGTACATTGCTTCTGAAAAATTGTATTTCAGTCTGTTATTTCAAAAAAGAATGAGTGTTTGATGGGATATGTACTACCAGTTTAGAGCACACAAGTTAAACAGAGGTTAAATTTTGTTTCAACAAATTCCACATGTATCAAAAACCTTGCAATAATGATGCATAAAATAAAAATGATAAAATTCCAATGCTTAGCAATATTATGGTCTTTAGCCTTTAGTGTAGGGTACTCACTAAAATAAACCTCTATATAGTTCTAAGAACATATGGTACACGCAGAAAGGGTCTAACATAGTGGAAGAAATATTGTTTGAGAAGGCAATGGCACCCCACTCCAGTACTCTTGCTTGGAAAATCCCATGGACAGAGGAGCCTAATAGGCTGCAGTCCATGGGGTTGCTAAGAGTCAGACACGACTGAGCGACTTCCCTTTCACTTTTCACTTTCATGCATTGGAGAAGGAAATGGCAACCCACTCCAGTGTTCTTGCCTAGAGAATCCCAGGGACGGCGGAGCCTGGTGGGCTGCCGTCTCTGGGGTCACACAGAGTCGGACACGACTGAAGCGACTTAGCAGCAGCAGCAGCAAGTCATTACTTGAAGATTCAGTACCAGAAAGAACAGATTCACCCTATCAATATCAGTATTTCCTGCTTCTCCATTTATACCAGCAGATGGGTTCACTCATGGAGACAAGGTTGCATTAATGCCTGGGTATAATTTAAAAAAAAAAAGTCAAATCCCAGAGGGCTCAAATTTTAGAATACGGATAAGTCTCTTGGAATTTATGATGCTGAATTTATTCTGTAGGTACAATGTAAACACCTCTGAAAAGTCTTTACTGTTAATAAAAAAAAAAAAAGAATTTACATATGAACTACACATAAAGAAAATTAACTTTATTTTGGGCCATGTCACACAGCTTGTAGGTTCTCAATTCCCTGACCAGGGATGGAACTTGGGCCCATGGCATTGGAAGCTTGGAGTCCTAACCATTGAAAAGTCAGGGAATTCCCCAAAATTAATTTTTATAATTTTCAAAATTTAAAATAAACTACTTTAAATATCCCCATCCCTGATGGCTCAGTGAATAAACAATCTGCCAGCAATGCAGCAGACATAGGAGTCATGGGTTCGATCCCTGGGTTGGGAAGATCCCCTGGAGGAAGAAATGGCAACACTAGTATTCTTGCTTGGGAAATCCCATGGATAGAGGAGACTGGGTGATTAAACATGCACTTTAAATATGGCCATTTATCTCATTCCTCTTAAAGAAGGTTGTTTAAAAAGTGATTTATTTTTATAAACTTTTATTAAAATTTGAATGAACACATTAAAAACATTCTATTAGCAGTCTAATAGAATACAAATAGAAAACAAGCATTCTATTAGCAAAATCCTAAATTCAAACCTGAACGTTTAATAGGTCTTTTATACAAGAGTTCAGTATTTTAAAAATACAGCCTTTAAGAATCCTGTAGACTTAGACATAGCTGTTCATGGGGATATGCTTCTTTTAAGGAGATCATCCATATGCATGCGGCTAAATTGCTTCAGTTGTGTCCAACTCTGTGCGACCCTATGGACTGTAACTCCCCCTCCTCCAGGCTCTGTCCATGGCTCTGTCCATGGGATTCTCCAGGCAAGAATACTGGAGTGGGTATTATTCTTTATTTATTCTTTATTCAAGTCTGATAAACTCCAGATAAACCAGGCTATGCAAAAAATAGAGAAGAAAACAACATTTTAAAAACTCTCTATGGTTAACTGAAAATTTAAAGGAGGGTATAGAGATGAGTGGACTTCCCAGGTGGCTCAGTGGTAAAGAACCTGCCTGCCAATGCAGGAGACATAAGAGATGCAGGTTTGATCACTGGGTCGGGAAGATCCCCTGGAGGAGGGCATGGCAACCCACTCCAGTATTCCTGCCTGGAGAATCCCATGGACAGAGCCTGGAGGAGGGGGGGAGTTACAGTCAATAGGGTCACACAGAGTTGGACACAGCTGAAGCAATTTAGCCACATGCATATGGATGATCTCCTTAAAAGAAGCATATCCCCATGAATAGCTATGTCTGTGAAGAATGCATTATATCAAAGTGGATGTTTGGAAGCCTTTGCTTCTAGAAATCAAGAATTGTAGACTATGAATCAGAAAGGTTTTTGCAAATATCATTAATTAAAATTCACTCTTCTATTATACTTCTGCTCAATATACATACTATACACACACACACATACACACGCACACACACACATTTGAAAGAGAGATTAATTCTTTTCCCAAAAGGACAAATCCTCTAATGCAAGCTTTATATCATCCATGTGACAAATAATTTCTTAACTACATGCCCAATTTTATTTCACACAAGCCCTGACCCTGGTTCCTTCAGCAGTTTTACTTATTCAAATAATCAATATTTAATGACTACATTCTATGTTTTATGTTTAAAGTACTATAGGCAATAAAAGGAGAAGGCAATAGCACCCCACTCTAGTACTCTTGCCTGGAAAAATCCCATGGACAGAGGAGCCTGGTAGGCTGCAGTCCATGGGGTCGCTAAGAGTCGGACACGACTGAGTGACTTCTCTTTCACTGTTCACTTTCATGCACTGGAGAAGGAAATAGCAACCCACTCCAGTGTTCTTGCCTGGAGAATCCCGGGGACGGGGGAGCCTGGTGGGCTGCCGACTATGGGGTCGCACAGAGTTGGACACGACTGAAGTGACTTAGCAGCAGCAGCAGCAGCAGGCAATAAAAAGATGTATAAGTCACATTCTCAACATTTAAGCTCCTGCAGTCTCCTATGAGATAAAGTACAGAGGAACAGAAGTTCCATTCACAACTTTCAGATTTCTTCCTAAAAAGTCTTCTTACATAAAATTATTTTTTCAGGACTTCCCTGGCAGTTCAATGGTTAAGATTCAGCGCTTCCTATGCAGGGGGCACAAGTTTGATCCCTGGTTGAGTAACTAGGGTCCCAAATGCCACAAGGCCAAAAAAACCTTTTTTTAAATTAATAAACAAATGTTTTTCATGTGAAAGGTGCAGCTGTACATGGAAAGGGTGCACCAAATAAGTAAATGAAGACAAAAACAGAAAAGCCATCTTGAATTTTAAGTTAGTACATAGTGAAAAAATAAAATTGATATTGGAAGAAATCTTCACTTCCATTTTTCTACCTTTAATAAGGACTATTAAATGAAACAGTTATACTTTTGGAATCAGAATATGTAACAAAAATAATTTTTCTCACTTCTCTCTCACGAGTGTTCTTAAAGACAGCTACACATACTCAAATAATCACTGAATGATCTTACTTTACCCTTCATTTACAATCTGGAAGACAGAAATCTCTATGTGCCTTCTATCAAAATTGTTCCACCTCTGCAAATCTGCACTCTACCGTGACTCATGGTAGATAGGTTCAATGTCTACTTGGTTAGCCAAGTAAACATTTCAAAAGGAAGATTCCTAGCCACACTGATATGATTCTAGCCACTATGTAAACTAATATTTAAACAAGGTTCCCGTGGAAAGACAGTGGCCTAGGTTCCCTCGGGATGACTTCTTTTTCAACAAAACTACAAAAATATATATTTTGTATCTATGATAAGTATATTGTGTACCTCAAACAAATTTTTCTACATAAATTTCAGGTTCTTTTCTTCTCCTTTGTAGTTCTCAGGATGTGGCAGAATTCATTAATACCTATTAATATTAGAAAGAGCATGTGGAATTTTTCTTTAAAATCATATTTACCACTATATATAGTAATGGAGCCATTCACTTAAATAATCTCTTTTCCCATCATTTATTGCACTTGCACCTTCTAAAAAAGCACAGAGAATAGTCTGAAAAAATATAGATCTAAAGGGCTGAAATGTATCACTATTTAAACTACTGCTATCACCTGGAAAGTAATGGAAGCTTGGGAATTGGTCTGGGATGCACTGACTGATAATATTTATTTCTGTGCTTACGATGAAAACTTGTTGTATTAAGTGAAACTCATATTCTCTATAACAAGAGGGCAGAATCTCCATAGAAAAACAATAACCCGAAGACTGCCATGGTATATGTCACTGCTAAATCAAGTTTGTTTGGTTGCACTTGCCTAGCTAGGTCTGCCAAGAAATTAAACAAATATATTTCCCTAATGCCTTCCATGAAATCAGATTCATGCTTCAAATCATTTCAGGTCTCAATAGTCAGAGGATTCATTAAAATGAAAGCTCTTCTTATCACCACACTGTGAATTTATATATTCTAATTAGCAAAGACTCTACATATTGTTCTTTTGCTTCTTAAGTATAATTTTTTTAAAGCATCAAGATGGAAAAAAGTCGATATAAAAGACATTTTTGGGACCACTTAGGATATTAATAATATTATTATTGATATGCTACTGATATTATTCAATAAATGAATGTTTTTTAGGGTGATAAAGGTATTGTGATTATACAGGAAAGTGTTCTTGTTAGGAGAGACATGCTAAACTATTCAAAAATGTCATAATATCTATAGTTTAAAAAAATATGGCAAAAAATTAACAACTGGTCAATCTAGCTGAAGGGCATACAGGTGTTAATTTTTCTGCAGCTATGTAATACTGAAATTTTCAACATAAAAATTTAAGGAGAAAAACATGATTTTTAAAACTTTAAATCAAAATTATTGATAAATACTCTTGTGAGAAAAAGGATTACTAGACCTCAAACTGTAATTCTCTTTTCCTAATCATGTCATACATAAGGACTTTTTCCACTGAAAACCAAACATTACAGGTATTTCCTATTCATGAAAGCATTATAAACAGACATGCATCAGAAGAATTTTGACAAAGCCTTGAGAACAAAAACTACATTACACTTAGATCAAGAGGGTTAAAATTTCCCAATTAACTACAGGACTTACCTATCCATGTCATCATCTCCCAGTAATAAGGGTGGGAGGGGCAGAGGAGGCAACGTTGAAGTTTTTAGGTGTGGAATAGCAGCTGTTACAGATACTTGAGTCTTCACAGAAACCTGTACAGGGGGCTGAGAATTTGCCTGAGAGGACAGAGTAGATGTCCTTGGATGAACAGAGGGGGGCAAAGTTGAAGTACTTGAAGAAAGAACCTGACTAAATGTTGGCTGGGGAGGAGGCAGAGGTGGCTGCTGTGGAATAGCTGGCAGTGGAGGCAAAGGTGGCAAGGGGGGTGTCTGTGGTGGAGGGGTAGTAGTTGGTAAAGGAGGTGGAGAAGTAACTGTGGGAAGAGGTGGAAGGGTCTCCTTTTCAGATGTCTCTGTCTCTTTTGGAGTAACAATCTCCTCTTTCAGTGCTACAGGTTTAGAGTCTCTTGTTCCCTGTACTTTCGTATCTTTAAGAACAGGCTGCTTCTCAGAGTTCTCATCCAACTTCACTTTCCCTGTATCTAAAGAATTTTTGACCTCTGTGTTAAGATGTGTTACATTCACCAGTTCAGTATCTGGGGCAGATTTTTCCAATTTTACACCTCTGGGTAACTTTTTAGGCTCCAAGCCTGAATCCTTAGCCTCCACTGAACTGTTCTCTTTTCTAGGCAAAAATATAGGTGAACCCTTGGATTCCTTCCCATCCATTTTTGCTGCTGCAGCAGCTGCTGCTCTTTCCTTCTTTTTCCTACTGAGTTCAGCTCCCAAGCTGGAGTTCAACGGAAGCCTGACAGGTGAGATACTGGAATGTCGACTGCGTGACCCGGATCTCTTCTTTTTACTATGAGAAGATGAGTGTCTTGAATATGCAGGACTTCTACTTCTAGACTTCATTGATTTTCTACTGGAAAAAGAAAAAAAAAAATTAAATCGATAGACTACAGCAATATGGAAGAAAAAAGACTAAACTATGAAGAATTGTAACTAAAAAAACCCAGTTTGAGTACTTAGCAATCTTAAAAATAGATTGTTGTTGTTCAGTTACTCAGTCCTGTCTGACTCTTTGTGACCCCATGGACTGCAGCACACCAGGCTTCCTTGTCCTTCACTATCTCCCGGAGTGTGCTCAAATTCATGTTCATTGAGTCGGTGATGCTATCTAATCATCTCATCCTCTGCCACCCTCTTCTCCTCCTGCCCTCAATCTTCCCCAGCATCAGAGCCTTTTCCAATGAGCTGGCTCTTCGCATTAGGTGGCCGAAGTATTAGAGTTTCAGCTTTAGCATCAGTCCTTCCTATGAATATTCAGGATTGATTTCTTTTAGGATTGAATGGTTTAATCGCCTTGCAGTCCATGGCACCCACTCTCAAGAGTCTTCTCCAGCACCACAATTCGAAAGCATCAATTCCTTGGCACTCAGCCTTCTTTATGGTCCAGCTCTCACATCCATACATGACTAATGGGAAAACCATACCTTCGACTATACAGACCTTTGTCGGCAAAGTGATGTCTTTGCTTTTTAATATGTTGTCTAAGTTTGTCATAGCTTTCCTTCCAAGGAGCAAGTGTCTTTTAATTTCACGGCTGCAGTCACCGTTTCCGAAGTGATTTTGGAGCCCAAGAAAATAAAATCTGTCACTGCTTCCATTTTTTTCCCCTTCTATTTGCCATGAAGTGATGGGACTGGATGGTACCATCAAATAATAATAATAATAATGTATCAATATTGGTTTATTAATTATAACAAATATAAGATACTAATATTAGGGGAAACAGTTTGAGGATATGAAAGAATTCTCTGTACTAGCTTCAGAATTTTTCTATAAATTTAAAAATGTTCTTTACTCTAAAAAATGGATTGGAAGGAAATAATCCTTCATGGTAACATATTTCAGTCATATAATCTAAAAATTATCCACTACTTATTCAAGTGAAAGAAGATGGATGGATATTTTTTCCCATATCCATATTCATGATTACTTTTAGAATTTTGGTTTAAATATCTGATAAAGTGAAAACATGATTTTTAAAAGTCACACTTAATGCTAAACGTAGTAACTAGCACACTTCACTAAAACCTAAAATTTTAAATTAGAGAGCTATCTAATTGAGAAATCCCAGGAAAAGATTTTGTTCCTGAATCCTCAGTTTATAATTAAGTTGTGCCTATACTAAACAAACTCCCAAGATACAAGCCTTAGGATTTACAAACTACATAAACTGGAGAAACTGTCTTGACAAAATAATTTATTAGACGTTCTTAAAACTATGATGACTTCTAGTACTTTCAAATATAAAATGATTTCCAATAAACATTTTAGAAATTCATAAAGCAAGGTATTACTGCATGCTCAACTTGTTTTCTCCATTATTAAGAAAGGATTGGAAAGTAAAATCTGGGAATCTAAAAGGCAGATTATTCTAAATTAAAATCCAAGCCCCTCTTAATTCTTTTTGCTTTTTAATGAAGTCAAATGTACTACCGGCCTTCTCAGGTAGTGCTAGTGGTAAAAAACTTGCCTGCCAATGCAGGAGACATAAGAGACGCAGGTTCAACCCTTGTGTCAGGAAGATCCCCTGGAGGAGGGCGTGGCAACCCACTCCAGTATTCTTGCCAGGAGAATCCCCATGGACAGAGGAGCCTGGGAGGCTAAAATCCATGGGGTCACAAAGAGTCGGACACAACTGAAGGAACTTAGCAGGCACACAATGTATCAAGTATGACTGGACAAAACATAATTTGCCCAATAGTCTAAAACAAATTGTTCCCATTTCAGATCTTCAATATCTCCCTTTTATGGTTGATCATTGGTAAGACTGATGTGATTCAAAATGTTTCAAAACAAACAGCATATACATGGTAGGGGAAATAACTCACATGATGTTAGTCATGATTTTCTTATACCCATAATGCCTTTTGGAAATTTCTTCCAAAAGTTAATTAATATATAAAATAATCACTGGAATCAAACAACAACATTTATATGAACATGAGGATACAAGACAATGAAACTAGTTAAATGGATTTACTAAATACCCAGTTACTCTTAAGAAAACTAATACATCTGTAAATAAAGTGGATAAAACAAGAGGCTTTCTCTAAATTACAGACTGGGTTGAAACTAACATTATCTTAGGAAAACACTAAGTAATGTCAGAAACATGCCCTACAACCCACTGTTTCTTTAATCTTTCAGCATGACTAAATCTTCCTAAAGAACTCTACTACAAATCCTCTAACTTCTGAACAGAATCTTACTGTAATAGGACATTTGGATGGCTCTAAGTTACATAAATGTTAAAGTTGAGGTTCAGATCCACTCTTTAAGGGAAAAAGGGGGTAAAAAAGGGACAACAAATAGGTAAATTGTCTTCAAAGAGTGAACAAAACTGTCTTCAATAACAAATGTATTTTTTCCCTGAATTAAGTTAGGTTCTATCCATTTGAAATGAAATTGCTACTATTAATCACTACTAATTTGGTGGATGCAAAGATCTTCAAAGTTTCTCTCAAAGCATTTTCAGTCTTTAAAAATGATATCGCTTGTTTAATTCTGACTGTCTCTCTCAAGGCAAAATAAATAAATAAATAATAATAACCCAGAAGACTATAAATCTGTATATTCCCTACCCTAAGAAACTGAATGAGGAAAAATATGTACATATGCACATATCGCACACCTACAAACATGTAATGCTCTTTACTAGCCAACTAAAAATGTGCGTGTGACTCCAGGATTATTATTTAGTGTTTATATTTGTGTCCTATAGGATCATGTTGTGTTTTCAATTCTTTCTTGATTGATTTTTACCATTACTGCACTAATTTCAACTAAGTGAGTATAAGCTTTGTGCAGTGGCAGTATCGTAGCCAATGAGGTTTATCCGAGGCACGATTATTGCTAATTGAAAACTTTTCTCAACTAAGTGAGTATAGGAAGAGAGAACTTGAGATTTGGACCCAAAAGGAATTATTGCAAAAGCAGCTTGTTTTTACTGAAACTTGTTTTAGCCTCAATGTGGTTTTAAAATATTCTGAGACTATTTCTTAGGCATCCTTAAAAGAAGCTAAGCAATTTTACAAATAGTACACTTAAGACATCTACCTCACTGTATATAAACTGACTTCTCATTCCTCCAGAAAAAAAAAGTGAACTCTAGTTAACGGTGTACATGCTAAAGTGTTTATAGTGAAGTATACTGATGTATGCAACTTACTTTGAGATGAATCAAAACAAATGAAGATGGCTTGATGAAGAGATGGATAGAAATGATAAAATGTATATCAAGTATTAATTGTAGAATCTGGGTGGTACATATTTGAGTCCTGACTACAATAATAAAATGCAGGGGGAAAGCCTAAGGAACTTCATACTCTGACAGCTAGGAACTCTTTTAACTTGATGAATTCAAACTAGTTTATGAATAATTATAACTTTAAGTCAGCAAAAATTACTCACATTTACATATAAAAGACATGGCATGGATTTTTTTCTAATTTCTCTACTAGTTTTCAACATTTTTCTCACTCACTGATAAAATTTACTGAGCAGGCACTGTACCTGACTAAGCACTCATATTTACTAATTAAACCTCACAACTCTAGAACTAGGTAGTTATTACTCTCATTTCACACACAGAAAAATTAAATTATATGTCAAAGGTTACAAAACAAGATTAGGATTCCACTCAGATGTAACTCCTAAACTTAAGTTCTCCTTTTGTGGAAAATGATAAGACTACAAATAGGGAGGTACATACACCTCATCACTTAGGAACAAGAACAGTTTTCTGTAGACAATTCACTCCAACTATTAAATTTTAAATTAACATGGCTTTATCACAAAAAATATCACAGTGAAGATACTATTAGCATTTTTTAAAAGAAAGATTCTGAAAACTGCTGTGGTCACAAGATAGTCAATGGTGATGCTTGTAAAGAAAATCAAAGTATCCTTGGAACCAATTTCTGCCAGGTTATAACATAAAAGGGAAGAGCTCAGCTTAATTCCCACCAGAAACATCAAAGATGGGAGTCTTTTGTAAGTTATCAAAAAAACTGTCTATAAAGAAATAAACTTACAGGTTTGGAGACACAGTGGATGGACAATGCAAATGGTAGATGACCTAGGAAAACAGCCTCAAATAACACAAATGAAATCTCCAATCAGGTCCAATAAAGCCTAAAGCACTAATTCCAAAGTGAATTTTGAAAAGTTAAGGCAAAGCAACCGAAATAACTGGATAAACTCTGGGAGCCAGTATCAACTCCATGCATTCGGTAAGCAGAAGCCTATGATTTTTCTCACATAGGAGCTTACAGCTGAAGGTCCCAGCACTGGAAGTACCTACCTTTATTTAGCAGCTTTAGACATGTGAACTCTCCTCTTCAATTCTGGGTTAAGGGGAGACCAGTCTCACCTACAGCAAACTGTTCTAGCCAACAGCAAAGTGTTCTAGACAATGCCAAACACTGGGGGCTTCCACAAAATGTTAACAGGTCTAATCCCCAGTTCCTCATAAGCCACAGTAGGAAAGCACGGACTGTTAGACAAATAGCTCACCTGGAAAGTGGGCTCCGGCTCAGAGAGCGCTTGCTCAGAAAAGGGCTGCTGGACCGCCTTCGACCGTAGGGACTGGGTGATCTCCCACTGTAAGAGCCACTCCTTTCATAGCTGGAAGAACGTCGCCGGCTATAGGGACTCACAGACCTCTGTCGTCTACTGTAGGGACTGGGTGACCGAGTGCTGGACTGGTAGGCGGAAGGCTCCTTGTAAGGTGGGCTGATTGACTGCCTTCTAGAGGTACTTCCCGGACTCTTCTTGTAGGAGTCATAATTGCTAGAGGTGTGAGATCTCGGGGGACTAAGGTCATAATCTTGGCCGTAAGAAGCTCCGGAGGGGCTATCATCTTGCTTGGGACTGTCGGACCACTTCCGGTGGGGACTCCTGGATCTCCGTTTAGGGCTGTCCACGGTTTTGTAACTTTTGGGTGTTTCCCTTTTCCGATGACTTTTACTTCGGTCTTTGTGTCCCGATTTCAACTCACGTTCTTTCCGGGTCTTCTCCTTATGGAGTTTGGATGACCTGGATTCCTTGTTGCTGCTTTTCGAGATCTGAGCCTTCCCGTGGTCATCATTCTCCTCATTTGAACGCTTTGAACTTCCTGATATCCGGTCCTTCGTCGAGCCCGACTTGCTGGAGGCTTCCAGGTTTTTTTCTTTCTCTGTCTGCTTAGTTTTTAATAAGTCGCGAGTACGTCGGTGCTGGTGGTGACGGTGTTTATGGAGGCGGTCACTGCGATCAGTCCCGCGACGTTCATCATTTTCCCTCCGGTCCAGTTTGAAAGCCAGGTCGTCAGAAAAGGTATCGGAATCAGAGCTAATGTCATCATATTCCACCAAAGGTTTGATAACTGTGCCCAAAGGTGCTGCTTCGGGTGTCACCAATCCCATGTCTTTGGAGTGCTTGGACTTATGCCGCTTGTGCTTCGACCCCAAGCGGTGACGCTCTCTGCTGTTGGAGCTGCCACCTCCCGATGACGGCTGCAAAGTTCCAGAAGCTCCCCCACTCCCGTCCTTCTTGCCCCCATGTCTCTCTGGATTGGGCATTCCCTTTCCCCTGGCCTCAAAAAGGGGAAAAAGTTCCCCAGCACTCCAAAAAGTAACCCCCACCCTCCCCCCCCAGCCCCACGCCTACCAAAGCGCCCCTACAAGGGGGTGGGGAGGGAAGGGACGGTAGTCCAGGCTCCTCCTCCCTCCCGTCTCCTCAGCACCCTCCTACATGAGGTGGGGGTGAAGGAGCCAGGGAAGAAATGAGAGTTCCTCAGCAGTGGAGTTGCGAGACAACGAGTAGCTGCTCGAATCTGTTTCTCCTCCTCCCCACGCCGAGCCAGTCCTCAGGCCCAGACGCCGGGGAGGTCGAAGAAGTAGGAAGCCGACGGCTCGGTGCTGTGTGGCCGACTCTGGCTCTGGGGCCCTGTGAGCACTACGCGGGCCCTTCCCCTACCCGGTAGCCCGGCTCGGGGCGGCTTCCTGTCGCTGGGGTCCCGCGGCTTAGGTGCCTCACGCCCCCTTTGTCCCTCGCTCCTGAGGGAGCCCCTTTTCTAGCTTCCGCCTCACCTAAGTACCTCACACACTCGGCCCCTCACACAGACTCACAGTCACACACTAGGTTAAACCGAAACGGCACTAGGAGGAAGGCGGGGGGAGGGGGTAATCCCAAGAAATACCGCGAGAATATTCAGTAATCTCGCGGTATTTCGTGCTTCCCTTTCACCTCTCGCCGCTGCTAGCTCAAACAACGCGAGAGCAGGTCTCCAGCCAGAGGAGTATTCCGCCAGATTCTCGCGATAAGAATGGGGCTCGCCATTTGAGCAAAACTTTATTAAAACGAACCAGAGAGAATTTTTTAATTTGAAACTTTATTGATAACTCATTGAACAAATACATAATCCGCTTCGGCGCAAACTAATTTTCGTGTGCGTGTGTGTGTGTGTGTGTGTGTGTGTGTGTGTGATGTTTAGTCGCTCAGTCTTGTCCGGCTGGTTGCGACCTCTTGGACTATATCCGGCCTCTGTCCTTGGGATTCTCCAGGCGAGAATACCGGAGCGGGTTGCCATTCCGTTCTCCAGGAGGTGTTCCCCACCCAGGAATCGAACCGGGGTCTCATGCATTGCAGGTGTATCTTTAACGTCTGCACCACCAGGGAAGCCCCAATTTTTGCATACTCTATACAACTTCTTTAAGTATCTGCATGTTAATATTGTCAACTGGATAAAGGGCGAATGTGGTACTATTTCAACCCAAGTCCGTAAGTATTAACAATTCTTGCAACTTGTGTAGCCTATACAGCTACGTGCTAAATTGTTACTGACTCCCATAGTACCCTGCAAAACACGATTTGCCTCCATCCCTGTTTTAAAGATAAGGAAACCCGTCTCTTTTTCGTGGCGCCTCGGAGGCTGTCGGCTGCTTCAGAATGAAGCTGAACATCTCTTTCCCGGCCACTGGCTGCCAGAAGCTCATTGAAGTGGACGATGAACGAAAACTTCGTACCTTCTACGAGAAGCGTATGGCCACAGAAGTTGCTGCTGACGCTCTGGGTGAAGAATGGAAGGGTTATGTGGTCCGAATCAGTGGCGGGAACGACAAGCAGGGTTTCCCCATGAAGCAGGGTGTCTTGACCCATGGCCGAGTTCGCCTGCTTCTGAGTAAGGGGCATTCCTGTTACAAACCAAGGAGGACTGGAGAGAGAAAGCGCAAATCTGTGCGGGGTTGCATTGTGGATGCCAATCTGAGTGTTCTCAATTTGGTCATCGTGAAAAAAGGGGAGAAGGATATTCCTGGACTCACTGATACTACAGTGCCTCGTCGCCTGGGTCCCAAAAGAGCTAGCAGAATCCGCAAACTTTTCAATCTCAAAAGAAGATGATGTCCGCCAATATGTTGTGCGAAAGCCTCTGAACAAAGACGGTAAGAAACCTAGGACTAAAGCACCCAAGATTCAGCGTCTCGTGACTCCCCGAGTTCTGCAACACAAACGCCAGCGTATTGCTCTGAAGAAACAGCGTACTATGAAAATAAAGAAAAAATAAAAAAATTTAAAAAATTAAAAAAAAAAAGAAAATAAAGAAGAGGCTGCAGAATATGCTAAACTTTTGGCCAAGAGAATGAAGGAGGCCAAAGAAAAACGGCAGGAGCAGATCGCCAAGAGACGGAGGCTGTCCTCCCTGAGAGCTTCTACTTCCAAGTCTGAGTCCAGTCAAAAATGACGTGTTCTGAGAGTGACAAAGCAGACCAGACACCAAAAAAAAAAAAAAGAAGATAAGGAAACCAGACTCAGATGCTCTCACTGCCAGGACCCCAGGTTCTATCAGTGGTGGAGGAACTAGGATCCCACAAGCCATGCATCAAGGCCAGAGAAAAAGGAAGACCTAACAACTTTTTAATCATCTGTAGAAGTAAAATTAATACTGTCAAGAAAAAAGAAAGAAAAAAAAAGTATACAATTTAGTACTTGAACGCAGGTGTGGTGACTTACTCATTGCTGCAAAAGGGCCTGGATGTGAAGGTCTCCACCAGTGTCTAACATTGATGGCAGATGGCAGGAAATTTAATGAGTCAATTAGACAAAGTGACTGGTCAGCTTTATTGAACATTGGCATGAGTTCAGCAAAATTACTCTGATCTTTCTTTTAAATGAGATCAAGTATTTGACCTAGGATGCACCCGCAACAAAATGGAAAAGTAGAGATGACAGAAGTAATTGTGATGTGTCAAATAAAACCTTGAAGAATAAAATTCATCATCCAAATTAATCCACCATCATATCAGCAGTAGAAACTTTGAGTGATGGGGCTGAATTTATTTTTTTTGTCAAGTAAATCCTTTGTTTTTAATTATTTTTATTTGGAGGATAATTGCCTTACAGTATTGTGTTGGTTTCTGCCATACATCAACATGAGTCAGCCATAGGTATACATAGTCTCCTCCATCTTGAACCTCCCTCCAACCTTCCAACCTGTCCCACCACTTATCATTCCAGCAGTAGAAACTTTATTTTTTCAATGTTAGGTTAGTTTCTGCTGTACAGCAAAGTGAATCAGTTATACATTTATATATGTGTGTGTGTGTCTTAGTCGCTCAGTCGTGTCCAACTCTTTGCGACCCTGTGACTGTAGCCCACCAGGCTCCCCTGTCCATGGGGATTCTCCAGGCAAGAATACTGGAGTGGATTGCCATTCCCTTCTTCAGAGGATCTTCCTGACCCAGGGATCCAACCCTGGTCTCCTGCACTGCAGGCAGATTCTTTACCGTTTGAGCTACAGGGAAGTCCACGTTTACATGTATCTACTTTTTTAGATTTCCTTCCCACTCAGGCTACCAGCCACCACTGATCACTCAATAGGGTTCCCTGTGCTATATGGTCGGAGAAGGCACTGGCACCCCACTCCAGTACTCTTGCCTGGCAAATCCCATGGATGGAGGAGCCTGGTAGGCTGCAGTCCATGGGATTGCTAGGAGTCGGACACGACTGAGCGACTTCACTTTCACTTTTCACTGTCATGCATTGGAGGAGGAAATGGCAACCCACTCCAGTGTTCTTGCCTGGAGAATCCCAGGGACAGGGAAGCCTGGTGGCCTGCCGTCTCGTCTCTGGGGTCGCAGAGTCGGACACGACTGAAGTGACTTAGCAGCAGCAGCAGTGCTACGTGGTAGGTTCTCATTAGTTATCTATTTTATACATAGGAGTGTATCTTTTGGAGAAGAAAATGGCAACTCATTCCAGTATTTTGCTTGGAGAATTCCACGGACAGAGTAGCCTGGTAGGCTACAGTTCACAAGGTCACAAAGAGTCGGACATGACTTAGCAACTAAACCACTACCACCACAGTGTATATATTGTTGTTCAGTCACTCAGTTGTGTCTGACTCTTTGCGACCCTGTGGACTGCAGCATGCCAGGCTTCCCTGTCCATCATCTCACGGAGCTTGCTCAAACTCATGTCCATCAAGTCAGTGATGCCATCAAACCATTTCATTCTCTGTCGTCCCCTTCTCCTCCTACTTTCAATCTTTCCCAGCATCAGGGTCTTTTCCAATTAGTCCACTCTTCACATCAGGTGGCCAAAGTATCAAAGCTTCAGCTTCATCATCTGTCTTTCCAATGAATATTCAGGGTTGATTTCCTTTAGAATTGACTGGTTTGATCTCCTTGTAGTCCAAGGGACTCTCAAGAGTCTTCTCCAACACCACAGCTCAAAAGCATCAATTCTTTGGCACTCAGCCTTCTCTATGATCCAGCTCTCACATCCATACATGACTACTGGAAAAACTATAGCTTTGACTATACTGACCTTTGTTGGCAAACTGATGTCTCTGCTTTTTAATACACTGTCTAGGTTGGTCATAGCTTTTCTTCCAAGGAGCAAGTGTCTTTTAATTTCATGGCTGCAGTCACCATCTGCTGTGATTTTGGAGCCCAAGAAAATAAAGTCTGTCACATTTCCATTGTTTCCCCATCTATTTGCCATGAAGTGATGGGACCAGATGCAACGATCTTATTTTTTTGAATGTTGAGTTTTAAGCAAGCTTTTTCATTCTCCTTTCACCTTCATCAAGAGGCTCTTTACTTCCTCTTTGCTTTCTGCCATAAGGGTGGTGTCATCTGCATATCTGAGGTTACTGATATTTCTTTTGGCAATCTTGATTCCATCTTGGGATTCATCCAGCCCAACATTTCACATGATGTACTCTGCATAAGCAGGGTTACAATATACAGCCTTGACATACTCCTTTCCCAATTTGGAACCAGTCTGTTGTTCCATGTTTGGTTCTAACTGTTGCTTCTTGACCTGCATACTGGTTTCTCAGGAGGTAGGTAAGTTGGTCTGGTAGTCCCATCTCTTTCAGAATTTTCCACAATTTGTTTTGATCCACACAGTCAAAGGCTTTAGCATAGTCAATGAAGCAGATGTTTTTCTGGAATTCTCTTGCTTTTTCCTGTGATCCATCAGATGTTGGCAAGTTGATCTCTGGTTCCTCTGCCTTTTCTAAATCCAACCGGAACATCTGGAAGTTCTCGGTTCACATATTGTTGAAGCCTAACTTGAACACTAACTTGCTAGTGTGTGAAATGAGTGCAGTTCTGTGGTAGTTTGAACATTCTTTGGTATTGCCTTTCTTTGAGTTTGGAATGAAAACTGACATTTTCCAGTCCTGTGGCCACTGCTGAATTTTCCAAACTTGTTGGCATACTGACTGCAGCACATTCACAGCATCATCTTTCAGGATTTGAAATAGCTCAGCTGAAATTCCATCACCTCCACTAGCTTTGTTCATAGTGATGTTTCCTAGGCCCACTTGACTTCACACTCCAGGATGTCTGGCTCTAGGTGAGTGACCACACCTTCATGGTTATCTGGGTCATGAGATCTTTTTTGTGTTGTTCTTCTGTATATTCTTGCCACTTTTTCTTGATATCTTCTGCTTCTGTTAGGTCCATACCATTTCTCTTTTATTGTGCCCATCTTTGCATGAAATGTTCCCTTTGTATCTCTAATTTTCTTGAAAAGATCTCTGTCTTTCCCATTCTATTGTTTTCCTCTATTTCTTTGAATTGATCACTTAGGAAGGCTTTCTTCGCTCTCCTTGCTATTCTTTGGAACTCTGCATTCAGATGGGTATATCTTTCTTGTTCTCCTTGCCTTTCGCTTCTCTTCTTTTCTCATATATTTGTAAGGCTTCATCAGACAACCATTTTGCCTTTTTTTGCATTTCTTCTTCTTGGAAATGGTTTTGATCACCGCCTCCTGTACAATATTACAAACCTCTGTCCATAGTTCTTCAGGCACTCTTGTCTATCAGAATATCGATCCCAATCTTTCCCCCACCCTTTCCCCCTTGGGAGTCGTAAGTCTGTTCTCTACATCTGTGGCTCTATTTCTGTTTTGCCAATAAGTTCATCTGTACAATTTTTCTTGAGTCCACATATAAACAATGTTATACAATATTTGTTTTTCTCTTTCTGACTTATTTCACTCTGTATGACAATCTCTAGGTCCAGCCATGATTCTGCAAATGGCATTGTTTCATTCCTTTTTATGTCTGAGTAATATTTCATTGTATATGAACCACATCTTTGTCCATTCCTCTGTGAAAGGATGTTAAGTTGCTTCCATTTTATTTTAAATTAATTTTATTGGTATGTAGTTGCTTTACAGAAACTTCCTAAAATATTTTATTTATCTACGTATTTGGCTGCCTGGGGTCTTAGTTGCGGCACTTGGGGTCTTCATTGCATCATGCAGGATCTTTTGTGGAAGCGGTCAGACTCTCTAGTTGCACCACAATGGGCTTAGTTTCTCTATGGCATGTGGGATTTTAGTTCCCAGACCAGGGTCAAACCCTCGCCCCCTGCATTGTAAGGTGGGTCCTTAAACATTGGAACACCAGGGAAGTCCCAAATCCTTTCTTAATTATCTGTTTCCTGTTGAAGCAGACTAGAAAAACCCCTAATGAATGAAGCTTGTTATTTTTTAGAATACCTTCCATTTCTACAGCACTTTTCAATTTTCCACAGAAGTCTTTTAAACCTGTCAAGTAATACCAATTAAACAAATAAATAACCTGATGAGGTGACCAGGATGAATATTATTATATGCAACTCCTAAAGGCTGAAATTGAGACTCAGAAAGAGTTGGAGCACATTTACACTAGTAGTAAATGACAGGAGAAGGGACAGCTCTTTCTGTAATCCTAAGCACTGCATTTTTCCCCCCTCTTTTTTGGCCACACTGAGGGACTTTCAAGGGATCTTTGTTCCATTCCATATATAATAGTTTGCATCTGCTAATTCCAAACTCCCAGTCAAACCACCCTCACCCATCCTCCCATTGGCTACCACAAGTCTGTTTTCTACGTCTGTGAGCCTGTTTCTGTTTCACAGATAAGTTCATTTGTGTCATATTTTTTTTCTTTTGCCACACCTTGCAGCATGTGGGATCTAAGTTCCCCAAACAGGGATCCAACTTGTGTCCTCTGCAGAGGAAGTGAAGAGTCATAATCTCTGTACCACCAGGGGAGTCCCTGTGTTGTATTTTAGATTCCACATATAAATGATATCATATGGTATTTGTCTTTCTCTTTCTGACTCATTTTGCTTAGTATGATAATTTCTAGGTCCATCCATGTAGCTGCAAATGACATTGTCGTTTGTTGTTGTTCACTCACTCCGTCGTGTCTGACTTTTTGTGACCCCAGGGACTGCAGCATGCCAGATTTTCCTGCCCTTCACAGTCTTCCAGAACTTGCTCAAACTCATGTCCATTGAAACTGTGATGTTGTCCAACCGTCTCATCCTCTGTTGTCCCCTTCTCCTCCTGTCTTCAGTCTTTCTCAGCATCAGAGTTTATTCCAATGAGTTGACTCTTCACATCAGGTGGCCAGGGTATTGGAGCTTCAGCTTCAGCATCAGTCCTTACAATGAGTATTCAGGGTTGATTTCCTTTAGGACTGACTAGTTTGTTCTCCTTGCTGTCCAAGGGACTCTCAAGAGTCTTCTCCAACACCACAGTTCAAAAGCATCAATTCTTCGGGACTCAGCCTTCTTTATGGTACAGCTGTCACATCCGCACATGACTACTGGAAAAACCATAGCTTTGACTACACGGACCTTTGTCGGCAAACTGATGTCTTTGCTTTTTATACACTGTCTAGGTTTGTAACTCAGATTCGAAAACTCAGCAACGGCCACAGGACTGGAAAAGATCAGTTTTTGTTCCATTCCCAAAGAAGGGCAATGCCAAAGAATGTTCAAACTACCATACAATTGCACTCATTTCACATGCCAGCAAGGTCGTGATCAAAATCCTCCAAGCTAGGCTTCAATAGTATGTGAACCAAGAACTTCCAGATGTATAAGCTGGATTCAGAAAAGGCAGAAGAACCAGAGATCAACTTGCCAACATCTGATGGATCATAGAAAAAGCAAGAGAATTCCAGAAAAAACATCTGCTTCATTGACCATGCTAAAACCTTTGACTGTGTGGATCACAACAAACTGTGGAAAATTCTGAAAGAGATGGGAATACCAGACCAACTTACCTGCTTTCTGAGAAATCTGTAGTGGTGGTGGTTTAGTTGCTCAGTTGTGTCCAACTCTTTGTGACCCCATGGACTATAGCCTGCCAGGCTCCTCTGTCCATGGGATTTTTCAGACAAGAATACTGGAGTGGGTTGCCATTTCCTTCTCCAGGGAGAAATCTGTATGTAGGTCAAGAAGTAACAATTAGAACCGAACATGACAGACTGGTTCCAAATCAGGAAGGGAATATGTCAAGGCTATATATTGTCACACTACTTATTTAACTTCTATGCAGAGTACATCATGTGAAAAGCTGGGCCGGATGAATCCCAAGCTGGAATCAAGATTGCCAAAAGAAATATCAATAACCTCAGATATGCAGATGATACCGCCCTTATGGCAGAAAGCAAAGAAGAACTAAAGAGCCTCTTGATGAAGGTGAAAGAGGATAATGAAAAAGTTGGCTTAAAACTCAACATTAAAAAACTAAGATCATGGCATCTGGTCCCATCGCTTCATGGAAAATAGATGGGGAAACAATGGAAAGAGTGACAGACTTTATTTTCTTGGGCTCCAAAATCACAGCAGATGGTGACTGCAACCATGAAATTAAAGACACTTGCTCCTTGGAAGAAAAGCTGTGACAACTTAGACAGCATATTACAAAGCAGAGACATTACTTTGCCAACAAAGGTCCATATAGTCAAAGCTATAGTTTTTCCAGTAGTCATGTATGGATGTGAGAGCTGGACCATAAAGAAGGCTGAGTGCCAAAGAATTGATGCTTTTGAGCTGTGGTGTTGGAGAAGACTCTTGAGAGTCCCTTGGACTACAAGGAGATCAAACCAGTCAATCCTAAAGGAAATCAACCCTGAATATTCATTGGAAGGACTGATGATGAAGCTGAAGCTCCAATAGTTTTGCTACCTGTTGCGAAGAGCCAGCTCATTTGAAAAGACCCTGATGCTGGGAAAGATTGAAGGCAGGAGGAGAAGGGGATGACAGAGGGATGAGATGGTTGGATGGCGTCACCAGTTGGCATCATCAGTGGACATGAGTTTGAGCAAGCTCAGGAAGATACTGAAGGACTGGGAAGCCTGGCATGCTGTACTTGACGGGGTCACCAAAAGTCAGACATGACTGAGCTACTGAACAAGAAAAGTTTGTCATAGCTTTTCTTCCAAGGAGCGAGCGTCTTTAAATTTCATAGCTGTTGTCACCATCCAGTGATTTTGGAGGCCAAGAAAATAAAATGGCATCATTCCATCACACACACGCACACACCCCACACGTCTTGTTATCTTGTTATCCATTGATCTGTCAATGGACATTTAGGTTGTTTCCATATTTTGGCTACTGTGAATAGTGCTGCTATGTCCAGATACATGTCCAGTAGTGGGATTGCTGGATCATATGGCAACTCTAGTTTTTTGAGGATCCTCCTTACTGTTTTCTATAGTGGCTGCACCAATTTAATTTCCCACCAACAGAGTAGGAGGATTCCCTTTTCTTTAAGTCTCGACAGGATCTGTTATTTGTTGCCTTTTTAATGATGCCCATTCTGACCAGTGTGAGGTGGTACCTCATTGTAGTTGGGTTTTTTTTAAAGATTTATGTATTTATTTATCTTGTTATTTGACTGTGGTGGGTCTTTGTTGTTGCATGTGGGCTTTCTTTAGTTGTGGTGAGTGGGGACTACTCTTGTTTTAGTGTGAGGACTTCTCATTGCAGTGGCTTTCTTGCTACAGAGCACAGGCTTTGTGCAGTCTGCCTGTGGGTTTCAGTCATTGTGGCTCTTGGGCTTTAGAGAGCAGGCTCAGTAGCTGTGGTGCATGGGCTCAGTTGCTCCACAGCATGTGGGATCCTCCTGGACCAAGGATTGAACTAGTGTCCCTTTGCACTGCAAGGTGGATTCTTAACTGCTGACCCATCAGGGAAGCCACTCATTGTAGTTTTGACTTGCATGTTTCTCTAATAATTAGCCATGTTGAACATATCTTTCTGTGCCTGGCTGTCGGCCATCTGTGTGTCTTCTTTGGAGAAATGTCTCTTTAGTCTTCTGCCCATTTTTGCTTGGGTTGTCTTTTAGTTATTGAGTTGTATGAGCCATTTATATATTTTGGAAATTAAGCCCTTCTCAGTCTCCTCATTCTCAAATGCTTTCCTCCCAGTCTATAGGTTGTTTTATTATTTTATGGTTCCTTTGTTGTACAAAAGTTTGCAAGTTTGATTAGGTCCCCTTTTAAAAATTTTTTGTTTTTATTACTATTGCCTTGGGAGACCGACCTAAGAAAACATTGGTACAATTTATGCCAGAGAATGTTTCGCCTATGTTCTATTCTAGGAGTTTTATGATGTTAGATCTTTAAGCCTTTCAGCCATTTTGACTCTCTAAATTTTTAAATACAAAACATACTATAAACTGCTGGTATTGGTCCAACAAATGGTGAGGACTGTGCCTTTGTAGAATAAGGAATGCTTCACTCTACAGGAAAACTTTGAACTCAGAAATTCCAGGGCTACATGATTTGTTTGTTTCATGATCTCCCAGGGCAGGGAGTCAGGGTAACTCTGGGAAGCCCAAGTGGCCGGTCAGGTAATGACTGTAGTTTCCCTGTAAGTCCCCCAAAGCAAGTCAGAAAGCTTCTCTTTAGGCTCTACACAAGAAGAAATATTTAACTAAAGTTATAATAATTTCCCCTCACCCCAAGTCCAATTTGTTAGTTTAGATTTTGGCTTTAAGAGCCTTTGAAGTCTCCCTCAAAGCTTACTCATTTAAAATCTGTCCATGGTCCTCTTCTTGGTGTGTGTATACCTTGAATTACTTTTTGTATTTAATGACATGTCTGTCCTATATTTTGACTTTTTGTTTTATAAAAATTGATGTCTTTTTAAAAAAAAAATCTGTTTATTTTTATTTTTGACTGTATCGGGTCTTAGTTGCAGCATGGTGATCTTTGTTGCAGTGCTCAGGGTGAGTTGCCCTGTGGCATGTGAGATCTTAGTTCCCTCACCCACTGGGGATCAAACCCATGTCTCCTGCCTTGAGAGGCAAATTCTTTTTTTTTTTTTAAATTTTAAAATCTTTAATTCTTACATGTGTTCCCAAACATGAACCCCCCTCCCACCTCCCTTCCCATAACATCTCTGTGGGTCATCCCCATGCACCAGCCCCAAGCATGAGAGGCAAATTCTTAATCACTGGACCACCAGGGATCTTTACTTTTAGAGTACAAATTTTCAACAATGTCATTTCATCTGCATTTTCAGATGAAAAATAGTAACTTCTCATTCTATTTTGTGACTAAAATTTGGTAAAGTTTAGTCTGTTTTCAAGTTTTATATGGTTTAACAATTCCTAGCTACACTAGTACAGTATTTATTGTTCATTTGAATAAAGAGCTTGCATGAGAAACTGTAGCTGTGTATTCAACAGTCATGCTTTGGACATGAGTAAATTAACAAAATATTTCTGAGTGCCTACAGTTTCAGTGACCAGTCATATTTTCAGAACTCTGAATCAGGTGAACCCATCAAGGGCTAGGGCTGTGTCGTCAAGTGTATATTACCAGCTTCTAATACACAGGTATTAGGATTCCACAGATGCTTGTTGAAACAGCATTTTAGTTTAGTTTTTGTTTTTATATTTTGGCTGCACTGGGCTGTTTGTGGAATCTTAGTTCCTGAACCAGGGATTAAACCTGGGCCCTTGGCAGTGAAAGCATGGACTCTTTTAACTACTGGCCCACCAGGGAATTCCCACAGCATTTTAAACATGAACTATCTTTGGAAATTCTTAGTTGGATAAATTCTCTCTGTACTTCTTCAATGTTAATATTGCTAGATTTATATTCTATAATATTTGGAACATACTTTTGTACTAAAAAATGTAATTATTTAAAATTAAAATTTAACTGAGTGTTGTTTTTAAAAAATCTGACAACCCTGTCAATTTGCCTCTACATATGCATTGAGTCTGACATTTGTCAGGAACTAGGCTAGGCAGTATCACTAGACTAGACAGTAGTGAAAGAAATAGACCCAGTGCAGCCGCCCTCCTAGATTTGATAGTTTAGCAGGGAAGAAAGACATTGAATACATCATCATGTACTTAATTAAGTACTGAAATAGTATAACAGAGGACCTTATTAAGTCACAGTTTAGAGAAAGTTTGCATCTCTAGTCCAGATCAAGAGACATTTACTTTGAGAACTATATAAGAGGGCCTCAGTGAGATGAGGGGTAATAGAGAAGGGGAAAGCCTTCCTGCAGTTAAAAAGGCCTGTTCAAGGACCTTGGGAGAGGAAGGAGCGAAGGAATTGTCTGCAGGTGGAAGGTCAGTGTGGTTGGGATTTGGCAAGGGGAGAAGAGCTAGATTGAGAGAGGAATGTTAGGACCAGTAAAAGATTTGCCTACTAAGCCCAGGTACAATGCTAGGTAGTGGGGATTTCGAAATGAGAAGCAATTACTGCCTCAAAAAACTCTCTGTGTAGTGACTGAAAGGAATGAGGGTAAGAGGAATAGACAAGAAGTAAATTTTAATTCTGCTTTCAAGGAGCATGGTTATACATATCTTTGTTGAAATAAACATGTCACAAATAAAGATTTGTTCTTATCTGTCTGTTCATCTGAACTGTAGTTACCAGCAGGAATTGTTTTGGAGGATGTTTGCATATCATTTTTGAAATATGGGGAAAAGTCTGAGACTAAAGAGCCAGTGGAAATCCATTGCTAAATATCCTTACAGCAAATTAGATAAAATCTGACTTTTCAGCAGTTCTTCTCAAGAATGTATTTCAAAAAAAATAATAATAATAAAGAAAAAAAAAGAGTAACCTTAACTATTTTAAGAACTTCCACCCAGAGGTAGTAGAATTGTATTTTAGCCTGGTTCTTGTTCCAATGGGCAGGAACTTCTAAATTCTCAGCATTAATCCAGATTTCTCTTCGTGAAAATTTACTGATACAAAAGACAGGACCACACATTCTTTGTGATTTGTAGTGTAGAGTGTGAGCTAACCTGCTTGCTTTTACTGACTACAAAAAAAATACAATCCATTGTGAACACCTTTGGGATCCTAAATATAATTGATGACTGCTGAATATTCATTGGAAGGGCTGATGCTGAAGCTGAAGCTCCAATATTTTGGCCACCTGATTGACGCGAAGACTCCACTCATTGAAAAAGACTCTGATGCTAGGAAGGGTTGAGGGCAGGAGGAGAAGGGGAGGACAGATGATGAGATGGTTGGATAGCATCACCGACTGGATGGACATGAGTTTGAGCAAGTTCTGGGAGTTGGTGATGGACAGGCAGTTCATGGGGTCTAAAAGAGTCGGACACGACTGAGCGACTCACCTGAACTGATGACTGCTGCAAACAAGTTTTTCTTAACTCAAAATCTTCCACATCCTCAGAAATATCGAAAATGCTCAAGAAAAATATTTCTGAAATTAAAAAGGAAATTCGGTCATGGAAATTAAGTGTACTGGGCTACCTTGGGACGTCGTGTTACAAAGACCCAACGTCTAGTATCTCAATAAAGGGAAAGTTTTAATAAAATATTCCTAACAGCAATATTCTTCGAAAAGCTAGCATTTCAGTAAAGACAGCTGGGGCTTTTACTTTGCAAACTGCTTGAAAGCCAAATCGAAACTGCCAACTTCCACAGAGGTGTTGAACACTACCACCACACAAGCTCCACGCCTAGCTCCGAGAAGTCGGAGACAAACCAGAGAGCAAGCAGGGTGGGGATAATCTCGCGAGAAGCAACGTATAAATCATTTTTCGCGATATTTGGTACCCAGCCCCTTTCCCCTCTCTCTCTCGCAGGATCACGGTTAATCTCGCGATCTTTTGGAAGTTCCGTTGGGGAAGATGGCGGCGGCCGCGAGCACCCTTCTCTTCTTGCCGCCGGGGACTTCAGACTGAGTCTTCCCTGGAAGAGTGGGACTGCAGGTTCCCTGCGTCCCGGGAGCCCGAACCAACTTGGTTCCTCCATTACTGGTGGGGAAGGGCATATCCTCTTGTGTAGGACTTAGGCCCTCCCCGCCGTCAGGATGAAGGCTCAGGGGGAGACCGAGGGTGAGTGACTGAGGGGGAAATCAGGGGGCGGGACACAGCTGGGGGAGCCAATGCCTCCGCGGGGGCCACTCTCCCGAGGGCTCAGGATCTAGGAGGCGGGATATGTCTGAGTTTTAGATTCTGACTGCCTTCCTTGGTGATGGAGAGCTTCGACTTTGGGGAGATGGGGGCTCCCAACTTGAGTGTGAAGGTTTCCTATTTGGCAAGGGGCAACATTTGGGCCTCAGGGCATTTTTTAGCCTAAAGAGATGGGAGACCGGGCAAGTGAACGTAAAACTTTCTTCTTCAAAAGAGAAATCTGAATGATGACATAAAACAATAATAGGACGCTATATATCAAAGTACTGTTAGATGTTTTTTCGTGAATGAAATGATTAGGTCCTTATGGTATTAAAAGCCAGTAGTTTTCAAAAATGTCACAGCTTTCATATCTTGTGGTATTGTATATTTTTTAAATGCTTTTAATTTTAGTCTTTAAATATCTGAACTAAGAACTGTTGAAAAACACTTTTCTGTGTAGCTTTATATTCTCTAAAGTTCCACATTTCAGCTTAGATGCTCCCTTAGCATTTTGGACATAGTTCTGTTGATACACGATTATTTTTTTGTCTTCTCCAATGTACTCTGAGCTTTGTAGAGCAGGATCTTGCCTTACTCATCATTGTATAGTCCTGGGCACATAATGTTGTGTTGTTGTGTTAGTCACTCAGTCGTTTCCGACTCTCTGACCCCAGGGACTGCAGCCCACCAGGCTCCTTCGACTATGGAATTCTCCAGGCAAGAACACTGAAGTGGGTTGCCGTTTCCTTCTCCGGGCACATAATAGTTGCTCAAAAAAATGTTTCACTGAAGCGTTTTTGTAAAGATTTATCGTCGGCCTTCTTTTTTTTTTTTATCATCGGCCGCCTTAAGGGAGAGAAGGGAGGTGTGTTTGAAGGAGAAAGAAAAAAGGGTGCAGAGGAATGACAAGTGTAAGTGGAATCTTAGTGAGGCAGGAATTTTGTCTAGTTTGCTCACTGCTGTATCTCTGAGATGTAAAATAGTGCCTGAGTGAATGTCTTAAATGTGGGAATTGCCAAACATTTCTCCAGAATTATAAACTGAATGAAACAACCCCAAGAACAGTTTTCCAGAAGATGAAGGCCTTGGAGGGAGGAGTTGAATCTCGATTTGAAGATGTCACTACTTCACCTTTGATTGCTGACATTCTGTTCATCTTTCAAGACATCTTTTCTGTAACATCCCTCAACTAATTACACACTTTTCCTCCTTTGAATTTTGATAGTAATGTGTCTCTATTTTTAAGAGCATATCTCATTTTGCTTTGTGTGATGGTTATTTTCACATTAACTTATCCACACCCCCTCACAGATGTCATCTCAGGCATATTGTATTTTTGCACTGCTGGTCTCCAGCACAGTCCTTGCTCATGTTAAGCAGTTAAAAGAATTACAGGAGTGTTGGAGGTTGTAGGAGGTTCCTTCAAACACTATCTGGGATCCATTCTTTTCTACCTTTCTCTTACCTTTGCCTGAAACTCATCCTTTAGTCACTTGACATTTCCTTTGTTCGTATAGTTTGAATTCGAACAGGAAATAGCTGAATGGCAAATAAAGCTTGTTTTCTTGATAATACTTACAAATTGATCTCTTAAAATTATGTGAAAAAATTAAGAAAGTCTCTATTTTCACATTGAAAACCAACTAACTATAGTAAGGCCATGTTCAAATGTATGCTCTGCATATGTCATGGAAAGGATTTCATGCCTATCATGAAATTATTTTGTCATTAAATAGTAGTCTTGATCCTCAGGACTGGAGGTGGTTCTTTTTTTGCTTCTCATTAAGTCTGAAGAGAAAGCAGTCCCCTTCTATAGTGTTGTTAGATTAGGCCCATAATTTCTGTCTACTTGTTATTAGAAATGAGTTCTTTGTGTATTTTGAAGTAAATGATATTGGATAAGATTTTAACTTGAGTTCATACCAGGATGAAGTATGGGAGTTTTGTTTGCAAGAAAAACTGTGGAAGGTCTTGAAAGAAGAGTTGCTAATAATTTTTTCTGATTTATATCTTAGAGTCGGAAAAGCTGAGTAAGATGAGTTCTCTCTTGGAACGGCTCCATGCAAAATTTAACCAAAATAGACCTTGGAGTGAAACCATTAAGCTTGTGCGTCAAGTCATGGTGAGGACTATGGTGAACTGGATAAAGTGTTGTGCTTAGAAAATTATTTGATAAGCTAAGTTACCTATGTGGACTTTTTCTAGCTAGTTATTATGGTGTGTCTTCAGTTTTATTTCTCATAACATCATACGTACATGATGGCTTTCAACTTTTAAGTCTACCTAAGAAGAAGATATGTTAATAGAATTGTGTTAATCATGAGTTATAGTAAGCTGGGATATTTTAGGCAAAACTTGTAAGAAACACACTTATAAAGCATAATTAGTTTCCTAGTGACCTAGTGTTTAGGATTCCCAGCTTTCATTACTGTAACCTCGGATTCAATCCCTGGTTGAGGAACTAAGATCCCACAAGTCCCACAGTGCTGGCAAAAAAAAAAAAAGATACATGTGATAGCCTGATATAGAGAAACATTTACTTTTTACTTCCTGTCAAGCTCCTTGATTCTAATGTGTTAATACTTTCATTGTATCTATACTGGTAGTAGAGTTTGCAATCATTTTTATTAACTTCACTTGTTTACTCTGGGACTTCCTCTACAGTACTTTCTCCTTCCTGAGGCATTCACCAGTATGGGGAGCCCTTAGTTAAGTGGTAAACAGGGAGTAGGGTGAGTGTATAGCACAGCACTAGTAAGAGAACTGAATTTGCTGTCAAAAAAACCTTTATTTTAATCTTGACTTCACTACTACCTGTGTAACCTTGGACAAATTGCTTGTTTTTTCCTACCCTCAATTTCCTCATCTAGGAGGTAGAGACACCAGTTTGAGTAAGATGAGCAATACCAGTTTGCTTTTTCGCATAGTTTTGCTGTAAAGATCAAATGAGATAATGAACACCAAAATGTCATGTTGCTTAGAGATTTCCATAACTAAGTTCTACAGACATCTTCTGACTCAGGATTGTATACGTAAAAAAGATTTGTAGTTTTTTTTTTTTTTAAGTCTTAATGAGAATTTTTCCAGTCTGGGTATTCAGAGGTTGTCATTTTTGTACTAGAAGGCAGCCATATTCTAGTTTGAGATACCACCTCTAAATGATATTGTCATTAGAGAAACATCATGAGCTAGAGGACTCCAGGTGGCTACTAAGACCCTCTCTTGGGTTACCAGTTCTTGGTTTGGTCACCAAAGCTTCCATTGTCTACTTGTCACTTTTGCAGATTCAGAAACCTGCTTTTATTGGTATGTAAAAGATTTTGAAGAATTTTCAACAACTCTGTGTGTGCATGCTAAGTCTCTTCAGTCATTCCCAACTCTTTACGACCCTATGGACTGTAGCCCACTAGGCTCCTCTGTCCATGGGATTCTCCAGGCAAGAATACTGGCGTGGGTTGCCATGCTTTCCTCTAGGGGATCTTTTAAACCCAGGGATTGAATCCATGTCTCCTGTGGCTCCTGCACTGCCGGCAGATTCTTTACTGCTGATCCACTGGGGAAGCCGTTTTAAAACTGACATACTAACAAAATCTCAGTAGATTAATATGAAAGTCAGAATGCCAGTTTATTAATGAGGGTTTGTCTTTCCAGTTACCAAAATACTGGTATCCATTGCCTAGAGCAATGGACACAGTCCTTGTCTATTTAAGGTATAAAGGAATCTGGATTATTAATTAAGCAGATGTTTGGGAGCATGGAATTAGAGCCAAGAAAGATGGATTTAGGGCATGGAAAAGCCTCAAAACCTATCCTTGTATCATAAAACTGCTGATACTTCTGGGGACTAGAATGTTGTACAGAGAGAAACTGCTTCCTTGGATAGGTTTAGAAAAATTATGCCAAATTTTTGCTCTTTGGATTTTTGGATTATGTATCTTGTTTCCTAGAGTCAGTCTGTTGGGTGGGCCAAAAATTTCATTCTGGTTTTTCCGTAACATCTTACGGAAAAATCCAAATGAACTTTTTAGCTGGCCCAGTAGTTTAAGGTTTGGTTGTATTTCTTAGATTACATGCATATCACCTTATTAGGTTTGGGAATTGTCAAATTTGAGCCACCCCATTGTGAGTCTTAGGATATAGTCATCTTCTGCAGGAGGCTGATTTCATTTATTACATTTTGATTCTTCTAATTTTTCCCTGAAAATTATTTTAGATCTGGAAATACCTTTGTTGTAGACTTTTTTTTTTTGGTTGCACTGTGTCATGTGGGATCTTAATCCCACAGCCAGGGATTGAACCCACGTCCCCTGCTTTGGAAGCATGAAGTCTTAACCACTGGACCACCAGAGAAGTCCTAGATGTGAAAATATCTTTTTCTCCTTTCATGGATATGGATATGGTGTATCTATGTATTCTGTAGATTAACCTTTCCTCTTTTGTATAGATGGACAAAATAACAATTAAAAATTTATAGATTATCTAGAATATATAAGAAATACAGAGTATATAGACTACTTCATAATCTGTAGACTATCCTGAAATATTATTTCTAGAATAATATATGTGTTTACCAAAAACTATTGGCTTGGTTAATTTTTACCTCAAATGTTTTCCTATTTTAATATAGGAGAAGAGAGTTGTAATGAGTTCTGGAGGGCACCAACATTTGGTCAGCTGTCTGGAGACATTGCAGAAAGCTCTCAAAGGTTTGTAAACATTGTTGAAATATGCCAACTTCTTAAAAACGCTCCAGTTTAGGAAAGACTTTTATACTTATATACTAGAAATATAAATTGAGATAGATGGGTGTCACTCTTGATTTCATTATGAAGTTGAGATGAACTTTTACCTGAACTTTTTTTTTTAACCTGAACTTTTGAAACATCTATTTTTTATTCTATTTTGAAGGCTGGTAGAGACTCAAAAAATAATTGATGAAGGGTAACTAAGATAGCATATTGGAGGGGAAAATTTTTTTCCTTCACATGTTCTCTCCTAATTAACTCAATAAGAAGATGGACTTTTTGACTCTAAGACTTTTACAGTATTTATTAACAGTGTTTTCATAAGAAAATGAAAAAAGGAAAGAAAAAAATGTTTTTAGGAAAGCAAACATGAAATTTAAGTCATGAGCTTGATTATTCAAGCTTATAATTACTACTTCTGTCTGGTTTTGAAGGAAAATGAAAGTAAAAACAGACAAACAGGTTTTACACTGATTATCACAAATGAGCTGGGATTGAATCCATACCCGCTTTAGCACTAGATGACCAGCAAGTCCCTAAGTATGTCTTCTTTAAAGATAACTTGTCCCAAATGAGTAAAGAAAAAGAGAAAGGAGAAAGGTCCAGTTTTTTTCAAATAGATTTTTTTTTGGACCCTTATTGCTTAGGCTGCAGCTAAGCCTTATCAGTGAGCTTTTTGCAGATTATAAGCATTTGAACTATAGATGAGCTTTGTGCAGATTACAAGTATTTGGACTATTGAATGTGTTTATGGCTTTGGAGGGACAGATATACTTCTCAGGATGTTTCTGTCTTTGAAGAATACTATTTAAGTTATTTGGAGTATGCTTTGTGATTTCCTTTTTTTCACCCTTTTGTAGTAACATCTTTACCAGCAATGACTGACCGTTTGGAGTCTATAGCAAGACAGAATGGGTAAGTAGTATATCTGTAGGCAGAAATATTTAACTTAGTGTTGACTTTGGGTGGCTTTATTTATGTGTCTTCTATTAATTTTTGTTTTGATTTGTTCCTGCTAGACTGGGCTCTCATCTCAGTGCCAGTGGCACTGAATGTTACATCACGTCAGATATGTTCTATGTGGAAGTGCAGTTAGATCCTGCAGGACAGCTTTGTGATGTAAAAGTGGCTCACCATGGGGAGAATCCTGTGGTATGTGTTGATATTTCACTGGAATCTGTGGGGTTTACTTAGGGACATTAATTTTTAAAGAAATTGTTGGGGTTTGAAATAGCTTGGGTTTAGGTTTTTTCACGAGCCACTGTAGAGATGATGTGATGGGCTACAACATCAATAGCTGTAGAGTGGAATTTAGAATACTCTGGGTCCATCTCTGACATCATCCAAAGGCTTTGACAAGAAGAAACACCAGAGGAACTTTTTCCAATTCATATCAACAAACATGAGCCGCAGTTGAACAATAGGTGCTGGGGATACAAATAATTTAAATTCCTATCCTCAAAGAACTTATAATCAAGAAGGACAGATAATCTTGTATATAGCTAATGTCTCTGAAAAGCCCTGTAATAGAGAGGAATGTAAAAGGTGTATAACCAGACAATTGGATATGAATTCCAAGGATGGCTTTAAAGAGAGGTCCTAATGTTTTAAACAAGCAACTGAAAGTTGATTCCTTTATAAACTATTTCAATATATTTGATTTTTAATTTTCTGACCCAACCCCATGGTTTACCAAGTAGGAAGAAGATATCTTTGATATCTTAAATATAAGGACCTTCTATAGCTTTAATGTTTTTGTTATAAAGCATGTGTTATTAATAAAAAAAAAAAACTTTTGATGTCTTCAAGCATCTTAAAGTAGTTTAGAGTTTTAACATGATTTCTTTAATTTCAGAGCTGTCCAGAGCTTGTACAGCAGCTAAGGTGAGCAGCTGACATTTACATTCCCTTTTATTGGCAGACAGTGCTGTTCTTTATAGTTACATTTTGAGAATGGTCAGAATTTACTTTTCTAAGGAACAACTTTATTTTCTTGGGTCAAGATTTTTCAAAGTCTGTACTTGATCACTTTCAGAATTGACTTAGCTTTTTTTTTTTTTACACTCTATTCCATCTATCCTAGGATTTCCCAACCTTGACAGTATTGCCATTTTGGGTTGGGAGATTCTTTGCTCTAGGGGGTTGCCCAGTTCATTCTTGGATGTTAAACAGCATCCCTGGTTTCTCCCAGCTAGTTAGGATCTATGATAACCTCCTGATCTGTGACTTTGATTATCTGTGATAATCAAAAATATCTCCAGATATTGTCAGACGTCCTCTGGAGGACAAAATCACTCCTGGTTGAGAACTACTGAGTTAACTGTAGGAATTCTCTGTGGAACAAAAATAAACAGAACCTAATTATTGAATTAGAGAAAGCTTGAGAAAATTGAGTCTATACTATGGAAAGAACTTTTTTTCACTTTGAGAAAAATTGTTTTATATTTAAGGTTTATGGGTCCCAAATCGTAGTAAAGTGCTAGGCTTGAAGACAGTCTCTTTTAGTAATTGATGTTTTTTTGTCATTGGCTTATCTTTCCTCCTTTAATTGAGTGGAGATTTCCATGCTTAAATTTAAACCCAGAATTAACTCTCTGGAAATTTGAGAAAGTTGTTACATCAATTTTATGTTTTAAATATAGTGAAGTTATCAGATACGGAGGAGTCTTAAGGGTTTAACATTGAGAAATAAGTTTTACACTCAGCCTTCCAGTGATCACTTTAATGTCCTTACAGCCAAATACACCAGATTTGAATGAGCTTTGAGAAATTGCAATGCAACATAAAAAATAACCTTTTATGATTTCATTTACTCAATAAGTCTAGCAAAGATGTATTATCAGAATAGTCCAGGAAACCAGTATTTCTGGTTCTAATGTAGAATAGGAGACTGTACCAGTTTATGAACTGATGGTGTTCTAAAGTTAATTTGTAAGCATGTTTGGAAGTGGGAACCTTAGAAAGAATATTAGTCTTTACCAGGTATTTTTAATCACTCTGTATAGATGATGATTTTAAGGTAAGGAATATATTTTGCTGTTGCTCTTGTTTCTTTTTAGTGTCTTCATGGCACTTTGGGCAATAAGTATTCAATAAATGCCTGATCAAGTATCTGACATTGTCAGAGCAGTACAGTTTTCAACAGACATTTTTTTTTTTTTAGGTTTGAAAAAGGATATAGAGACTTAGAATTGTTGAGTTGTGTTGGATTCCTGCCTATAAAAGCTTACTTGACTAAGAATCCACCTCTGAATGTTAGGTTTTAGGATGCCAGGATTCCTGGTAGTAGTTTCTTTTTCCTGGGGTAATTTGTTATAGGAACATTTTAAAATATATCATTTGCCTCCACACTACCTATTCTGCCTTTGCTTAGGTCTCCCATCTCTCTCCCACTGTTCATTTCCTTTCTCTGCTCTTACTGTATACATGAAAGTGTCCTATCTTCCTAATTTATTTACTTCCTTTTTCTCTCTAAAAGATTTTTTTTCCTCATGACATCCAGTCATCTCAGTTACAAATTAAGAGGGGAAGTGATGTAAACTAAGTCTCATTACTTAAGAACAAATTAGTATATGAGGTAACAGGTCTTTTTTGACTATCTTTTATACTGTTTATTAGCACCTTCTCCCAAAAAATGGAGCAGAGAAAGGAGAATATTGTATTTTCTTTTGCAACTTTTGACTGAATCTAGAAAACTCGGGGTGGGGGGAGTTAAAGCAAATTATTAAGATTAGTTTATATAGCCTTGATTTTGGGGACTTTGCTGATAAGATTGAGTAGTAATTGTATGTTTTATTCTCTTCCCTCTCTCCTCTTCCCTGAACATCTCACAGGGAAAAAAATTTTGATGAATTTTCTAAGCACCTTAAGGGTCTTGTTAATCTTTATAACCTTCCAGGGGACAAGTAAGTATTTTTTGCTTTTGTTTGAAAAATTAGTATAAATCTATAAATCATTTTGTACTTAGAAATTTGCCAAGTCTTCTGCCCTAGCTCATTTCTGATTTCTATTCATACTGACAGTCTATAACTCAGCTTCTAACTTAATGTCTTTTAAAGATATTTTAAATAAACAGTATCTGGATTAATGATTATAGTGCTAGAAGGTAGATTACAATCCTTGAGGTATCTTCAGCATATTGATTTCTAGGCTGAAAGAAATTGTCATGGGACTGGTTTTATATTTTTAACCTACCTGGGATTCTGCTTACTTGCTTGGTCTTTTAAGTAGAGATAAAAATTAGTTTTGGTAGATCACTAATGATTTTTATTTATTTATTTATTTATTTTTTAAAATATCTAAGTTGCCTCCAAGGTAGATTTGCTCTCTAGGCTTTCAGTGTTTGTGTATATGTATATTTGTTAACTAATTCTTGTTCTGTTTACTTTCTAGCAAATTGAAGACTAAAATGTACTTGGCTCTCCAATCCTTAGAACAAGATCTATCTAAAATGGCAGTTATGTACTGGTAAGACTGGCTAAAGTATCAATTCTCTTTGACCTTGTTCTTAAAAGTTTTTTTGTCTATGGTTTACTAGGCTTCTGTTATTTAAAAAATATGTATTATAGATGTATGTTACTGCGCATCTGTATTTTACCTGTACTGTACATCTTGTCCATATCCTTTCACTTCCCAAATGATTGCATTCCATTTTCTGAATATCAGTATCCCTAAATTGTTGGTTGGTATTCCATAGGTTTTATGAGAAGACTTGTGAAACCTGGCCTCCCTTCTGATAAATAATAGTATAGTTGTAATTTTTGTTCACCATATTATACACTCCCCTGGTATATTCTCAGAAATAATCCCTTCACCTTGAGGGTGAAATATAATTGTTAAATGCCCAAGATAAAGTCATTAGGATAGAATTAAAAGATGTATAAGGGCTGAACTCATTATCACATTGTATACTAATACCTTCAGGGCTTAAATGTAAATAAACATAGATCATTTGTCTTGCAGGAAAGCAACCAATGCTGGTCCCTTGGATAAGATTCTTCATGGAAGTGTTGGCTATCTCACTCCAAGAAGTGGGGGTATGTGATGCTATTTTGCTTTAGAAAAAACCCTAATTTTTAGTGGAAAGATTACTACTTAAAATTTCATCTTGGTTTTATAAGCAGAAGGTGAAAATTACTAGTCATTTGTGATGGTTTTCTTTCTGTTTAATTGAAATGTAGTTGATTTTCAATGTTGTATTAGTTTCTAGTATATGGTAAACTGATTTAGTTATACATACTTTTATTCTTTTTCCTATTCTTTTTCCTAATAGTATTTATTACAAGATACTGAATGTAGTTCCCTGTGCTATACAGTAGGACACTGTTGTATAAGTTTGTATCTGCCAACCCCAGACTCCACATTTACCCCCTCTCTCATTTGTGTATTTTTCAATGGTTTCTAAGGTGTCAATACTTGCCCTCCCCTAGTTTTCTTATTTTTTAATTGTGAAGTAAATTGTTGCTGCTAGAAATAATACTTACGCTTCTGTCATATTTCACAGGCTGCTTTGGATCATGAGTTCTCACATTTTAAACTATTTTCTTGTATATAGGTTTATAGGAAGGGAATATTTTTATTTGTAAGTTACCTGATAAAGTAGTGATAAGTTTTATTTTTCATAGGTCATTTAATGAACTTGAAGTATTATGCCTCTCCTTCTGACCTGCTGGATGATAAGACAACATCCCCTATCATTTTGCATGAGAATAATGGTAAGACTTTCACTATAAAGTAACTAAAGGTTTTGCTCAGCGTTTAAAAAATATTTTTAAAAAGTTGAATGCCCAGACCTGCCTGTACTTTATGGTTTGCTACTCCCAAGTGAATATGCTATCCCTGTCAAAGTTTTCCATTTCTACCAGAGTTTGCTTCTGATACATACATACACATTCATACATATATACACATGTATATATACATCTGTTGCCGTCTAGTTGCTCAGTCGTGCTCGGCTCTTTTGCGACCCCATGGACTGTAGCCTGCCAGGCTCCTCGTCCATAGGATATACATACATAATAAAAAAGCCTAATTGGTCCTTTTGAATGAGTAAATGAGTGAATGAGAAAATGTAAATGATCTGACTTGAAATTTGCTTTAATCATTACTTTAAAGGTAAAGAAGTTAACCAACTTACTAAAGAACTAAAATAATGGATCTTACTTTGTATTTGCACTTTTTTTTGGGTGCACCACATGGCTTGCTGGATCTTAGTTCTTTGACGAGAGATGGAACCCCATGCCCTTTGGAGTGAAGGCACAGGGTTCTAACCATGGACTGCCAGATGGAACCCCATGCCCTTTGGAGTGAAGGCACAGGGTTCTAACCATGGACTGCCAGGGAATTCCTGTATTTGCACTTTAATAGACTAAAACCTAATGAAAAATGGCCTAATACCTCATTTTGCTCCCCTTTTAACTTCAATCATTGACTGTCTGGAGTCATAATTCTATTTAAATGCATTCTGAAGTTGGAGAAAATAAGTTAATATTGGTAATTGGTCTTTAAATGTTTTTTTCTTTATACTGCATTGTTTCCTATATTTTGTATTATTTACTAACAGAATTATTGGTTTGTTAGAAAGGTACTTGTAGCATTTCTAAGTTATATAGGTATAGAATCTGATAATTAAGGCTGACATATTACATAGAAGCTAGCTTTTTTTTTTTTTAATGTTAAGATCCTTATAATTTGTGTTACTCTGGAGAATACCTTTTTTTTTCTTTTTCCCAGTTCCTCGATCTTTGGGCATGAATGCATCAGTGACAATTGAAGGAACGTCTGCTATGTATAAACTCCCAATTGCACCATTAATTATGGGATCACATCCAGTTGACAACAAATGGTAAGTGAAATATAATTCTAGGGTAGCAAAGTCCATTTTTTTCAACTTTAAGCCTAGTAAGAAACAAGTATTACTTTGACTTGGCTCTTCCCACACTTGACTTTCTAGGGGTGAGCTTTTTGTTTTATCCATTTGATTTCTCTTTTCGGTATTTGCATGCTCCTCTTTGAAGTCTGCTCATAGAACATAGGTTTATCGTGAGAGAAAAGAGAACTGCTACTTCCACTGGCTTAGTGGTTTAGTGGTTGCTCTGTGGGATTTTCTTATGGGACTTTATGTTGATCTGGAGCTATGTTGGAGTAATATTAATAACTACAGAATGTGTTTCAGGATAGATGTTCAATAAGATACTTTAGGGTTAACAAATAGGATATTTTGGAATTGGGGGAAGGAAGTTCAAAGAGTGAAGTTTGATAGCCTTTGTATGTGTTTATATGATACAAATGTGTCTTGAGTGTTGAGATTTTTCATTTTTACATCAATTCAGTATCCCAATCCTCCACTTTTTTTTTTTGAAGGACTCCCTCCTTCTCCTTAGTTACCAGTGCCAACAGTGTTGATCTTCCTGCTTGTTTCTTCTTGAAATTTCCCCAGCCACTTCCAGTATCTAGAGCATTTGTTCAGAAAATTCAGAACTGCACAGGTGAGTTTTAAGAAGCATCAGAAGCTAACAACTGTTATAAAAGTGAAAGCAAACTTCAAATTCACATTATCTTAGCCCTCTTTCAGTCTTGACCTCAAAAAACCTAGTGATAGGTATAGATATCATGGTGTTTTGAACTACTCAATGCTTATTAGTAAGTACTTTTTGAATAAATGAGTGAATGAAGGGAAAACTGAGCTGTCAACATTTTCATTTTACTGTGATTATATTGATCTTTGCTGTTCCAGGAATTCCATTGTTTGAAACTCAGCCAACTTATGTACCCCTCTATGAACTGATCACTCAATTTGAACTGTCAAAGGATCCTGACCCCTTACCTTTGAATCACAACATGCGATTTTATGCTGTAAGTAAGGCCTTATGGATTGCTGTAGATTATGCTTGGACCCAAGATCAGAATGTTCCTTTTATAGGATACCTGAGATCAGAAGACATTCTTTTGGCTTACCAGATCATGTCCTGTTTTCTCAGTCAGGCAGGAAATTACAGATATCTTTGAAATGCACTGAAAAAGGACATAACTTCCAAGTTAGGAAACAGTGTACATTGAATTGTTGAAATTTGAAATGAAAGTCTCTTAATGGTATTCTAAACTTTTATAAGCTTATAAGTAGGTATTAAGAATTCTTGCTGTTTAATCCTTTCAAGTCCTGTGAACTTCTGATCTACAGAGTACTTACAGAGAAGAAAAGTACTGGAATGAGTGAATTAAGGACGGTTTTAAAACCACATCTGAACTTGAATTTATTTGAATGTTTGACAGTAGTCTAAAGCAACAGTTCCTCAATTCTGGCTCCATTATAACTGTATAGGATGTTATTAAAAATAAAAATTTTGCACTTACTGTTCAGGGACCCTTTTTATACAGATTTCTGAGGTAATTTTTATGTTAGCTAGGTTAGGAAACCACTGGCAGAACATTTACAAAAAAGGGGTCTTTTCAGCCAAGTGAGTGATTGGCATTTAACGTCAGCTGACTAGTAATTGACTGTGGAGCTTTACTGTTCAACAAGAAATTGCTGATTTTTGAGGAGTAGGGTGTTTGGTGTTTTTTTTTTTCAGGATAGTTTGTGGTTGGAGTACAGTGGCTGAGTAAATAGCATTTGTTCCCTTTGTTCTTTTTGCCCAGGCTCTTCCAGGTCAACAGCACTGCTATTTCCTCAACAAGGATGCTCCTCTTCCAGATGGTAGAAGTCTACAGGGAACCCTTGTTAGCAAAATCACCTTTCAGCACCCTGGCCGGGTTCCTCTTATCCTGAATCTGATCAGACACCAAGTGGCCTATAACACCCTAATAGGAAGCTGTGTCAAAAGAACTATTCTGAAGGAAGGTACTGCCTTTTCTTTTGCTGTATTTACCGGCAAATGGTACTGATTACTCTAGTAGTTCTCTAATTTGGTGGCTCATCATATCACCTGTGGAGCTTCCAAAACTACAAATATTTGGTTTCCATACCAAATGAACTTAATTAGAATCTCTGTGGGAGGAGCTGGGAATCTAGTTTAAGCTCTGTGGATAATTTTGATGGAAGCAATCTGTACATTGGCATATGGAAACTACTGAGTTTTTTTGCAATGGACTTACTATTTTTCTGCATGCAGTGGTGTAATTGGGTACCTAGGGCCCTGAGTCTTGCAGCAGATATATAAGGTATAATTTGAGATTTTGTAGGAAGAGAGTTCTTGACACCTAAATTTTAGGTTGTTAGGCAGTGCTTCTCACGTTTTAATCATGAGTATATTTTCTCCACCTTCTTTGGAGAATTTTGTCATACAGCTTAAAAACAGGTGAGACCTGTGCTTTTTCTTTCTCTCCCAGGATTCTGGAATGCTGATGTTTTTCACAGTTTCCTCTTAGAAATCTTGATATGAATTTTGGCTGCTCTAGTTGATCATAGTTAATTTTTTACATTAGTTGTAAACATTTCAGTGATAGAACTGTGCCAAATGGTAGGCGAGAAGAAACCCAGAAGGTAAATCAGGACATATATTTTATGGGAATGAGAATTGTTCCAGAAACGAAAAATTTTGGAAAGTTGAAGTAATGACACAGAGCATGTGCAAGTATCCTTATGACCCTTCTGTTTCATGTATCTCAATCCTAGGAGATTATCCACATAGCTTTAGAGCATTTAAAAATGAGTTTTTGTGAGATAGTTATGAAGTTAGTCCTACAGAGGTGCATACTTTTTCCCAAGAAAGTATATAATTCTTGTCTCTGGGCTTTCAGCATGTTTGGCTTAGAAACCAATGATGATAGTTATATGTAAGTATATTTCGCATAAATATATCATTTTAGATTGTATTCTCTACATCCATGTTTACCAAACTATGGAATGTATAGCTAAGAGCTGTATACTAGTAGAAAGCAGGGTTTATGACAGTGATTCTGATGTCTGCTTATCAAATAGAATGAGAAACTCCTCTTGGACACATTTATTTTCAGCATTGATTTTCAAGGCAGGATGTTTATGTCTGCCAAGGACTCTTATCAATTTAGGGATTAAATATCTTCATTTAAAAAAACTGAAGTTTACTTTGTTTTAGAGTATTTATAACATAAACTGTTAGATTCTTAGGAATCTGATTTCTTCAATCACCTGTGAGTGCCAGTGGGTTTTATGTTTTTAAAAAAATATGTGGGATTTAGTTTCGGTGAGGGAGAGAAAGGATTTCATAATTAATGATTACTATTTACATATCTCAAGTCTTTTTATCTGGTTGATTATTTTATGATCCTTTTCTTTGCCTTTTAGATTCTCCAGGGCTTCTCCAATTTGAAGTGTGTCCCCTCTCGGAGTCTCGTTTCAGCGTGTCTTTTCAGCACCCTGTGAATGACTCCCTGGTGTGTGGTGAGTTATGTGGGTGGCTAGCACCTCTCTCAGGGTAGCAGTTTGGTCCTTTTATCTCTTGAAAAGTCAGAAACTGAAGCCAAACCCATCCTAAACACCTCCTATATGTTTTGTTTTTCAGTGGTAATGGATGTGCAGGACTCAACACATGTGAGCTGTAAACTCTACAAGGGGCTGTCAGATGCACTCATTTGCACAGATGACTTCATTGCCAAAGTTGTTCAAAGGTAGCACTGGCCCTTTTTCATCAGAGTACCATTAAGAGGTGTATAAAGAATGCTGTTTTCAGTAATAAATGAATTAGAAATTTAGGAGGAAGGCATTTAGTCACTGCTTTGGATTCACACATCGCTGCTTTTGGAACTAGAAGCAATATGAGTTTTTGATTTTATAAATCTCATGAGAGTAATAGGAAGTAAAGTAGGTAACTTCAGACCCAGTGTTAGGGCTCTTTTACGAGGGAGAGAGCTGAAAAAAGATGTAGATCTTTTTTTCACTTTTCCTCTGTGTCATTTTTGTAAAAAAACACATGTAATATGTCAAACAGCAGTATGTGGGAAGATACTTTAGCCATTCAACTTGCTGGAAGCATGAATATGTAATTAATATGTAATTTCAAGATTTTTTAGAGCAGGTATGAGTGGTCTGTTTAGTAAATAAAAATAAATTTTATTGACACATAAGACATGCCTGTAAATGAACACGTGCCTGTTCCTTTATATACTGTCTATGGTAGCTTTTGAGCTAAGATGGCAGAGTAGTTGGACAGAAACCATATAATCTTAAAAAGTCAATGTATTACTATCTGGTCTTTTAAGAAAGGTTGTTGACATAGTCTAGAGCAAATTGTTTTCAAACATGTTTATAAACATAAATTTATCTGTAACATAAAAAGTGCTTTGCTTTAAAATAAAAAGGATTTCCTGCCAGTGGTGGTACTTTTCACAGTATAGCTTTGGGGTGATTTAAGCTATTTAAGTATAGAATTTGATGGGTCAAGAGATTTTTCTAGTGGTTCATCAATTAAGATAAATTGTATATACCGTTACACCATTAATCATATGTGAAGTCCCCAAAGGAGGGCATTTTCTTACTGAGGTCATTATTACCAGTTTTATTTTAGTTCAGTATGGTATCTAATTATTTGGACTTTTGTTTATAATTGGTTTGTTTTTGGTGGCATGTCAAAGAAGGTTGATGATTGCCTCCTGGTCCAGACTTTTTTTTTTTTGGCTGCTCTGTGTGGCTTGCAGGGTATCAGTTCCCCATCCAAGGATTGAACCTGGGCCCTCAGCAGTGAAAGCTTGGAGTCCTAACCACTAGACCACCAGGGAATTCCTTCCAGATTCTTTTTATTTATTTATTTATTTATTCATTCATTCATATAAAATATTTATTTGGCTGTGCCAGCTCTTAGTTGTGGCATGTGGGATCTAGTTCCTTACCAGGGATCAAAATCAGGCATCCTACGTTGGGAGTATGGAGTCTTAGCCACTGGACCATCAGGGAAGTCTTCCTCCAGATTCTTGGGTATATCCAAAGCTCTGGCATTTTACAGAACTGCTCCTGCCTTACAGGTTATCTGCCTTACCTGAAAACTGTTTATTGCAAATCTTTACTTAAGACAAAAGTAAAGACTTTATCTCAAATGAAAAATTGGTTTAAGTAGCAACTAGTGCATTGTTCATTTTGTTTTTCCATCTTATTTTACAGATGTATGTCGATTCCTGTGACGATGAGGGCTATTCGGAGGAAAGCTGAAACCATTCAGGCCGACACCCCAGCACTGTCCCTCATTGCAGAGACAGTTGAAGACATGGTGAAAAAGAACCTGCCCCCGGCTAGCAGCCCAGGGTATGGCATGACCACAGGCAACAACCCAATGAGTGGTACCACTACACCAACCAACACCTTTCCGGGGGGTCCCATTACCACCTTGTTTAATATGAGCATGAGCATCAAAGATCGGCATGAGTCGGTGGGCCATGGGGAGGACTTCAGCAAGGTATCTCAGAACCCAATTCTTACCAGTTTGTTGCAAATCACAGGGAACGGGGGGTCTACCATTGGCTCGAGTCCGACCCCTCCTCATCACACGCCGCCACCTGTCTCTTCGATGGCCGGCAACACCAAGAACCACCCGATGCTCATGAACCTTCTTAAAGATAATCCTGCCCAGGATTTCTCAACCCTTTATGGAAGCAGCCCTTTAGAAAGGCAGAACTCCTCTTCCGGCTCACCCCGGATGGAAATGTGCTCGGGAAGCAACAAGACAAAGAAGAAGAAGTCATCAAGATTACCACCTGACAAACCAAAGCACCAGACTGAAGATGACTTTCAGAGGGAGCTATTTTCAATGGATGTTGACTCACAAAACCCTATCTTTGATGTCAACATGACAGCTGACACGCTGGATACGCCACACATCACTCCAGCTCCAAGCCAGTGTAGTACTCCCCCAGCAACTTACCCGCAACCAGTACCTCACTCCCAACCCAGTATTCAAAGGATGGTCCGACTATCCAGTTCAGACAGCATTGGCCCAGATGTAACTGATATCCTTTCAGACATTGCAGAAGAAGCTTCTAAGCTTCCCAGCACTAGTGACGATTGTCCACCCATTGGCACCCCTGTTCGAGATTCTTCAAGCTCTGGGCATTCTCAGAGTGCCCTCTTTGACCCTGATGTCTTTCAAGCCAATAATAATGAAAATCCATACACTGATCCAGCTGACCTTATTGCAGATGCTGCTGGCAGCCCCAGTAGTGACTCACCTACCAATCATTTTTTTCCTGATGGAGTAGATTTCAATCCTGATTTGTTGAACAGCCAGAGCCAAAGTGGTTTTGGAGAAGAATATTTTGATGAAAGCAGCCAAAGTGGAGATAATGATGATTTCAAAGGATTTGCATCTCAGGCACTAAATACTTTGGGGGTGCCAATGCTTGGAGGTGATAATGGGGAGACTAAGTTTAAAGGCAATAGCCAAGCTGACACGGTTGATTTCAGTATTATAGCAGTGGCTGGTAAGGCTTTGGGTCCTACAGATCTTATGGAGCATCACAGTGGTAGCCAGAGTCCTTTATTGACCACTGGGGACTTAGGGAAAGAAAAGACTCAAAAGAGAGTAAAGGAAGGCAATGGTGCCAGTAATAGTAGTCTGTCAGGGACAGGATTAGACAGCAAACCAGGGAAGCGCAGTCGAACCCCTTCAAATGATGGCAAAAGCAAAGATAAGCCTCCAAAGCGGAAGAAGGCAGACACTGAGGGAAAGTCTCCATCTCACAGTTCTTCTAACCGACCTTTCACCCCACCTACTAGTACAGGTGGATCCAAATCTCCAGGCAGTTCAGGAAGATCTCAGACTCCCCCAGGTGTTGCCACACCACCCATTCCCAAAATTACTATTCAGATTCCTAAGGGAACTGTGATGGTGGGCAAGCCCTCTTCTCACAGTCAGTATACCAGCAGTGGTTCTGTGTCTTCCTCAGGAAGTAAAAGCCACCATAGCCATTCTTCCTTATCTTCTGCTTCCAACTCAGGCAAGATGAAAAGCAGTAAATCAGAAGGTTCATCAAGTTCTAAGTTAAGTAGCAGTATATATTCTAGCCAAGGGTCTTCTGGATCTAGCCAGTCCAAAAATTCATCCCAGTCTGGGGGAAAGCCAGGCTCCTCTCCTATTACCAAGCATGGACTGAGCAGTGGCTCCAGCAGCACCAAGATGAAACCTCAAGGGAAGCCATCATCACTTATGAATCCTTCTTTAAGTAAACCAAACATATCCCCTTCCCATTCAAGGCCACCTGGAGGCTCTGATAAGCTTGCCTCTCCAATGAAGCCTGTTCCTGGGACTCCCCCATCCTCTAAAGCCAAGTCCCCTATCAGTTCAGGTTCTGGTGGTTCTCACATGTCTGGAACTAGTTCAAGCACTGGCATGAAGTCATCTTCAGGGTTAGGATCCTCAGGCTCATTGTCTCAGAAAACTCCCCCATCATCTAACTCTTGTACAGCATCTTCCTCTTCCTTTTCCTCAAGTGGCTCTTCCATGTCATCCTCTCAGAACCAGCATGGGAGTTCCAAAGGGAAATCTCCCAGCAGAAATAAGAAGCCGTCTTTAACAGCTGTCATAGATAAACTGAAGCATGGGGTTGTCACCAGTGGCCCTGGGGGTGAAGACCCAATGGACGGCCAAATGGGGGTGAGCACAAATTCTAGCCATCCTGTGTCCTCCAAACATAACATGTCTGGAGGAGAGTTCCAGGGCAAGCGTGAGAAAAGTGATAAAGACAAATCAAAGGTTTCCACCTCGGGGGGCTCAGTGGATTCATCTAAGAAGACCGCAGAGTCTAAAAATGTGGGGAGCACGGGTGTGGCAAAAATTATCATCAGCAAGCATGATGGGGGATCCCCCAGCATTAAAGCCAAAGTGACTTTGCAGAAACCTGGGGAAGGTGGTGGAGAAGGGCTTAGGCCTCAGATGGCCTCTTCCAAAAACTATGGCTCTCCACTCATCAGTGGTTCCACTCCAAAGCATGAGCGTGGCTCTCCCAGCCATAGTAAGTCACCAGCATATACCCCCCAGAATCTGGACAGTGAAAGTGAGTCAGGCTCCTCCATAGCAGAGAAATCTTATCAGAACAGTCCTAGCTCAGATGATGGCATCCGACCTCTTCCAGAATACAGCACAGAGAAGCATAAGAAGCACAAAAAAGAAAAGAAGAAAGTAAAAGACAAAGATAGGGACCGGGACAAAGACCGAGACAAGAAAAAATCTCATAGCATCAAGCCAGAGAGTTGGTCTAAATCACCCATCTCTTCAGACCAGTCCTTGTCTATGACAAGTAACACAATCTTATCTACAGACAGGCCCTCAAGGCTCAGCCCTGACTTTATGATTGGGGAGGAAGATGACGATCTTATGGATGTGGCCCTGATTGGCAACTAGGAACCTATTTAAAGCAAAAATATGGCCAGAGAAGAACTAAGTGTATAGGCAAATCACCATAAGGAGTGAGTCAGACAGGTCTGATTTTGTATTTAAGAATCTTAAATGGCATGGCTTTGACACCAAGTGGGATGAATTTTGAAAGGCATAGCCGGACCCTACTAAAGAGACCATAGGGTTTGATTCTGGTTACCACAAATCACTTGTTCCTTTGCCAGAAAAAAAAAAAAAGTTTTAAAATATTTGCTTATGAAAGGGAGGGGGTGGGAAGGGCTTAGGGAGAGGGAAGGGTGGGAAACAGTTTTGTGGGAAATATTCATATATATTTTTTCTCCCTTTTTCCATTTTTAGGCCATGTTTTAAACTCATTTTAGTGCATGTATTTGAAGGGCTGGGCAGAAAATGAAAAAGCAATACATTCCTTGATGCATTTGCATGAAGGTTGTTCACCTTTGGGTAGTTGTCCATTGAGGCAGGGGCAAATGAACGACTTGGGTCATTTTGGACACTTAAGTAATGTTTGGTGTCTGTTTCTTAGAGGAGTGATTGGGGAGGGAAGATGATTTTAGCTATTTATTTGTAATATTTTAACCCTTTATCTGTTTGCTTTTATACAGTGTTTTTTCTAATTCTATGAGGTTCAGGGTTCAAAATGATGGGAGGCAAGGAGGCTTATTTGCTGGTAGGGAGCTTGTGGCTTATGCTGGTAATGTAGTATCAAGCTGAAGCAGATCAGTCAGAGCCCACCTTTGGAGTCAAGTAGAAAACCAAAATGGTGTTTTTGTTATAGGAGGTTTTTCATAGGGTTCAGACATCATAGGAATATTAGGAGTTATCTTTCTGTGGAGGTATTGATTTATAGTTTCTTTTTCCTTTAAAGAAAGCTCGGCTGGCTTTTTGGGATGTAAACATGTTTTCAAATGCAGTAAAGTTTAAAAGTGGGATAGCCTCCCTGACCCAGTGGCATGAAAACCATTACAGAATTCATAGTTCTCCTATTTCTACAATGTGCCAAAAGTCCACGTCCCAGCATTTTGTTTGTAGGAGAACTGATGCCATTCCTGAGAACTGGGCTCCTTGTTTCCCTTCATCACAAGGATAAGGAGTCCAGACTTTAATCACTCCACTGTATGCTCCCTTAGATAAAACAGTAAAAAATTTGCAGCCATAGTTCACTTAAAACAGTTTTCAAGCTCACTTGAAGTAATGGGGGCCTGGAATGCTAGGTGGGCATGAAGATAAACCCTTGCTACTATGTAGCAACACAATTGGACCTTTTTGGAAGAACAGGTCTGAGTCTGGATTCTGGGGGACATCAATAAGAAGCCCTTCTCATACATATAGAAATCCAGGAGACCATTTGAGTGCAACACAAGTTCTCAGTATTTGGAGGGTCCTCTCAAAATTCTGCGGCCTTACTTTGATTTTGACACCTGCACTGTGCCATTCCTGATGATTCCATTCAGGATCTGTATCAGCAGGATGGGGCACGATCCCCAGCACAACTCTTCTGGATTAAAAAAAAAAAAAGCCAGGTGATTCATTTGTGTGTGTGTGTGTGTCATAAGTGGAGTGACTTCATCAGATACTGAAGATTTCTATATTCAGCTCTTTCTGCAGGTTGGAGTTAGCATAGAGTTGGAAAATCAGCTTTGGCTTTCTTTCCTGACTGTCTCTGATTTCCTTTAGTGTTCTCCCTTTTCTGGTCATCAGCTCTCAACAACTCTGCCACTTTTGTGTCCCAAGGTAATAAGAAGTAGGAAACGAAACATTGCAAAGTGGAGCAAGAAAAGTTATCGGTTACCGTATCAGAGTCAAATGTCTTGGGTGACACTAAGGAGGACATGGGCAAGGTGATACCAGAGTGCTTTATCTTGTGATGCTGATACAGTAGCAGCCTCTCAGACATACAACCAGGTTGGATTTCTCACAAGTTTCTCACCTAGTTTGGAATCTTATCCCATTGGTTTCTGCAGGAAAAAAAAAAAAGTTAAAATGGTTTTAAGTTTGGGTGGGGAAAGTATGGGGAATGTACTGCATAATATCAGGGGCTCAGCTCCCCCAAGTAGAGCCAACAAATACCAAAATGAGTAAACTGGGAAGCTTTTTCTCTCTTTCTGTCTTCATCCCAGATCAAAGAATTCCGAGTTAGGATCTGGATGAAGGATAAGCCCCTGAATTGTCGATGGGCACACCCCACACACTGACCCAGCATCTGAACTTGCTTAACAGGGAGCCGGGGCTAAACTGCTTCACCCTGCCTGAGAACCAGGGAGCACTGCATTTCTCCACAGGGTGGAGGAGAAGAGGCAGAATAAACCAAGCCTGGGACACCTCCCTCCTGTCTAGGTGTACTCATTCTTCTGTTTCAAAAGACGACAAGGACATGAAGTCAACTTCTACCTATCTTCTGCTGCTGGTGTCTTATGTATTCTTAGTTTGACCTGATTCCTCTTGTCTTTTGGCTTCATGTTAGGGGTTCTTGGTCAAAATCTGCTCTGATGTACATGAAGATTCCAGGTTCAAAAAATCAGTTTCTTTTAAAATAAGTATGGGGGGAGGCATGAAATGAAACAGGATATAATTGCCAAAACTAGGCTTGAGGTTGGTGGCTCTTGGAAGGATTTTCCTTAAGGCCTAGGTCTGAAAATACAGGGCAGCACTATCATGAATTCTGAAAAGAAACCTTCCAGAGAGCCAGTGAGTCATAGTATCCAGTTGAGTCACTTAAAGCAGATTCCAGTATAGGAAACTCATTCACAATCCCTTGGCAGTCTCATTTTTTTAAACTTTTGTTCCTAAATCTCCCTCCCTCTTTATTTCTACCCTTAAAGTTTTTTTGAGGGGTAGGAAGTACCTAACATCTCAGAAGCTAGGTTGGGAAACATGCTCAGTTGTAGAAAAACTGAGCTTTAAATTTTGCGTTTTTAAAATGTACATCAGGAGCAGTTGGGGAGGGTCTTTTCTAAAAAAACTTTCAAATTTGATTTTCTGTGCATATGGCCGTTCTGTAAATACTTTTGGGGTTTTTCATTTTTTGAAAGTAGACAAAAATCTGTGGGATTTTTTTCCCAAAACATTACAAAAATGTGTTTATTTACATGCAAATAAATTTCTTTGATAAAAAGCATCATGCGTATGTGTAATAAAATTTTAACTTTTGAATGCTTTTGTTTATTCAGCTTTTAAAAAATCCAATCAAAAAAATTTAACAAAGTAAAAAAGTCTCCTGAGTAGTACTTGATAATGGGTTAACTGGAAAGGATAATTGAAATTAGAGAAAAACCTGTGGAAGTTTTCATCTGACTTATCTTGCTCAAGCCACTTTTATTATCTTTTGCAGGCCTCTGTCACCAAATTCATCAGTAGTTCTTAGAAAACTGCTCTAAGATGCTGCTGCTGCTAAGTCGCTTCAGTCGTGTCCGACTCAGTGCGACCCCATAGACGGCAGCCCACCAGGCTCCCCTGTCCCTGGGATTCTCCAGGCAAGAACACTGGAGTGGCTTGCCATTTCCTTCTCCAGTGCATGAAAGTGAGAAGTGAAAGTGAAGTCGCTCAGTGTGTCCGACTCTTAGCGACCCCATGGATTGCAGCCCACCAGGTTCCTCCGTCCATGGGATTTTCCAGGCAAGAGTACTGGAGTGGGGTGCCATTGCCTTCTTCGAGGCTCTAAGATGAGATGCAACCATAAGGTGGTTTTTATTTGATGGACGTGAAGCAGTAACATTAACAGTGTCTGGGACAGGAGGAGGCTGTAATATCGAGACCTGGGTGTCTGAGCTTGAGAATAAGTTTCTGAAGCTGGTTTCCTTGCTTAGGAAGTCCTTTCTAAGATTTAAAAAAAAAAAACAGTTAATTTTAAAAAAGTGCTTGGAAGGATAAGCCTTTCAGGTAAAATGTGCCCGTTGAAAAGATCTCTGCGCTTGTTCTTAAAGTAAGCTCATCTCTTAAATCAGACATTCATAATAAGCCAGTCACTGAAAGTGCAAAGGAAAAGTGGTAGGAAAACAAAATCATCTACTTCGGAATACAATTAGAAGTGGTCCAGCCAGGACTGCTAGAATTTGTGATATAGTTTCTAATATTTTATCTTTGGGATATAATTCTGTGGTTTTCCGCTCTAAAAGTAAACATTCCTTATTTCATAGAAATTAGATCATAAGTTTCGAGACCTGGAATTGCTAAAGTATACTATGACATACCATGACACAATCCAGCTTCTATGGAAAGAGAGAATGTTAACCACTGGGCAAGGTGTCCGTCCCACGCTCCCCCCACCCCCCAACCCCGCCCCCCAACCCCGCCCCGCGCCGCACCGCACCGCACCGCCTACTCGTTCAGACACGCTTGTTTCTCCCGCCAAAGTGGCGTCAGGATCAGGCTCTCACCAACCAGAGCGCTGATTGGAGGGCGGGTAAGCGCTAGAGCCCATTGGGTGCCAGCGGCGGTCGGGCGGCGGAGGGGCGGGGGAAGCCAAGGCCTTTCTGTCTCACCCGCCCCCACTTCCACCAAAGCGCGCCCCTCCCCCAGCTAAAGAAATGGTCGTCCAGCTTCTGCACTGCATCCCCTGACCACAAGGCACGAGGTGCGGCCTCGCTGCTCGTCCCCAGAGCAGACGGCAACGCAACTGTGCCCCCGAATCCATGCACAGGGAGATCCACGCCCCACAGCGGCCCCCCAAGCCTCACTGCAACACCCGGTAATGCAATCCACGGAGGCGGGGGAGACGGCAGCAGCGGCGGCAACAGCGGCGGCGGCGAAAGCAGCAGCAGCAGCAGCACTGCCCCAATCTAGAAACTACCAGAAAGGAGGAAAATGGCTCCGAGCAGGGACCGCCTGCTACACTTTGGGTTCAAGGCGACAGTGAGTGATAGGGGAAGGGAGCTGGGTGGCTGGGAAGGACATGTGTACCAACACGGGCTACTGGGAAGCGACAAGACTTAAGGGGCTGGGAAGACAAGACAGACAGCTCAAGTGCTTGGTGGGTTGGTGCGTGCTGTCTGTCGCGAAGGGGAGAGGTGGGGGCTCGGGTGCTGTGTGCAGTTGTCCTGCTTTCTTCTCTCTCACCGGTCGGCGAGCACGCGCGCACTCGCACCCGCCCCACAGCCCCTCCCATAGACAAATACACACAGACACATAGGCACTTCCCTGCCTCTCCTTCTCGCGGTGGGCTTGTCTGCCTTGGAGGCGAGAGCGGGCTCGCGCCGCCGCCACCGCCGCCGCCACCGCCGCCGCGCTCCCGTAGCTCTTGGGCTGACGGCCGCGGGCTCTGCCCGGGGATGGGGGAGGGGTGGTCCTGCGCCGCGGCGCGCTCCTCCTCCTCCCCCTCCCCACGCTGTTCCGAGGCCCGGGCGGCTCTGCCCAATGAGGAGCGGCGTTGCTGGCAGGTGGGGAGTGTTTTTGTTTTGGGTTGAAGTTGAGGCTGAGAAGAGAGAAGAGCTAGCGACGAGCAGTCGTCGCCACTACAGCGGGAGGAGGAGGAGGAGGCCCTGCTGGAGTCGAGAGGTCTCTCCTCCCCGCCGACGGCCCCATCCCGCTGGTCCTCTGCCTCGTCTCGGTACCGGAACTCCGGGGCCTGCCCGGGGCCCCCAGTCTTGCACGCCGCAGCGCCCGGCCCCGGCCGCACCCGCCGGCCCCATGAGGAGGGACGTGAACGGAGTGACCAAGAGCAGGTTTGAGGTGTGCGCTTGGGGCGGGGGTGGCGGGGGACGGGTGCTAGGGTCCCGTGAGGAAGACTATTTGCGCTCTCAGGCCCCGGAAAATTCGCTCCGCACCGAATCTCCTTTCTCGCCTGGCGCCGTCACCCACTGGCCTCTGGGGCTGCCACACTTCTCTCCCGTTTCTCGCCACCCAAAAGCTCAGTGCAGCCCGGCTTCCCTTGTCCTCCCGGCTGGTCGCCTCCTGCGTCTTCTACTCGCGGGCTCCGACGGGGGATTAGCTCTGGCGCCCTAATTCCCCCTCCCCCCAGTATCATTCAGCTTTCCTTTCTTCACACAACCCTTGGCTTGCCTCCCTTCACCCGGCAGAAAAAGCATCACAGCTGCGATCGACCGGAGGGACCTCGTTTCCTTTCTTTCTGCCACTTTATTCTTGAAGCGAGGGGGAAATTAAGGGCCCAGGACTTTTTCTCTGAGTTTGAGACACTGGTTAAACTAGGGGAGTAGGGGTGGTAGACTGAGATGATAGAAACGTCCACGGGTTTTCGGTGCTGTGTGGTCTGGGTATTGTTCTGGTACTTCCTCTTCTTTCCCGTGTGGTCCCTACTTCTGTAGCTCATTGTTTCTGGGAACTCTTAGATGTGTACAGGCTTTGAGATTGGGACGAAGGTCTGAGAGACTTAAGAAAATCCTTTCAAGTCCCTTTGTCTCTGAGAACTTTTCCTCTGACAAGAGAGGTTTATAGTAATGGAATTATGGAATGGATGAAGAAATAAAACAGCTGAAAGTGTCTCTAGGGAGTAGGCAGTGTTGGGAAATGATTCCTTTGGGAAGTGAAGTATTGTAACTACAGGTGAATTACTATAGTATAGTAATATCCGGGAAGGTTTGTTGAGTGGACAAGAAAGAGAAACAAGAGCAAGAAGAGTAAATGTTACCTGGCCTTTTTGGACAGAGAATCAGGCTGACCTGGAATCACTCACATTCAGTGTACATCTCACTTGATGTTTTTCTTCATTTTCATTCGAAGGATGAAATTGTAAGACAGACAAAAGTTTCAGGAAACTTGCAAACTAAGCGTAGAGGATGAAATCGCTACCTAAGGGTCTTCAGTTTAATCTTTTCCTTGATCTCTTTTTATGCTTATGGAGAAAATACCCACAAAGGTCAAGACAGGAAGTGTTTGGGGAGAGTTTAAATTCAGAGCTACAACGTTACTACAGCGCCAGGAGTGGAGAAAATCAAGTAGTTTATGTTTGTGTTTAATAGAACTTTATGTTGCCCTGATGTAGAGAGACCCAGAAAGCTTAATTTATGATGGTTTCATATTCAGTACTACTCTGAAAGTCCAGACTGTCGTTAGAATTACCAAATAGACATTTAACAGTTAACAGAAATCTTCAAAGGGAAACCCAAATACCGAAGAATTGAGTGGAGATAGCCTTTTGCCATTGCAGTCAGCTCTTTATCATTTTGCTATTCACTTTTAGGTTGTGTGAGTAATTGTTGGAAAGAGTTCTTTTGTAGTTTGTGCTTTAAAATTGTACCACTATATCCTGTTTTTATACTTATATTTTAATTTGTAGTTTATCTATACTGGTGGTTCTAAAATAATAAAATGTATTGCTTTATTAAGCATATCTGTTTGTGTTGATTGGTATTAACTGGGAACCAGAGTTTTCTGAAAATGTCTGAGAAGAACAATATGAATGAGGGAGGGAACACCACTCCTACAGTGTTTGTGATTAAAATATTTATTTGTAAACAAAAAGCTACTCTTACTGTGATGTTAAGTGTTAATTTTTGTTGTTGTTCATTCTCCAAGTCTGTATCTGATTTTTCATGACCCCATGTAAGTGTTCATGCTGGAATACAAATGAGAAGGGACTGCAAATGATACCTGTTAATGAGTTTCATTATCTGAGTATTTTTTAAAATCATGTACCCCTTAATGACCTAATTCACAAGTAATAAAACCATAAACTATTTGGTCTTTCATGAAATAATACACTTATTGCTAATTCATTGAAAACATTTAAAATATTTACTTTCAGTGGATAAAAGATGTAGATAAGATAAACAGGCTTTCAATATCTAAAAATTTACATCACATTTTTTTAATTCTCAAAATCTCAGAAGGTTTTTAAAAGACTGATAATTTATGATTGTAAGTAGGTAGCTTTGAGGATTTTTCTGAGTGTAGGTAATGTCTGTAGCAAATATATAACAACTAATTTCAACTTAGCTATGGTTAATACAAAACATGAAAGATTATTTTCTTTTGCTTGGCCACTTTTTTGGGGGGGATAACTAAAACTTTTTTGTTTAATTATTTGAAGTCTTTTTATAAGGAATATTTTTGTGTATTATGCTTTTGGGTGTTGTAAGTGCCGGCCACACACTTTAAATCTCACACTCAGAACAGTAAAAAGCAAAACAAAATATTTTTTTAAGTTAAATCAGGGGAGAAGAGTACCTATTAGGCATCTATATAGCATCCTGTGAAATAGCCAAGTAGATGACTGTTGGATAAAAGAGTTTAGAAAAAACATGCAGATGTGAAAATTGTTTTTGTTGTGTCACTTTGGCATTAGGTCAACACAGTAATAACCCTTATAAGTTAAAATAATATATGCTAAATTGTTTTAGTCTTTTAATTGAAACTCATTCAAATACTTGTATGTATGTTACTTGTAGTACACTTTGTTTTGTGGCAACTTTTGATAATTTCCTTTCAAATTTAAAAATGATTGTTCAGTGTATCCTGTATGTCAGGTGCACTGAGCTAGATGTTTTTACCTCTGTTACTTCTAATTTTCACAATTCTATTTTGAGGAAAGCTAGGGCCTGACAAGTATTCAAGTTGCACAGCTAGTACATTGGGAAGCCAAGATTCCAATCTGCATTTTTTTTACTCCACTCTATCATTCTGGTCTGTTTTTAGCATTACATAGCATACAAGCTCATAAAATGTGAAAAAGAGCTTTTCTAAAGTTCTTTATCCAGCATGTTTTATTTTGCTTTTGCTATTGAGATAATATAGCTGTCCTTCATTTTAAGTACTGTAACTAGTACTATCTTAACATAGTGACATTAATGACAGACACGTGTCTGGCTAGCCCTTGAATCCAAGTTTAGATTTTTTTCAGTTAAGCCTCTCCACTTTATCATACTCTTACTTAGCTCCATTATAAGAATGTAGTACTATTGGAGGAAAATACTGTCTTATTTGGATTTATTAAAAAGTATAACCTAAGAAAAGTATAGTAGTAACATTCACTGACATTCTCATACTATTTTTCAATTTAATCAGTGCCTAGAGAAGTTAAGAGTCACATAGTTAGGAAGTGATAAGTTCCAGTTTGGGTATTTTGAAACACTGGGCATTATTTTATTTTTTTTCATTACACATCGCTGCTGCTCTGATAAATCTATAATACTGAAGTTTGCTTGATTAGGTTGTAATATTTCTTTACCTGCTTCATTTTACTTCATTTTGTCCAAAATAAGAAAAATCATAAACTGTTTTGTGGTAGAAAGTACATACTGCATTGGGAGTTACCAGAACTTGATTTAGTTAATCTTGATTTTTGTCAACCAACTGACTATAGCATTGGTCATCTCTTTTCACTTCTCTGGTTTGGTCATTTACCTCCTCTGTAAGAAAAAGAAGTTAAAATCAATTACTGAGGTTCCTTTTATTCCAGATCCTGTGAATCTAATTTTTTATTAAAAGCTGACCTTGGTCATTTCTTCTGAAATAGCCACTCCAGTATTTGTTAAAGTTTGTAGGCTCAGTCACACAGTTTAGTTAAGACTGCAGTAATGACCCTTTTTTCCCTTAAGGTTTTATCTTCTAATCTAAAGAACATTCTGCATAGTAAATAACCGTATTTTCCAAATTGGTACATGTGGAAAATGTTATATATATTTTCCAGTGGGTGAGAGTCACTTGTTTCACTCTATTTGAAAGGCCTTGCAATGAATGGGAGGAGAACTAGTAAAAGTAAGGAATTTTGTTTTTAACACTTTAGAGATGAGTTTGAAAGCAATTACCTATTACCTAACATTACTATAGAAAATCAAAATTAGAAGTGTTCTTTTTAGGCTCATTCAGACAATCTGTTCTTTTTCGAATAGTGTTACTGATGTTTCTTTATTTTACAATCATAGGTGCTTTTGAAAGCGCAGTACATTGTGTCATGTACTTACATTGTGTTCACTCGTTACTTAAAAATAAACATATGTTTGTATCTTGCTACAGTATACAGAAGATAAACAGCTAGGTACTGGCTGCTGCTGCTAAGTCGCTTCAGTTGTGTCTGACACTGTGCGACCCCATAGACGGCAGCCCACCAGGCTCCCCTATCCCTGGGATTCTCCAGGCAAGAACACTGGAGTGGCTTGCCATTTCCTTCTCCAATGCATGAAAGTGAAAAGTGAAAGTGAAGTCGTTCAGTCATGTCCGACTCCTAGCGACCCCATGGACTACAGCCCACCAGGCTCCTCCGTCCATGGGATTTTCCAGGCAAGAGTACTGGAGTGGGTTGCCATTGCTAGGTACTGGAAATTATGCTTAATCCATTAAGTCATTAAATTTTTTTAACTTGGCAGAAACTTTACAAAATGTATAGTTGATATTTAAGTCCTACATTATAAGATGTAATCTGTTTCTACAGTGAAGATTTTCATTCATTAAAGCAGTATTTCTATTAGAAGTATCCATACTTTTAAAGTCATGTCTTCATGTTCTAGGCCATTTGTCAGTTTTTAGCTGTTGGTGTTGTTTTTTAATCTTAATTTTAAAAATCTTTCTATTTTCATCTTCAGAGTTGTATCTTTTCAAATTTTGGTATCATTTTTTTTGCAGATTAATGGGTACTTTTTTTTATTCCTAGCCCTTAGATTACTGTTTCTCAACTGGTGACAGATTGGAAACTAAATTAAAAATTTCAGTAATCTAACTAGTACTGTGGTTTTGCAAGGGTATTTTTAGATGTCCAAAATAAAATATTCCGTTACACTAGGAAAATCCAAGGGAGGGAGGAAAAAGAAAGAATGCCCTTAAACTGACCAAATTTAGCTGCTTGTGCAGAGTTGCCTTTACACTGTTCTCCTAGTTAATATCCCAGAATTCATAAATTCTTAGATCAGACCCCCACCCAAAAATCACCTCAGAAAAATGAAGACATCCAACTGTGGTTTGTTTTTTTTCCAACTGGTGGTTTTATATCTTAATGCACTGGGACCCATTTGATAAAAAGATTTTAACTTAATAATAGTCACTAACAGTAGGTGGTGGTATTGAACTACGCAGTAGTATTTGTGCTTGATTCATGTTGCTTAATTATATAACGTTAAAAAATATATGTATTTAAATGCAATAAATCCAAAACAGATTTGCATTAGCTCTTGAAGACTATTTCTGTTAAAAGAGTGGCACTGCTGGCTAGTTATTTTCAGCACATACCGAATAACTATTTAGCAGGCATGTGATTTAAAGCTATAGGTAAGTAATCTCTTTATTCCCTAATCCTATTTCCTCTAATTTGATTTTATGGTATTTTGTTGTCTTTATTAAGCCTCATATTTGACAGTTGTAATCAGGTGGAAATATAATTAATTTAATCCATTTTGCTGTCTTTTAAGTTTCTATGAAGTAAAAGTCACCTATTTGTAAAACATGGTAGACAAGGATTTAGTCAGTTATGAAACAGATATTGGCTGTGTTTTCTGTCATTTTTGTCCTTGATCCCAGGAGTTTCTAGTAAAAACTAAAAAAGGGAAATAGAACACTGTGAAAGTAAATAGTATATTGATCTTATGCATTACTTTGGTGCTAAGACACAAGTCATATCTAATAACAAGGAGGTGAAGATAGGCAATATATCAAATGCCTGCCCAGTTTTATATTATCAGATATACCGCCTGTTATGATATTTGCTGATGAATGAAACTTTCTGATCAACCGAAGTATGCAGGCAGATATAATTTCACAATCACTTAAAAGTAAAAAATGGAAAAGCATTCTCAGTTTCTTACTTGTAATTTGCAATAGTAAGAATATGCCATAAGGTAAGGTAAGGTGAAGTCGCTCTCACGTCCGACTCTTTGCGACCCCACAGACTGTAGCCTACCAGGCCCTTCCATCCGTGGGATTTTCCAGACAAGAGTACTGGAGTGGGTTCCCATTTCGTTCTCCAGAGGATCTTCCTGACCTAGGGATTGAACCCAGGTTTGCATTGTAGGTGGATGCTTTACCGTCTGAGCCACCAGGGAAGTCTATGGCTATTCTTGGAGAAGGAAATGGCAACCCACCTCCAGTATTCTTGCCTGGAGAATCCCAAGGACAGAGGATCCTGGTGGGCTGCTGTCTATGGGGTCACATAGAGTCGGACATGACTGAAGTGACTTAGCAGCAGCATGGCTATTCTGAGTGGCTTTGAGTTTTACTGTATGCAAAATGAAAGAATTTATGTGACAGGAAGGACAGGCAAAAAGAAAGCAGTAAAATTTCTAGATTAGGGCAGGCTTTTAAATGTAGAATACCTCTTATCTTATGCTTCCCTCTAGGGAAGATCATTGCCAACTGCTTTTATTCTGAATTGCAGTTACCAACAAAGAGCCAGATTTTTTTTATTTTTTGTCTTTTTTTTGCTTCGTTCAGATGGGTGGGGTGAAGAAAAAGAGAAGAGATTTACAGTTCCTTGAAAATTAACAATGTAATGTTAAGTATAAATGTTAGTTAGCTACAGTTCTCTGTTGGAATATGTTATCCTTTTTTTGTCATCTTATTTTTTGAGCCATATCATCTATATATTTTAACGTTCTAATTTTGAAATTAATTTGAGTAAGGAGAGAATGAAAACATTAAGATGACATCTTTAGGGTTTTATAGAAAGGAATAATTTCTTAACTAGGAAACACATGCATAAGTATTTTATATACACATATACATGTGTATCTGTGTGCCTGAGGGTAGATTGTCTCTGTACCTCCATTGTCTAAATTCTAAGGTTCCTTCCAGCATGGAGATCATATGATTCTCTCTAAATAAGTCCCCCAGGTTGCTGTGAGTTGGAGATTAGATATTCAGTTTATTGCCAGTGTTCTTAACATTTGTTTCTATTACAGTAAACACAAAACAGCCTTTGTGACCTGCCCCTATATTTATTTATTTATTAAATACTACTATATATAAATATTCTTTATTTTATGTACACTTTATTTCATTTTTGGCTGTGCTGAGTCTTTGTTGCTACGTGGGCTTTTCTCTAGTTGAGGCCAGCAGGGGCTACTCTTCAGTTGCAGTGTGGGCTTCTCATTGCAGTGGCTTCTCTTGCCATGGAGCATGGACTTTAGAGCATGGGCTTCAGCAGTCTCAGCACATGGGCTCAGTAGTTGCGGCTCCTAGACTCTAGGAGGAGGAGGGGATGACAGAGGATGAGATGGCTGGATGGCATCATCGACTCGATGCACATGAGTTTGGGTGAACTCCTGGAGTTGGTGATGGACAGGGAGGCCTGGCGTGCTGCGATTCATGGGGTCACAAAGAGTCAGACACGACTGAGCGACTGAACTGAACTGAGACTAGAGCACAGGCTTAATAGTTATGTCACTGGAGCTTGGTTGCTCTGCAGCATGTGGGGTCTTCTCAGATCAGGGATCAAACGTGTGCCTCCTGCATTGGCAGGTGGATTCTTTACCACTGAGTCACCAGGGAAGCCCCTCTGAACCTATACGTGTATATCTGTTTACAGATATGGTGGTTGTTCAGTCGCCAAGTCTTGTCCGACTCCATTTCCCGGAGTTTGTCCAAGTTCATGTCCAGTGAATCGGTAGACCATCCAACCATCTCATCCTCTGTTGCCCTCTTCTCCTTTAGCCTTCAATCTTTCCCATTTTCAGGGTCTTTTCCAATGACTCTGCTGTGTGCATCAGGTGGCCAAAGTATTGAAGCTTCAGCTTTAGCATTAGTCCTTCCAAAGAGTGTTCAGGATTGATTTCCTTTAAGATTGACTGGTTTGATCTCCTTGTTTTCCAAGGGACTCTCAAGAGTCTTCTCTAGCACCACAGTTCGAAAGCATCAACTCTTTGTCGCTCTGCCTTCTTTATTGTCCGGCTTTCACATCCGTACATGACTACTGGAAAGATCATAGCCTTGACTATATGGACCTTTGTCTGCAAAGTGATGCCTTTGCTTTTTAACACACTGTCTGGGTTTGTCATAGCTTTCCTGCCAAGAAGCAATCATCTTCTAATGTCATGGCTGCAGTCACTATCCACAGTGATTTTATAGCCTAAGAAGAGGAAGTCTGTTGCTGCTTCTACCTCTTCCCCTTCTATTTACCGTAAAGTGATGGGACCAGATGGCATGATCTTAGTTTTTTGAATGTTCAGTTTTAAGCTGATTTTTTCACTCTCCTCCTTCACCCTAATCAAGAGACTCTAGTTCCTTTTTGCTTTCTGCCATTAAGAGTGGTATCATCTGCATATCTGAGGTTGATATTTCTCCCGGCAGTCTTGATTCCAGCTTGTTTGTGCTTCATCCAGCCCAGCATTTTGCATGATGTGCTCTGCATATAAGTTATAGGATGACAATAAACGGCCTTGTTGTACTCCTTTCTCAATCCTGAACCAGTTAGTTGTTCCATACAGGATTCTAACTGTTGCTTCTTGACCCGCATACAGGTTTCTCAGGAGACAGGTAAGATGGTCTGGTATTCCCATCTCTTCAAGAGTTTTCCACAGTTTGTTATGATCTACACAGTCAAAGGCTTTAGTGTAGTCAGTGAAACAGAGGTAGATGTTTTTGTGGAATTCTCTTGCTTTCTGTATGATTCAGTGAATGTTGGCAATTTGATCTCTGGTTCCTGTGCCTTTTCTAAACCCAGCTTGAAAATCTGAAAGTTCTCAGTTCACATAATGCTGAAGCCTACCTGGAGGATTTTGAGCTTAACCTTACTAGCAGAGGAAATGAGTGTAATTGTCCAGTGGTTTGAACATTCTTTAGTACTGCCCTTCTTGGGAATTGGGGTAAGGATTGACCTTTTCCAGTCATGTGGCCATTGCTGAGTTTTCCAAATTTGCTGACATATTGAGTGCAGCACTTTAATAGCGTCAGATATGTTATACCTCTCTGAATGATTTTTGCCAAGGAGTGAGGAATAGGTATGATTGCATGATATCCTGGAGTTTAGTGTGTTATGATTCAGTTTTTAATATTTTTGGAATTTATATATTTCTATAAAGAGAACTTATTTAAAAGCATTAGCTTTGAAGTCTGAGTTTGTACCCTGGCTTTGCCATTTACCATCTGTATGACCTTAGTGTGCATGTGTGCTTGGTTGCTCAGTTGTGTCTGACTCTGTGACCCTGTGAACTGTGTCTCACCAGGCTCTTCTGTCCATGGGATTCTCCAGGCAAGATTATTGGAGTGGGTTGCCGTTTTCTCCTCCAGGGGATCTTCTTGACCCAGAGATCAAACCTGGGTCTCCTGCATTAGCAAGCGCATTCTTTACCACTGAGCCACATGGGAAGCCCTGTATGACCTAAGACAGGTCATTTAATCTCTCAAAGTCTCAAATTTTCAATATCTAAAAAATGGGTACAAAACCTACCACACTGGATTATAAAGATTAAATTCTATGATGTTTTTATAACATTGAGCAAACATTGTACATGATCTATTATATGATAAGGGCTCAAAAAATGATGCCTATTATTATATTACTTTCTGGAGTGAAAGTGGTTTTGAGTAGACTTTTTGTAAATCATTGTTTTAAATGCTTTAAAGGAATACACTATTTAAAGGAAAAAGTATTATAAAGGAAAGAACGTAACTAATGATTTCTTTTCATCTGATTCAATTTTATACGTTGGGTTTATTGGACTGGAACACCTATGAATTTTAATCAATGTAGTTGAACCTATGAAGTTTAATCAGTAATAATTTGATGGTGTTTATATGGAGTTTATACTGTAACCATTATTGTGTTCACTGTTAGGCAGATGTGGGTAAATGTCTCCTAAGATGAGAATCTGGAACCAAATTGTAAGTTGACATTTAAAACAGTCAGCTTTTACTCAAGAAACTGGTCATTCTTCTTTTTCTGGTTTGTAGAAAATAAAGCTATGGCATGACTGAACATGGAAAAGTAAGTAGAGATGCATTTATTTATTTATTTTTAAGAGCACTGCATTGCTAATACCATTTCCCCACACTCATCAGTTTTTTGAAAGTTATTTACATGCCTTCATGTAAAGACACTTCCGTTGCAAAAATCACATCATAGCTTGTTTCTGCAGCCCATTTGTAGGAAGGAAACCTGATATATTTTGGAAGTGTCCTTGAATAAGTTGAAGCATTTATTTAATAATGTAACTTTCCTAACATCATGAATGGTAACTTCAGGAAGATAAGGGACTTAATATTCAGTATTCTTAGTCACAGCTGACTGGAGTTATACAAAAGCAGCTTCCCAAATCTAGATCTACACAACAGCAAAATATGCAGTTTTACCGAGGTTAACACATTCCTTAAGAAAGAATAATTGTATCTAGATTATTTGCCTCAAAAGGCATTAAAGGCCCTAAATGACATAAATTTCATCTGAGCACATCAGTTTCTGGTCCAGACAGAAAAATCTGGCCTAAATATAGAAGTCAAGAACTCAAGGGACCTTCTCTTTGCACTACGGTAAACCCACACTGCACACTGGGGAAAACTGCTTACTTCTCTGTCTTTACAGCTCTTAAATAAGGTTTCCAGTATCTGTTTCTCTACCTTATTACAAACTGGATTAATACAATGTTTTATGCCCATTATACCTCTGTTGAAACAAAAAAGATTAAACCTAAAACTCTTACTTTAAAAAAAAAATTTTTTTTTTCCGGCTGTACTGGGTCTTCATTGCTGCACAAGCTTTTCTCTAGTTGCAGCGAGCAGGGGCTACTCTCTAGTTGTGATGTGCAGGCTTCAGTAGATGTGACTCAGTAGTTGTGGTTCCTGGGCTCTAGAGCACAGGCTGGATAGTTGTGGCACACGGGCTTAGTTGCTCCTTAGTTGCTCCTTGGCCTATAGGATCTTCCTGGACCAGAGGTTGAACCTGTGTCTCCTTCATTTGCAGAGGGATTCTTTACCACTGAGCCACCAGGGAAGCCCCTAAAATAATACTTCGTGACTTAAATGGACAGCATTAAGGAGGAATAAATGAAACTGGATTTAATTTATGGCAACTGAATTGCACAGTAGAGAAAAATAAGTAGCCATCTGAGTTAGACATTTAGACTCACCAGTGCAGTTTTTTGTGCAATACTAATCCCTTGAGAGAATACAAAGTTAATTTGTATTTACAACTTGAACTCCATAGGGAAATATCATGGATTTGCCATCATAAAACCAATAGCTCATTTCAGGTTTCTGTCCTGTCCTAGATGTTTCAGCCCTAGAAGCAAGGGCAATAGCTAATGTATAGCACCTAAAATATGGTTATTTTACAACTTGTACATTTTACAACTGAAACACATTCAGTTATACTAACGAAACTATCATACCACGCTACAGCCTCTCAAACTACCAAGAACAAATATATCTGGGAACTCAACAAAGCTAATCTGACCTTGTCTGGGGCGCAGAAATTCTCAGTCTAGAAAACCAGGGCATGCTGTTGGTAGTTCTGTTTTGTTTAAATTTTATTTAGCATTAGTATGTGTTAAATACTGATAGGTGTTAGAAATGCAGAACTGCTCCAAAGCAACGTCTCTTCCTCAGGGAGTTTGTAATCTACATAGGAAGAAAACTGCATGAGAAAAATAATTTAGTGGGTTCTGGCAGTGTTAGCTATGTGGGAGAGTTAGAAGAAACAATTTTATTTCTTGGGAAACAGAGCAGTAGGATTACTAAAGAGAGAGCTAGTCAGAGTAACTGCTTTTTTCTAAAGCTGAACGTTTCTCAGAAGTTTAAGCAGAAATTAATCAAGGTTAGAAAAAGAGTGGACATAGGGAGAGGGGAGGAGAGGGTGAGATTGTACGGAGAAAGTAACAGGGAAACTTCCATTACCATATGTAAAATAGATAGGGAATTTGCTGTTTGTCTCAGGCAGCTCCGACAAGGGCTCTGTATCAACCTAGAGGGGTGGGATGGGGAGGGAGATGGGAGAGAGGTTCAAGAGGAAGGGGACATACGTATACCTATGGCTGATTCATGTTGATGTTTGACAGAGAACAACAAAATTCTGTAAAGCAGTTATCCTTCAATTAAAATTTTAATACATTTTAAAAAATAGAAAACTAATAACAGGAAAATGACACTTCCACCAGTAGTTCCAGGAATTCATTATATAGTAAGTAGTTCCATTTGTTTTTAAGGCAAATAATAAATATTTTTAAGGAATTTATAAAGGATTAAAAAATGCTGACCCTTGTATATGGAGGGCATCCTGCTAACTTCCCTTCAGTAGGACAGATATTTTGAACTATCTTAAGTAACAGCTTAACACAGTGTTTTACACATTAAAGAACATGTTCCCGTTTATGATTTCATTTGAACTTAGAAAAAAGTCTCGTGTAGTAGTTAGAAGATATTTTTCTGCTGTTTTATCGAGAAGAAAGCAGATGCTTTGAAAGGCTGTCATTTTCTACATTAAATAGCTAAGTATTTAAAAGCCAGAACTTTAATCCAGTTGACTTGAAGTCTTCTATATGTGCCTGTAGGGCATGCCAACTGAGAATGGGTTGTTTTGAAAAATTTCTCCATTGTTAGTTACTCTTTTGATCCATAGCAGGTATTTATAAGATGTTTGGTTAGGATTGATTAACACTTAAATTTGTGGCCAAAGAATTGAGCAGAGTTAATTTCATGTGAACTGAAAAGCGTGGGCATTGAACCTGTTCTTTGGTTTACTAGCCAACTTAAGTAACTCTTAAACAACTGTGAACAAATATTCTGTATAAACCCTACCAAGTCATAAATTCCTTTTAGATACCTATGTAATAAACAATATACCACTGTTGAGTGAAAAATAATAAAAATTCAGGGTACAGTATTTTATGAATAAACGTACATTTCTAGGTCAAAGATCAACTAGGCTTAATGGAATAAAAGAGTAATATCAGGAATAATACTAAGAAACAAAAAGTGTTTAAATTATTTATTTCAATAATTTGAAAATTGCGTTAAAAATAATCCCATCCATAAAGTGCAAGGTGTTTTGGAGTTATGGCCAAGATCTTTCTGACCCTTCTCCAGGGGAACTTCCCAACCCAGGGATCGAACCCAGTTCTCCCACACTGAGGGGGATTCTTTATCAGTTGAGCCACCAGGGAAGCCCAGGAATACTGGGGTGGGTAGCCTATCCCTTCTCCAAGGGATCTTCCCAACCCAGAAATCAAACCGGGGTCTCCTGCATTGCAGCTGAGCTACCAGGAAAGCCCCTCCTAACATCTATCAAATACATGTTCATATGAAATGCGTGATATTTCATTACATTACCTTTCTAGTCTTGGAGTACTACACACCTACCTAGGATCCAGCTTTATTTTTCTAGGTTTTACATATTCTGACTGTTGTCAAATGACTTGTCAGTATTTCTAGTAACAGTATTATTTCAGAGATGAATTAACAGAATGAAAATGACAGGATTCAGTTCAGCATTAGGCTGGGATCCAGGGGAAAATATATATGCTCCACATTATCTTAACTGGAAATAATGTTTTTCTCTTGTGAAATTAGGCCTGGATACACATTCAGGTTGAAGGTACATAGCCAGCCAAATAGTTTTTGTAAGCAGTTGTTTTGCTTAATGCCAGTGGTGCTAGAAAGGAAATGATCAGATTTAAATCTTACGTATAATTTAACCAAAAATTCCCTGGTGGCGCTAGTGGCAAAGAACCCACCTGCCAGTGCAGGAGGTGCAAGAGACATGGGTTCGATCCATGGGTTAGGAAGATTCCCCTGGAGGAGGAAATGGCAGCCCACTCCAGTATTCTTGCCTAGGAAATCCCATGGACAGAGGAGCCTGGTGGGCTGCAGTCCGTGGGGTCACAAAGAGTTGTTCACGACTGAGTGACTAACAAAAAAACAACCAAAAATAAGCTCAGTAAACCTTGTAGCTTTTATTTGCTACGGCTGAAGTTGGACTGTGGCTGATTAAATGACTGGCAGTCTCTGAAGTGTACCATTATTTTAGACGAAGTCAGCTTGAGCATTATCTGCTTTGGTTGTCCTAAAGTAGCCTCAGGTTTCTTAGTTTAATGTGTTTCAGGGATGGGTCTTTCTTCTGCCCACTTCTGTTTTTGCAAAACAGAAGTTACAGGCCTTTGGTTTAATTTGGGACTGGTGTGTGTGTGTGTGTGCACATGAGTGCTAAATCGTGTCCGACTTTCTGCGACCCCATGGACTGTAGAGTGCCAGTCTCATCTGTCCATGGGATTTCCCAGGCAAGAATACTTCAGGGGGTTGCCATTTCCTACTCCAGGGTTTCTTCCAACCCAAGGATTGAACCCTTGTCTCTTGGGTCTCCAGCATTAGCAGGTGGATTCTTGACCACTGCGCCACCTTTGCTTTAGTATTTGTTCTTGGAAGAGAAGTTAAGTTATAATTAACTGTTCACTATAAAGGGAATCCCTAGTAGCTCAGTGGTGATGAACCCACATGCCAGTCCAGGAGATGCAAGAGACATGGGTTCAATAATTTATAAATGTATGTATGTATTATTACGTATGGACATGTTCACATTTTATGAATGAACAAAATTGTTGGACATATGGTTTAGAACCTTGCTTTTTCTCTTTTAAAAAATTATAGTAAGTTAAAAAAAATTATAGTGTTTTAATTTATATAAATACATGCATAAATTTTTATTTAAAAGCTAAGACATTTTGAGTATGATAATTCCTTCTTATACTGCCCCTAATTCTGATCCTCTTCACCTCTATAGATAAGGAGCAGATAAGCAACCAAGTATTACTTATACCACAGAGAACTATATTCAGTATCCTGAGGTAAACCATAATGGAAAAGAATTAAAAAAAAAAATGCATGTGTATGTATAATGAATCATTTTACAGTGTATAGCAGTGACTAACACAATGTTGTATTAGTAAATCAACTATACTTCAATAAAAATTCATTTAAAAAGGAGAAGCAAAAAGAGAGATAAGGACCAGTTTTGAACTTGACTAGTGTCCTTGTAAAGCCTTTTTCTGTACTTTTTTTTCCTCCTGTGCTTTTACCGCCTTAGTTTTCTGTGTTTATGGTTACGTAAGTAGCCTCATACTGTGTTTGACTTTGGGGAAATTTAACTACAATATGTCTTTGAGTCTGTTAGATATACTTCTTTTCACAGCAACATAATAATCCATTATATGGATATTCTAGTTTGTTTAGCTAGCTATTAATGGACCTTTAGGTTTTGTCTTTTGCATTACAAACACAAATACAGTGAATGTTCTTTTATATGTTCCTTTATGTGAAGTATCAGGAAGAGAGTTTTATAGGGAAGAATCATATAGGGAATATATTATTATATTTATTAGATATTGTCAAACCGACTTCTTAATTTATGTTTTGGCCACTAGTATGTAAGTGAACTTGTTTCTCCACATCTTCACCAGCATGTGATATTTCCCAACTTTAAAATTTTTCAGTGATAAAAGGAAAATTGTGTTTTATTGTATTTTGTATTTCCCTCATTACTGCTGAAGTTCAGTATCTTCATGTTTTAATGGTCTCTTGTATTTTTTCCATAAGAAAGAAATTTTTCTTTCTTCTTGTTTATTTTATTCTCTGTTAAATTTTGAAAATTAGATTGTGTCTTTTTTTTTTCTTTTTCTTTCTAGGTATTCTTTGTATTGGATACTGACCCTTTATGTACCCATGTATTTGCAAAGGTTTTCATTGAATAGTCTTGTCAGTTTCCTCTTGGTGTTTATTTTGAGAAAGTGTCCCTTATCTCAAGATTGGGCTTCCCAGGTGGCCCAGTGGTGAAGAATTCACCTGCAGTGCAGGAGTCACCTGTTCACTCCCTTGGTCAGGAGGAGCCCTTTGAGAAGGAAATGGCAACCCACTCCATTATTCTTCCCTGGGAAATCCCATGGACAGACTAGCCTGGCGGGCTATAGTCCATGGGGTCACAAGAGTCGGACACAACTTAGTGACTAGAGAATGACATCTCAAGATTTCCTTATATTCTTCCATGAAGATGAAAAGTGAAAGTGTTAGTTGCTCAGTCATCTCAGACTCATTGCAATCCCATGTAGTGTAGTTTTTAACCTACCTGGAGCTTGTTTATAAGGTAGAGTTTTCTGTTTGTTTTATAAGATAGAGTATTAACTGAACTTTGATAGCCAGTTGTCCCAACATGATTTAGTTCATCTTCTCCCACTAGTTTTGAAGTGCCATTTTTATCATAAAACTAATTAAATGAATTCAAAGGCCTTTTTGGAACTGTGTTCTTTCATCTCTTTTTTATTGCCAGTACCACAGTTTTAATTAATGGGCTTTACATATTAATTTGAGGGAATTTATATCTTTATTATAATTTCCTTCTCATTTATGAATATGATAAGGAGTTCTTCCTTTAAGATCTTACATGGTTTTTGTTCTTTTTATTTTTGCATACTTGTTTTTGATGTTACTACAAATGGGCATTTTTTTTGGTTACATTTCTTTTCTTTTTTTTTTAATCCATGGGATTCTCCAGGCAAGAATACTGGAGTGGATTGCCATTTCCTTCTCCAGGGGATCTTCCCGACCCAGGGATCGAACCTAGCTCTCCCGCATTGGAGGCAGACGCTTTAACCTCTGAGCCACCAGGGAAGGGTTTTTTTAAACATTTTTTAATCATTAATTCAGTCAACAAATATTTGAGCACTTTCTATGTGTTTGATATTGTTAGAGATGCTGAGAGTGTAAAAGTGAACAGAACACAAAATCCTGCCTAAATAAAGTTTAAAATTTAGTGAAGGGAAATTGATATGAAACATAAAAAAGTAAATGCATAATGTGTCTGATGCTGATAAATATTATGGACAGAAATGAGGGATAAGAAAAAGAGGAAGGAAGGGAGCTAGGCATGGTTCATATTTTATATAGAATGGTTAAGGAAGAGCTTGCTGGTGGTTAATATTTGAGCAGACTTAAGGGAACAGTGGAGAAAATTGATACAGGCAAAGGAATGCAAAAAAGAAGATGGGAGTATTCTTGATATATTCTAGGAACAGAGTGAACAGGTCGGTCACTGTGGCCAGATCATGGAGAGGTTGGTTAACTGGTAGGGAAGAGGTCAGAGAGTTGTGAGTTAAGAGTAGAGGTGAGGGTTGGGAGGATGGGAGAGCAGGGCAGATCATAAATGGACTTACTGACCATTTTGTCCTTTGGTTTCTATTCTAACAAGGGAAGTCATAGGGATTTTTGAGCAGAAGAATATTCAAGCTTTGAAAGGATCACTCTGGCTTTATAGAGAAGTAGTATATAACTGGTATTAAAGGTTCTTCGAGTAATTGAGAAAAGTAGTAATGGTACCTCGTATGAAGTTGGTTGTGATGAAGATGTAAGAAGTAATTGAATCCTGGATATATATTAAAGGTAGAAATGATAGAATTTACTGCCATTAGGGAGCTATAAAGTTGTTGATTTTTGTATATTCATTTTTGTGTCCAGTTAGCATGCTTTGAGCTGCACAGTAGAAAACCCTTTTAAGGTGGCTTAAAGAATTATCCCAAATTATGAGTCCAAAGCAAAGCTTTTCCCCAGGATTAAGAGCCTTGGTTTAGAGAGGTGGTTTTTCAAACTTCAGTTTGCTTTACAGTTACCTGGAAAACTGGCAAATTACCTGGGCCCGTGAATTTGCTTTTCTGAGTACCACGGACTTCCCTGGTGACCCACACAGTCAAGAATCTGTCTTTGCGGGAGATCTGGGTCTGGTCCCTGGGTCAGAAAGATCCCCTGGAGAAGGAATAGCTAGTATTCTTACATTTACTTTTACAGGCAAATGAATATTCAGTATTCTTGCCTGGAGAATTCCATGCACAGAGGAGCTTTGCAGGCTACAGTTGCAAAGAGTCGGACATGACTGAGCGACTAATGCTTCACTTTCACCACACTGGGTAACAGTCTTGGAGCCTGATAAATTAGGACTTTCGGGTTTGAGCAAGACAGTGGAACCAGATCAACTGGGTTCAAATCTCAACTCTTGGTATTTCCTGTCTGTATTTTAAAATCTCAGGTATATTGATCTCGAGGGGCTATTTTGTTGTTCATTTGTAACTTTATTGCATTATATGTAAGTGTATTAGTGACTTACATGTTAACAGATTTTTGAAATTATTTCTTTGTGGCCAAGTACATCATCAGTTTTTGTAAATATTCTGTGTTGGAACAAAGTAAAATTTTGTTTATTAAATGCTTGGTTAGGTTTGATGTAGGAGAAAGAAATCAGACACAAAATTTTTAAATGAGACTGCCTTTTAAAGGGCCCATTGCAGGAAGGAAGAAGTGCTTACCCATCAGACACTGGAGACCAGAATACCCCACTTTTTTAACATTTCTTAAAATTATAGTTTTTCTGTTTATGTCTAAATATAAAATTGTGATGGATCAACAGAAGAGTAAGGCCTCAGAACTCTTAAGTAAACAAAAGAATACTCTTAGGTAGATGAGGGAAACATCTAATGATGAACCCTAAGTACACACGGGACCTCATTTATGACTGACAAAATTTTAAAAGTGGGTTTAAACTTGGAAAACTTCAAAAGGAGTGATGATTTCAAAAGGGCTGATGACACTTTTGAAAGGGATCATGCATAGTGTTTATCCAGTAAAACATTAAGAATCTATTATTAGGGCCTTAATGATTCCTAATTATGACATATAGTACTGTCAAATTATGGCAAAGGTATAATTTGTGCATTTTGACTGAGATCGCTATTTACAGTGGTGAGACATTGGAATACATGTCATCTCTGCACCTGTTTTTTAATAAGAAAATGGAGACAGTAGAATCTATCCAGGGTTGTTGTAAGAGTTAATTGATGTATAAAAAATGTTTACAAGGCTGCCAAGTATACAATATGCATTCATTAAATTTAAGTTACTGTTATTATTTGACTCTGTTCATTACACATATCTCAGATCAAGCTTTGATATTCAGACCCTCTAGGTTTTTATTAACGTTCTATTTTGTCTCTTGGTTTCATTGGAAGAGTATTAAAGTTCTCCGGCCATCTCTATATGTGTTTATTTCTTCTTATAGCGTAGTTTCTGCTCCATATGTATGTTTATATTTTAAATAATTTTATTGTTTGTTTACTTACTTTTGGTTACCCTGGATCTTTGTTGCTGTGTGGGCTCCTCTCTAGTTGCAGTGTGTGGGCTGCTCTTCACAGTGGCTTCTCTCGTGGAGCACAGGCCCTACCCGAGTAGGCTTCAGTAGTTGAGGCACACAGGCTCCAGAGCACAGGCTTGGTAGTCCCACAGGCTTAGTTGTTCTGTGGCATGTAGGATCTTCCCAGATTGGGGATTGAACTCGTGTTCCTGCATTGGCAGGTGAATTCTCAACCACTGCACCACCAGGGAAGTCCAAGGACTGATAGTTCTTTATGCTATTTTTTTGCTCTTCCATGCTACCATTATTATTTCATCAAATTTTTAGTGATCTTTACAAAGTTGAAAATAATGAAAATAATCTGGTTTATTACTCCTATAAGCAGAAGTACCTGTTTCACTTTTCTTCTGAAAGTGGATCCTTTTAAAAAGTCCTTTTACTATGGACTTGTGGATGATGAACTTTACCTAATTATGTGTGGAAGCATCTTTTTTCCTTCCTTATTGCCTGGGTTGTCTAGGGTGGACTAGGTACAAAGTAGCAGTTATTTTCTCTGAGCACTTTAAAGATTTTTCTCCCTTGTCTCTTGACTTCTGTTTTTACTGAGGAGTTTACTGTGAATTTATTTTACCTTTCTTCAAAGACTTTGTTGAGTACACAGTTTCAAACTATATTTTTTATTGAGATAATTTACATTGCAAGAATGTTCTCCTTTTTGTAGTATATAATTCAGTCACAGATATTTGCTGACTATCACCGCAGTCAATTCTGGGAAATTTTCTGCACCTGAGAAAGAAACTCACAACTTTTATGCATTACTCCCTATCTCCTATCACTCCCTTGTTCTAAGCAACCATTTATCTGCTTTTAGTCTCTTTAGATTTCTCTTTCCCAGACTTTCATTGCAATGGAATCATATGGTGTGTGGTCTTTTTTGACTGGCTTCTTTGCATAATGTTTTCAAGGTTCATCCATGTTTTAGCATGTTTACCTTTTTATGACTGTATAGTGAATGCATTGTATGAAAATACCACATTTTATTTCTCCATTCATTTATTAACAGATAAAAGTATGTGTTTGAAACCTTTTTTCAGTTCTTTTGGGCATGTGCTTAGGAGTGGAATTGCTGGGTCATGCTGTAATTCTGTATTTAACATTTTGAGGAACTGCCAAGCTATTTTCCATAGCAGCTGCCCATTTTACGTTCCCACCAGCAATGTGCTATGGTTTAGCTTTCTCCATATTCTTACAGTTATTCTTTTCATTCCCCACCACTCCTCTTTTTCTCAAATTATAATGTCTTAGCATATATGGGGTGTTATCTCATATAGGCTGGTTTATCTTTGTATTATATTTCCCTAATGAATGATGTTGAGCATCTTTTCATGTCCTTGTTGGCTATTTGTATATCTTCTTTGAAGAACAATTTATTCATATTCTTTGTACAGTTTTTAATTGTTTTTTTTGTATTTTTACTGTTGAATTGTGAGCGTTCTTTATTTTGAATACTAGACTTATATAGATGATTTGCAAATTATTTCTTTGCATGCTTTGTAATTTTTTGTTGAAAGCTAAACATTTTGAATGTTAAAATGTGACAACTCTGGAAATCACATTCTTTCCCCTCCTGGTTTTGATGCTGCTGCTTATTGTAGTAGTATTGTTTGTTTTGTTTAGTGTCTTTTTCTGAACTAATTCTGTAAACTCTGTATTCTTTGTTGCGTGTGGCCACTGAAATCTCTGTTCAGTTAGCTTAGTAGTCAGCTCATGATTATGCAGAGTTTTAAACACTTGGAACCAGTCTTTGCTGAGGGGCTCTTTGTGCATGTTAGAGCATGACTCCAGTACTCAGCCAGGCAGTTTACAGTTATGCCTTAGCCTTCACTTCCTGTTTCTGCAACGCCTCCAGATCAACCAGAAGTGACACCTTAGGGTCTTCTCAGGTCTTTCCTGAGTGTGTGTGCAACCCTGGATGTGCATGTGATCTTCTAGATTCCCAGGAATATGTTGAAACTTTCAATACCCTTATGGGTATCTCATTCTCTAGCCCTTTCCTCTTAAGCTCTTCGGTTAGTCTATTGTCTTCTCCAGTTATCTGTTCCTTAGGCAGCAGTGACTAAACATTTGCCTGTAAATGTTGTGAACAAAGTAGAGTAATTTTTTTTTAGCATTAGGCCCCTTTTAGTTCATGGGGTCATAAAGAGTCAGGCATGACTTAGTGGGTAATATCAAAAAACAACCCTTTTAGTCCAATAAAATAAAGACAGACCTTTTGAGCTGGTCTTACAGGGAGCAACCAAACAGTCAAGACAAATAATTATAACACTTTGAAAATGAGATCTGTTCTGGTTCCTTGTTTACCAGCAACGCGGGCTCTTATTTTCAGGATACTGCTACTGCAGTTCTGGGGCTTGGAGTAACTTAAAATGCCACAGAGCTCTCTGTTCTTCCTGAAATCCAGGCTTTGTGCTTGAATATACAGTCCTTGGATTGTTGGAAGCCTTCGGTTAGTTCAAGAACATTTGATTTTGCCAGGTTTTGGTTACTTTTATGGAGAGGTGGGGGCTCCCTGGTGGCTCAGATGGTAAAGAATCAGCCTGTAATGCAGGAGACCTGGGTTGGGAAGATCCCCTAGAGGAGGTCATGGCAACCCACTCCAATATTTTTGCCTGGAGAATCCCCATGGATGGAGGAGCCTGGCCGGCTACAGTCCATGGGTCACAAAGAGTCGGACATGACTGAGCGTCTAAGCACAGCACATAGAAAGGTGTGGTTTCAAAATTTCTTATTCCATCATTTTTGCTGATGTCACTCTGAGTACACTTTTGATCTGAAGTTTTAGAAAAAGACCTGATTCTGGCTTCCTAATTTTGAAATATTTCAATTATACTAAAAATGTACTTTGTCAATTTCTAATCTTTATTTTGTAGAAGAGTGACCACAACCACTAGTTTGGCCATATCGTGTCTAATCGTGTCTACTAATTTTTAACAGCTACTATCACTGATGATGATCTATTAATACAGTGAATTTGAGTGGTTACTGTCTTTGTCAAATAGAAAGATATCTTGAGATATTAACTTAAATTCTATCCATTTCATTTGAATTCATCTCCTCAGTGTAAGCCAAATTATTTTCAAGTTTACATTTATAAGACGTATAACTAGCTTTTAAAAATCCTAGAGAATGAAGGCAAAAACAGGACTGGTGATAATGACCCAACATATTGTAGAGGAAATCTGACAAGGAAAAATGAAATCTTAGTTATAAGATTAATTATAATCTGACAGTCTTGATATGTGGTTGCTGTGACTTTAGAATGAGTAGAACCTGAAATAGCAAGAAACCATAAATTCTCTTTACTTTTAGTTTAGAGAAACATTTAGCCTTTCAGTCAGTCAGTGCAACAAATATTTATGTTATGATTTGTTATGTGTATGGCACTGTGGTTAATCCACTTTCTAAAAGCTTACAGCTTTATAGATTAGAAGACCGTCAACATAGTAAGACAAAATTTAAGATCTATAATAGAATTATAAACAGAGTGCTGGATAATAGGCAAGTAGGAAATACCTAGAGCTTGTTGGAATTTCTGAAGAGGTTTCAAGTAAAGCATCCTTTATCTTTGCCGAAGTTCTGAACAAATGGAGAAAACAAGGGTGGCGCGTAGGTTTAAAATACCACTTTTATTACTAACAGAGACCAGGTTGAAGGATACAGCTTTCAGTATGTGAGCCGAATTGTGCCTTTTAACTGAAGTCCTTTAGGGAGACCCCCACTTGCTTCTAAGCTGTGCTTTATTGACTCAAGCTTCTCTATGCAAGGGAGAGTCTGGCCCTGAGTAAGTGGTGAATCCTTGCTCCACAGCTTGAAAAAGTAGAAGCGCAGAGATGAACCAAGTTTGCTCTTCATTATTGTGAGATTAAGTAGTCACATAGATTTAGATAATTTACCCTGTGTCTGTAAGTAAAGAAGTACAGAGAAGTCAGGAGTGAGTTTATAGAAGATTCTTCCTCTGGAAAACCTCAAGTGGGAAAAAGGCATTTCCCTCTAGGAGAGAGAATCAGTGAAGCTTTCCTGAAGGATATGAAATTGGAGAATATTTTAAAAATGACTCAATTTCTAGGTAAAAGATATAAAGCCATAGAGATGAGAAAGTATAGGCTCTGTTTGAAAAAGAGGTAGTAGTCTAATTTAACAGAGCATTTGCGTTTTTGGTTTCAATTGTGTTATCCTTTGGGAGTTATTATCAAACATAAACATTTAGCCTTTGAAGAGTAGTTGGCTCTATTTCAAAGTTACTTGACTTAAAAGATTACAAAACCCATCCCTTTTAAGACAGCAAAGTAAAGTTACTTTCAGGCTTTTTTGAAAATCATCTGAAGACAGGAATATAAGCTCCCATGTTTTAAAGGATGAGACATCTGTAATCCTACTTGTATAGGAAGAAGGAAAGCAAGGAAAATTAGTTAAAAAGTAAGTGACCTAACAGAGGAAAGGAAGGTCAAACTCTATAGAGGAGAATACTGGCAGGAGACAGATCATCATGATTTGTCTGCAGGACCCCTGAAAAACTCATAACATAAAAGTACTGTATATTACAGATGAAGGCTGAGAACAGGGGTCATTGGAAATCTATAATGGGAGATGGACCTGAGCTGCTGCTGAGCTCGTGGTGCCACCACCTCCACATGCATCCCTTTCATCCTAATCAGTTGAACAACTGCCATCAACCTTACAGAAGTCAGGAGATTATTCTTTGAAGAAACAATGTGAGAAGTTCAGGACCTTGAAACCTAAACCCAGAGGAGAATGAAGCTAAGATGCCACAGCGAGCAGTTAGAGTTCCTGGTTTCCTTCCCTCACCTAGTTGCAGAATTCCATCAAGCAGGTGAGAGATTAGAATCTCCCTTCTAGCAGGAGAATGCCTGGAGAAGAGAGAGCTGAATTTAAAATTCTGCTTGTATATCAACTTTCTTGTGCCTATCAGTGTTTATGTTTTTTTAATCTATAAACATGTTTTTGCTTATTTTTTATGGCTCTTGGCAGGCACGACATTCATAACCAAATTCTTCAAAGAACTGTCCATAAAACATACATTCTAGGATGTTTACAAGAGTCTTGGATTAGTAAAATGGGGAGAATAAAAGGCGGGGGGCTAACTAATAAAATGTTGCCAACATTTTTTTAAACGTTTCCTATATCATTGATATTTTAAAATGAAATACAGATTAATTTATACCAAATCTGAAGAGTGTAATTCTAGCATTTAAAAATGTAATCCATGTAGATTTATGAAAAATATCATTGTCCTAATTGTTTTTGTTTAGTCTTGAGTCATCACTGGTTTGGGAATATGAGATCAAGCATACTGCCAAAGAACAGAGTTACCAAGCTTGTGTGCTAGCTAATTTGTTCATACATCTAGTAATGACACTGGCCTGCTTTTTCCTCAGTCTTCATTGATTTTAATTTTGATTCTTCTTTAATGTTTAAGAAAAAATAACTGGGGCTCCCTGGTGGTCCAGTGGCTAAGACTCTGTGTTCCTAATGCAGGGGGCGTTGATTTGATCCCTGGTCAGGGAACTAGATTGCACATGTCACAACCAAGAGTTCACATGCTGCAACTAAAAGACCTTGAATGTCACTAAGAGCCTGAGCTGCCAAATAAATAAAATAATATTTCTTTAAAAGAAAAATAATTAAATGTAAACCTACTTTATTATAGTCTATGTGCATATGTGCTAAGTTGCTTCAGTCATGTCTGACTTTGCTACGCTGTGGACTGTAGCCTGCCAGGCTCCTCTGTCCATGGAATTCTCCAGGCAAGAGTACTGGAGTGTTTCCTTCTCCAGGGGATCTTCCTGACCCAGGGATTGAACCCGCATCTCTTAGGTCTTCTGCTTTGGCAAGCTGGTTCTTTACCACTAGTGCCACCTGGGAAGCCCAGTATATTCTATACTTCTATGTAAATTGCATTTATTTATTTGTGTTGGTTCCCTTTTTGGTCTCCTTCTTCCTTTTTTTTTTTTTTTTGTATTCAGCTTTATTGAGATATAGTTGACATATTTTAACACTATGTGAGTTGAAGGTGTACAATGTGGTGATTTGATATATGTGTATTTTGCAAAACAGTTGCCACAATAAGGTTAGTTAACACAACCATCATCTCACATTGTTAATTATATTGTTTTGAGTGTATTTTTATTTTGTTATTTTGGCCCTGCCACACGGCACGAGATTTTAGTTCCCTGACCAGGGATCAAACCTGTGTCCCCTGAAGTGGAAACCCCCGGGCTGCTAGGAAAATTCCAATGATGTTTGTTTAGTGGGAGAACATTTAGGATCTCTCAGTACTTTCAAGTGTACAGTACTTATGTACAGTAATGTTCAGTACAGTAACATATAGTAATGTTAACTGTAGTTATCACGCTGTAGACTAGATTTGCAGAATTTATTCATTTTGTAACTGGTATTTGTACCCTTTGCCCTCCCTCTCCAATTTCCCCTACTTCATAGACCCCTGGCAGCCACCACAGATAAGTGAGATCATACAGTGTTTGTCTTTCTCTAATTTGCCCTAGCATGATGCTTTCAAGGTTCATGCATGTTGTAAAAGGCAAGAAAAAGTTCCTTCTTCTTTATGTCTGAATAATATTCCATGGTGGGTATGTATATGTGTGTTTATGTTTATATAAACACACACACGTATGTATGTGTGTATACGTGTATATATGTGTGTGTGTGTTTTCTTTATCCATTAATCTAAGTGATAGACACCTAGGTTGTTTCCGTATCTTGGCTACTGTGAAAAGCTGCAGTGAACGTGGAGTTGCAGATAAGTGTTTGAGGCAAAAATTTAATTTCCTTTGGATATACACCTAGAGTGGGGTGGCTGGATTATATGGCAGTTATGTTTTTAATTTTATGAGGAACCTCCATGTTGTTTTCCATGGTGGCTATACCAGTTTACATTCCTAAAACTTCACAAGTGTCCACCTTTTCACCAGTACTTTTTATGTCATGTCTTTTTTTAACCGTGCCAAATGACATGTGAGATCTTAGTTCTCTGACCAGGGATTGAACCTGTGCCCCTTGCATTTGAAGAGCAGAGTCTTAACCAGTGAACCCCCAAGGAAGTCCCTCTCAGTTGTTTTGTCTATAGCAGTTCTAACAAATGTTGAGATAATATCTCATTGTAGTTTTATGTTTCCCTGATGATGTTGAATACCTTTTCTTTGGAAAAAAAATCTCTGTTCAGATCCATCACCCATTATTATTATTATTATTATTATTATTATTTGCTATTGTTGTATGAATTCCTTGTATATTTTGTGTAATAATCCCTTATCAGACATAGTTTGTGAACATTTTTCTCCCCGTTTTATAGGTTGCCTTTTCACTTTGTTGATTGTTTCTTCTGCTATGCAGATGTTTTTTAGTTTGATTTAGTCCTGCTTGTTTTTTGCCTTCTTTTCTTATGCTTTTGGTGTCGTTGCTAAGACAAGTGTTCAGGAGTGTTTTCACTATATTTTCTTCTAGGAGTTTTAGGCCTTATATAAGTCTTTAATTCATTTTGAGTTAATTTTTGTGAGCCAATATAATATAGAGGTCTAATTTTATTCTTTCACATGTAAATATCTACTTTTCCCAGTACCATCTATTGAAGAGACTCTCTTTTCCCTGTTAAGTATTCTCGACTGTCTTCAAATATCTGTTGATCATATATTTATGGGTTTATTTCTGGGCTCTTGGTTCTGTTCTGTTGGTTTATATGTCTGTTTTTATGCCAATACCTAATGTTTTGAGTACTAATGCTTCTTAATGTAGTTTCAGATCAGGAAGTGTGATCCATCCAGCTTTGTTAGTCTCCCTTACAATTGCTTTCGCTATTCAAGGTCTTTTGTGATTCCATATTAAATTTTTAAGATTTATTTTCTATTTCTGTGAAAAATGTCACTGGAATTTTGATAGGGATTACATTGCCAATGAAGATCACTTTGGGTGGTATGGGCATTTTAATATTAATTGTTCCAGTCCATAAAAATGGAAATGTTTCTATTTATTAATGTCCTCAATTTTTCTAATCAGTGTCTTGCAGTTTTTATGTATAGATCTTTCAGCTCTGTGGTTAAATTTATTGCTTTGTATTTAAAAAAAATTTTAAATGGAAGTATAATTGATTTATAATGTTGTGCCATTCTCTGCTGTAGAGCGAAGTGACTCAGTTTTAAATATATATACATTCTTTTTTTAATATTCTTTTCCATTATGGTTTATCCCAAGAGATTGGATACAGTTCCCTGTGCTACAGAGTAGGACCTGTTATTTATCCTTTCTAAATGTAATAGTTTGCATTTATCAACTCCAAATTTCCAGTCCATCCCTCTCCCTTCCCACTTCCACTTGGCAACCACAAGTTCTGATCTCTGTGTTTTATAGATAGGTTCAATTGTGCGATATTTTAGATTCCACATATGAGTAATATCTATGTGGTACTTGTCTTTCTCTTTCTGGTTTACTTCACTTAGTATGATAATCTCTAGTTGTGTTCATGTTTCTGCATTATTTGTGGCTTTTTAATGAGTGAGTAGTATTTCATTGTATTGCACCACATCTTCTTTATCTTTTCATCTCTTGATGGACATTTCAGTTGTTTCCATGCTTGAGCTATTGTGAATAGTAGTGCTATGAACAAAGGGATACGTTTACTTTTTGGAATTATAGTTTTATTTGATTATATGCACAGGAATGGGATTGCTGGGTCATATGATAATTAAATTATAGTTTTCTGACCCTCCATACTTTTTTCCATAGTGGCCACACCAACTTACATTCCTACTATCAGTGTAGGAGGGTTCCTTTTTCCTCACACCCTCTCCAGCATTTGTTGACTTTTTAAATGATGGTCATTCTAACTCCTATGAGGCTATACCTCATTGTATTTTTAAAAATTTTATTTATTTGGCTGCACCGGATTTTAGTTGCAGCGTGTTGGATTTTCGATCTTCATTGCAGCATGTGAGATCTTTAGTTTTGGCATGTGGGATCTAGTTCCCTGACCAGGGGTTGAACCTGAGCCCCCAGCGTTGACTAAACTCTGGTGAGTACGGAGTCTTAGCCATTGGACCACCAGGGAAGTCCCCTCATTATACTTTTGATTTGCATTTTTCTAAAGTAATTAGTGGTGTTGAACATCTTTGCATGTGTATACTGGTCACCTTTATGTCTTCTTTGGAGAAATGTACATTAAGGTATTCTGCCCATTTTTCAGTTGGATTTTTTCTTTGCTGTTGAGTTGTATGAGCTGTTTATTTTGGAGATTAAGCCTCTGTTGATTGCATCATTTGCAGATATTTTCTCCCATTCCATAGGTTGTCTTTTATATGTGTGTGTGTATATGTGTGTGTGTATGTGTGTGTGTGTGTGTATATATATATATATATAAATGGTTTCCTTTGTTGTGCAAAAGCTTATAAGTTTGATTTGATTAGGTCCCATTTGTTTTCATTTTCATTTGTATTGCCTTGGGAGACTCACCTAAGAAAAATTGGTATGATTCATGTCACACAATGTTTTGCCCATTTTTCCTTCTAGAAGTTTTATGATTTCATATCTTACTTTTGTGTCTTTAAGCCATTTCCAGTTTTTTTTTTTTTCAATGCATAGTGTGAGGGTGTGTTCTAACTTCATTAATTTAGATGCACCTGTCCAACTTACCCAGCACCACTTACAGTAGGGGCTTTTTCCCATTTTATATTCTTACCTCTTTTGTTAAAGATTGTTGACCATAGGTGTGTGAATTTATTTATGGGCTGTCTATTCCGTTCCATTGATCCATGTGTTTGTTTTTGTACCAGTACAACACTGTTTTGATGGGCTTCCCTGGTGGCTAAGACAGTAAAAAACCTGTCTGTAGTTAAGGAGACCCAGGTTTGATCCCTGGGTCTGGATGATGCCATGGAGAAGAGAATGGCTACCCACTCGTGTTCTTGCCTGGAGAATTTCATGGACAGAAAAGCCCAGTGGACTACAATCCATGGGGTCACAAAGAGTTGGAGAGGAACTGACTAACACTTTCACTTTCACACTGTTTTGCTCACAGTAGCTTTAAAGGATTGTCTGAAGTCTGGGAGAGTTATTAGGTTTTTTTTCAATATTATTTTAAGTGGGATTGTTTAATATTCATCTAGTTTGTTCTTAGTGTATAGAAGCACAACTGATGTTTGTATGTTGATTTTGTAACTTGCAGCTTTAATGGATTTATTAGGTCTGATGTTATCTACAAACAAAGATATTTGTACTTCTTCCTTCTGATGTGGATGCCTTTTATTTCTTTCATACCTAATTGCTCTGGTTAGGACTTCTAATACTATGTTCACTAGGAGTGATTAAAGTACTTTCCTTTTGTTTTTGATCCTGGGGGAAAGCTTTTAGCCTTTCACCATTGTGTCAGCTGTAGGCTTGTTGTATATGGCCTTTAATATGTTGAGGAACATTCCTTTAGTATCCAGTTTTTTCATGAAACAATGTTGGGTTTTGTCATTTTTTTTTCTGCATCTATTTAGATGGTCGTATTATTTTGGTCTTTCATTTTGTTAATGTGGTGCACCACATTGATTAATTTGTATGCCTTGAACCATCTTTCTATCATAGGGATAAATCCCATTTAATCATGCTGTATGATTCTTTTAGTGTGGTATTGAATGTGGTTTGCTGTTATTTTACTGAGAATTTTTGCATCTAAATTCGTCAGGAATATAGGCCTATAGTTTTCTTGTAGTTTCCTTCTCTGGGTTTGGGTAATGCTGGCTTCATAAAATGAGTTTGGGAGTAATTTTTGTCTATTTAAACTTTTTACATCTTTATGATTCATTCTTGGAAGTGTTAAAAAAAACTGATGCACATTAAAATTTTGAAGAGTTTATTTGAGCAAACATTGGTTTGAATTTCAAGCACCAATCCAGAAGTGATTTTAGAAGTGCTCCATGCCCAAGAGCTATGGGCAAGGTTTTTATAAATAACACTCTGAAGCAAAGTGATCAGCTGTATCTTAAGCATTTGCCTTATTTGGGATTGTTCTTAAGTTTCATTTTCTTATATTCCAGTACACATACACTGGCTTAGATTTTGGTTGCTACGTCAGCTACCAAGACTTTAGAGCCACCTCAGTCTAATTGCTTAGTTATTTTTAATAATAGTAAGTGGTCATGTTTCTAGGAATTACCCATTTCCTGTAATTGTTACAGTATAATTGCTTAGTTGCATGACTCCAAAACCACTGCTCCAAAATCACTGCAGATGGTGATTGTAGCCATGAAATTAAAAGACGCTTGCTCCTTGGAAGAAAAGCTATGACAAACCTAGACAGCACATTAAAAAGCAGAGACATTACTTGGTCGACAAAGGTCCGTCTAGTCGAGGCTACGGTCTTTCCAGTGGTCGTGTATGGCTGTGAGAGTTGGAACATAAAGAAAGCTGAGCACCGAAGAATTGATGCTTTTGACCTGTGGTGTTGAAGAAGACTCTTGAGAGTCCCTTGGACTGCAGAGAGATCAAACCAGTCCATCCTAAAGGAAATTAGTCCTGAATATTCATTGGAAGGACTGATGATGAAGTTGAAGCTCCAATACTCTGGCCACCTGATGCAAGAACTGACTCATTGAAAAAAAAAAAAAACAAAACCGATGCTGGGAAGGATTGAAGATGGGAGCAGAAGGCAACGACAGAGGATGAGATGGTTGGATGGCATCACTGACTTGATGGGCATGAGTTTGAGCAAGCTCCAGGAGTTGGTGATGGACAGGGAAGCTTGGCATGCTGCAGTCCATGGGGTTGCAAAGAGTTGGACATGACTGAGCAGCTGAACTGACCATTTTTATTTCTATGGTATTAGCTGTGAAGTCTCCCCTTTATTTAGTTTTATTTTTTATTTACAATTTTGTTTTGAGTCCGCTCCTTTCCTTTGATTAGTCTACCTATAGGTTTGTCATTTTGATTATCTTTTTAACGAACCAAGTGTTCACTTTTTATATTGATTTCCTTTCTCTATTTCGTTTATTTCTGCTCTAATCTTTATTTTCTACTAACTCTGGGCTCAGTTTGTTCTTTTTCTAGTTCCTTGAGGTGAAATGTTTTCTTTTTGGGATGGGGGATCTTTTTTCTTTTTTTAATGTTGACATAGCTATAAACGCCTCTTAAGACTGCATCCCATAAATTTTGGTTTGTTGTGTTTCCATTTTTGTCTGTCTCAAGATATTGTTTGATTTCTCTTTGGATTTCTTTTTTGACCTATTGGTTGTTGAGTAGTGAGTTGATCAATTTCCATGTATTTGTGAATTTTCTGATTTTCCTTCTGTTACTGACTTCTAGTTTCATGCCTGTGATATTGTGATTTATAACATTTAAATGTTTTGGTCTTCGTTCTTGATTCTTGACTCCCCAAACCTTTGTAATTTCCTAAGTGATAGGAGCAGTGGAAACATCTTTTGTTGTATATGTGGGCTTTTGTCCTTAGTTAAGAGCCATAAAATGGGCTTTTGTCCTTAGTTAAGAGCCATGAAAGTGAAATGGGTGTCTTTTTGTTACAACAGGCCCTTTTCAATCACACTTGAATTTATGTTAATAAGGTGAATTTTTGAAAGCCCCTAGGTAACCGAATGATGCAGGCCAGTTGCTAGGGGAGCCAACCATGATAAAAGGATTGGAACTTTCTCCTCTTGGGAGGAGAGAGGAACTAAAATTGAACCAGTCACCAGCCACCACTGATTTAGTCAATTATGTCTGTGTATTATGACGTATGGAGCCTCCATTTAATAAACCCAAAAGGATGATGTTCAGAGATCTACCATGTTGGTGGGATCCATATGTCAGGAGGGTGGTCCACCCCACTGCTTATGGGGACAGAAGCTCCTGCACTCAGGACCCTTCCACCTTATGTACCTCTTCATCTAACTGTTCATCTGAATTTTTTATAGAACTCTATAAACTGGCATAAACATAAGTTAATGTTTCTCTAAGTTCTGTGAACCAGTTCTAGCAAGTTACTTAAACCTGAGAAGTGAATTGCAGGAACCTTCAATTTATAGCCAGTTGTTTAGAAACACAGGTAACGTCCCTGGGCTTGCAATTGGTGTCTGCAGTGGGGGCAGTCGTGTAGGATCAAGCCCTTAACCTGTGGGAACTGATGCTATTTCTTGGTAGATCGTGTCAGAATTTAGTTACATTTGTAGGCAACCCATTCTGTGTCTGCTGAGAAATGGGATATTGCTTGGGTATTGGAAAATACTCGTCTGAGTGCCATTATGATCAGGAAAGATACTTGATACAGCTTCTCTCTTAACTAGTTTTTTCAAAATTTGTTTTCTGGCCTAACATATTTTCTATCCTGGAGAATGTTCTGTGTATGTTTGAGAAGAATGTGTATTTTGCTGTTAATGGATGGACTGTTCTGTGTATGTTTACTAGATTCATTTAGTCTAGGATGCTGTTCAAATCTTGCTTCTTTATAGATTCTATGGAAGCTCTATCTGTTGTTGACAGTGAGGTATTAAAATCTCTTGCTACTGTTGTTTTGCTGTTTGTTTCTCCTTTAGTTCTATTTGTTAAATATTTAGGTGCTCCGGTGTTAGGTTCATAAATATTTACATTTGTATCTTATGGATGAATTGACCCCCTTTATCATTATATGACCTTTTTTGACTCTGAGTTTCTTTATTTGTCTGCCTTTCAGTCAGTTCAGTCACGTCCGACTCTTTGCAACCACATGGACTGCAGCACGCCAGGCTTCCCTGTCCTTCACCAACTCCCGGAGCTTACTCAAACTCATGTCCATCGAGTCAGTGATTCCATCCAACTATCACATCCTCTGTCGCTCCCTTCTCATCCTGCCTTCAGTGTTTCTCAGCATCAAGGTCTTTTCCAGTGAATCAGTTGTTTGCATCAGGTGGCCAGAGTATTGGAGCTTCAACTTCATCAGTCCTTCCAATGAATATTCAGGACTGATTTCCTTTAGGATGGACTGGTTTGATCTTCTTTCAGTCCAAGGGACTTTCAAGAGTCTTCTCCAACACCACAGTTCAAAAGCATCAATTCTTTGGCCCTCAGCTTTCTTTATGTTCCAACTCTCACAGCCATATATGACCACTGGAAAGACTGTAGCCTTGACTAGACGGACCTTTGTTGACAAAATAATGTCTCTGCTTTTTAATATGCTGTCTAGGTTGGTCATAACTTTCCTTCCAAGGGGCAAGCGTGTTTTAATTTCATGGCTGCAGTCACCATCTGCAGTGATTTTGGAGCCCCCAAAAATAAAGTCAGCCACTGTTTCCATTGTTTCCCCATCTATTTGCCATGAAGTGATGGGACCGGTTGCCTTCATCTTAGTTTTCTGAATGTTGAATTTTAAGCCAACTTTTTCACTCTTCTCTTCCACTTTCATCAAGAGGCTCTTTAGTTCTTCCTTGCTTTCTGCTGTAAGTGTGGTGTCATCTGCATATCTGAGGTTATTGGTATTTCTCCCGGCAATCTTAATACAACTTAGGGACTAACACTCACTTTTCACTGACCTCCCCCACCCCAAGTGTGATAGGGAGGCCTAGGATCCTAAGCCTCTGCCCAAAAGATTCCAGAGCAGGAATTACCTCCCCACACTCCATCCTTCCCTCCCTCTCCCAGCCTTCCAAATCCCTCTAATTTGAATGATCCAGTGATCTATCCACCCTGAGGAATGAGCTCACTTTGCAAATAAGGATGGAACTGTTTGCCCTAAAACCTACCTATATCATGTTTGCGACTCAGTGAAGCTTCTCAGGCTGAATTTAGCATTTGTTCACATCCAGATGTAGATAATCTATACAGCACTTTAACAGCATTATCTTTTAGGATTTGAAATAGCTCAACTGAAATTCCATCACCTCCACTAGCTTTGTTCATAGTGATGCTTCCTAAGCCCCACTTGACTTCAGATTCCAGGATGTCGGGCTCTAGGTGAGTGATCCCACCATCGTGGTTATCTGCCTTTAGTACCAACCTTAATGTCATCTAGTTAAACTCTTTCTCAATGAAAGAATCTGCTGTATGACATCCTTGATATTGTAAAGGCTGGCTGAACAGTAATGGGGAGATTATCACAGCTTTACACATTTATTAACCCAAATCTGTCTTAACCACACTATCTTCATTTCTCCTAGGTTGGTTATCTGGAGCAATATAGAGCTATTTGATCTTAAAGGACAATTCTTCAGGTGTTCGATAGCAGCTATAATGTTCTTCCATTCATCATTTTGAATATTCCTCTAATCTTTGCCATTTTCCACAAAACTTAATTTTAGGCTCTCTCAATATCCCAGAATCCCTTTTCTAAATGATATTTAGGTGACTTCCTTTCTTGTAAAATTATTGACAAGCACTCAGAATATACAGTTGTTTTGTCTCCTGGTCTGGTCCTCTGCTTTCATTAATATATCCTAAGATTATAGCTTATTTCCTTTTAAAATTTGTTACAGTAAGTCACAAATAAATCATGATAAATTAAAATTCCCTGTTGTGTGTGTGTGAAGCTAGCTTTCTAGTTTCATATTTATATAACTAGTAGTTGCTCAATCTAAGACTTTTTCAAATTTACCGTTTAGTTTCCTCTTGATACTGTCCTTTTGAAATCATGTTGAACCCTCATTCTGTTACTGTTTACCCTAATGAGTTTCATGGTATCCAGAAATTTTATTAAATATACTTATGACTTTATTTAAGATATCTAAAACTGCTGCATGGGACTTTTGGTTAAACATGGGCGTTTAACTTAATACATTATTTCCTTTCTTTTCAAATAGCACTGACATTACAATAAAAGAATAAAAAGAAGTATAAGATCACAGGGACAAAAATGACAAAAATATTTTAGAAGATAAAAAATTAGTAGAAGAGTGTTAAATCATGTAACCAAGTGGAAGGAGGTACACTCTGAGTTGTCTGCGGAGACTAGCAGGTTTACAAAACCTTCGAAAAGACTGAACACTTGGTAGTAAAAAGTGAAAATACAAGGATGAGGCCGGAGATTAAAAGTAGATAATAGCTGTAAAATGTCTTAAATGAAGTGGTTGAATCCTCCATAAACTATTTGCCTTTCTAGGAAACGGGGCATTATTTTTTCTCCAAGAAAATGGAGGCTGATATTCTGGATCCAGGTATATCAGATGCATGAAAAGGAAGGGACGTGGAGCCAAACTTGCATATAGTTTCTTAATGCGATGAATAGAAGTAGACAGCCATGGATAACCTAACAGTTGTGGAGAGCCTCCAAGATGAGAGGGTGAACAAATAAAAAGAGACAAGGTAGAGAGCAGAGGGGTGGGCCAGAGGGGAAGGGGTATTAATCTGTTAGAAATGAAATGTTGCATCTTCAAAACTCTTCTTTGAACACTCTTTTGAAACTCTTTCAATAAATAAGAAATAACTTTTGGAAGTAAAAAATGATACCCCCCAAAAAAAATTAGTACAAAGATTGGAGGCAAAGTTGAAGCAGTTTCATAAAGACACAGATCATAGGTACTGATTATGATTTCAGTAAACTGAGGATACAGAAGTCGATAATAAAAACGTCCAGAAAGAGTACCTTGAAGTTACAGTCGTGTCTGACTCTTTGCGACCCTCTGGACTGTAGCCCGCCAGGCTCCCCTGTCCATGGGGATTCTTTAGGCACAAATACTAGAGTGGGTTGCCATGCCCTCCTCTAGGGAATCTTTCCAACTCAAAGATTGAGCCGTCGTCTCCCACATTGCTGGCAGATTCTTTGCTGTCTGAGCCACCACGGAAGCCCAAGAATACTGAAGTGGGTAGCCTAAACCCTTCTCCAGCGTATCTTCCTGACCCAGGAATCGAACCGGGGTGTCCTGAATTGTAGGCGGATTCTTAACAAGCTAGCTACCAGGAAGAAATTGTCTAAATGTGATAAGCATATTTTAAAAAACAGAGGTAAATATCAGAACTCACTACAAGATTTGTTAGGTATAGGGAGGATCCTACTGGTTTGCTAATGTTCTTTTGTCTTGGTTGACATTTTATATAAAAATTCAGTTGAGTTATATGGTATAGAGACTATATATATATATCAATTAATAACAACCAGATATCTAGCTATATCTGACAGGCTTTGTTTAGCTATCTTGTTCTTAACAGTGCCACTGTCTTGTTCATCAGTTCAGTTCAGTCACTTAGTCGTGTCCCACTCTTTGTGACTGCATGGACTGCAGCACACCAGGCCTCCCTGTCCATCACCAACTCCCGGAGTTTACCCAAACTTATGTCCGTTGAGTCGGTGATGCCATCCAACCGTCTCATCCTCTGTAGTCCCCTTTTCCTCCTGCCTTCAGTCTTTCCCAGCATCAAGGTCTTTTCAAATGAGTCAGCTCTTTGTATTAGTTGGCTAACGTATTGGAGTTTCAGATTCAACATCAGTCCTTCCAGTGAACACCCAGGACTGATCTCCTTTAGGATGGACTGGTTGGATCTCCTTGCTGTCCAAGGGACTCTGAAGAATCTTCTCCAACACTCCAGTTCAAAAGCATCAATTTAATATACTGTCCAGGTTTGTCATAACTTTGCTTCCAAGGAGCAAGCATCTTTTAATTTCATGGCTGCAGTCACCATCTGCAGTGATTTTGGAGCCAAAAAAATAATGTCAGCCACCGTTTCCACTGTTTCCCCATTTATTTGCCATGAAGTGATGGGACCAGATGCCATGATCTTAATTTTCTGAATATTGAGTTTTAAACCAACTTTTTCACTCTCTTTCAGTTTCATCAAGAGGCTCTTTAGTTCTTCACTTTCTGCCATTAGGGTGGTGTCATCTGCACATCTAAGGTTATTGATATTTCTCCCGGCAATCTTGATTCCAGCTTGTGCTTCATCCAGCCCAGTGTTTCTCATGATGTACTCTGCATATAAGTTAAATAAGCAGGGTGACAATATACAGGCTTGACATACTCCTTTCCCAGTTTGGAACCAGTCTGTTGTTCCATGTCCAGTTCTAACTGTTGCTTCCTGACCTGCATACAGATTTCTCAAGAGGAAGGTCAGGTGGTCTGGTATTCTCATCTTTTTCAGAATTTTCCACAGTTTATTGTGATCCACACAGTCAAGGCCTTGACATAGTCAATAAAGCAGAAATAGATGTGTTTTTTTTTAATTCTCTTGCTTTTTCAATGATCCAGCAAATGTTGGCAATTTGAACTCTGGTTCCCCTGCCTTTTCTACATCCGGTTTGAACATCTGGAAGTTTACGGTTCACGTATTGCTGAAACCTGGCCTGGAGAATTTTGAGCATTACTTTACCAGTGTGTGAGATGAGTGCAATTGTGCGGTAGTTTGAGCATTCTTTGGCATTGCCTTTCTTTGGGATTGGAATGAAAACTGACCTTTTCCAGTCCTGTGGCCACTGCTGAGTTTTCCAAATTTGCTGACATACTGAGTACAGCACTTTGACAGCATCATCTTTTAGGATTTGAAATAGTTCAACTGGAATTCCATCACCTCCACTAGCTTTGTTCGTAGTGATGCTTCCTAAGGCCCACTTGACTTCACATTCCAGGATATCTGGCTCTAGGTGAGTGATCACACCATTGTGATTATCTGGGTCATGAAGATCTTTTTTGTACAGTTCTTCCGTGTATTCTTGCCACCTCTTAATATCTTCTGCTTCTGTTAGGTCCCTACCATTTCTGTCCTTTATTGAGCCAATCTTTGCATGAAATGTTCCCTTGGTATCTCTACTTTTCTTGAAGAGATCGCTAGTCTTTCCCATTCTCTTATTTTCCTCTGTTTCTTTGCACTGATTCCTGAGGAAGGCTTTCTTACCTCTTCTTGCTATTCTTTGGAACTCTGCATTCAGATGCTTATATCTTTCCCCTTCTCCTTTGCTTTTCACTTCTCCTTTTCACACCTATTTGTAGGACCTCCTCCATTTTGCTTTTTGGCGTTTCTTTTTCTTGGGGATGGTCTTGATTCCTGTCTCCTGTACAGTATCACGAACCTCCATCCATAGTTCATCAGGCACTCTTGTCTATCAGATCTAGTCCCTTAAATCTATTTCTCACTTCCACTGTATAATCATAAGGGATTTGATTTAGGTCATACCTGAATGGTCTAGTGGTTTTCCCCACTTTCTTCAGTTTGTCTGAATTTGCCAATAAGGAGTTCATGATCTGAGCCACAGTCAGCTCCTGGTCTTGTTTTTGCTGACTGTAAAGAGCTTCTCCATCTTTGGCTGCAAAGAATCTAATCAGTCAGATTTTGGTGTTGGCCATCTGGTGATGTCCATGTGTAAAGTCGTCTTTTGTGTTGTTGGAAGAGGGTGTTTGCTATGACAAGTGCATTATCTTGGCAAAACTCTATTAGCCTTTGCCCTGCTTCATTCTGTACTCCAAGGCCAAATTTGCCTGTTACTCCAGGTGTTTCTTGACTTCCTACTTTTGCATTCCAGTCCCCTATAATGAAAAGGACGTCTTTTTTGGGTGTTAGTTCTAAAAGATCTTGTAGGTCCTCACAGAACCGTTCGACCAGCTTCTTCAGTGTTACTGCTCGGGGCATAGACTTGGATTACCGTGATATTGAATGGTTTGCCTTGGAAACCAACAGAGATCATTCTGTCATTTTTGAGATTGCATCCAAGTACTGTATTTCAGACTCTTTTGTTGAATATGATGGGTACTCCATTTCTTCTAAGGGATTCCTCCCCACAGTAGTAGATATAATGGCCATCTGAGTTAAATTCACCCATTCGAGTCATTTTAGTTCGCTGATTGCTAGAATGTTGACGTTCACTCTTGCCATCTCCTGTTTGACCACTTTCAATTTGCCTTGATTCATGGACCTGACATTCCAGGTTCCTGTGCAATATTGCTCTTTACAGCATCGGACCTTGCTTCTGTCACCAGTCACATCCACAACTGGGTGTTTTTGCTTTGGCTCCGTCTCTTCATTCTTTCTGGAGTTATTTCTCCACTGATCTCCGGTAGTTCATATCAAGGTCTAATAGATTTCCTTGGTCTATTAACTTGGTATCACTCTTCCTTAATGCCTTTCTTACAAAGTTATTTCTTCCTTTTCCCTTTTAAAGAATCTTTCTAATTTAGCATATTGTTTCTTTTTGTTCCCTTTAAATCTAAAATATAATTTCTGGCATGCAGTTAGGATGTCTTGGGTACTGTGTACTTTGTTTCTTACATTATCTAAAACAGGGGAATACTTTTTCTACAAATAAGTAACATGGCTGTATTAAAATACCATTGCTTTGGAAATATTTCCATAGCAGTAAGATGATTTAGAATGTGTGTTTATGACTGAGTTGTAAAATTACTATCTGACATATGTCTTGGAAAATTCCACACATCCTGCCAGTTTTCAGTTTCTGGCACATTGACTAAAATTTGTACATGAGGAAATCAAACCCTACTTTCCCTTGATTTACCACCCCCACTGATAATATGAGATTCAGTTAAATGCTTGCTAATCCTGAGTCAGATCCCATCATGGCCTTTTTGTATCTACTAGTTCTTTTGTGTGTATGTAATGGGGTAGAGCTTCCAAAGAATCCTCTTGCCAATGCAGGAGACACGGGTTCAGTCCTTGGGTCAGGAAGACCCCAAGGAGGAGAAAGTGGCAACCCAAAGAACAGAATAGAAGTGTGTACTTATATTCTGAATATTGAATTGGTAGTGGATATTGATTTTGGTTAAATAAGCAGAAGTCAAGATAAAAGAAAATCTTGGGCTATTTAATCAGATATTAGAAGGCATCCAAAGCAGAAAGTTTGACCTGTTAAGTAATGTATCTGTTTTCTAAATGTATCCCTTCGTTGGTGCTTTTATCTAGGGATTTCTTTCTTGGGATAAATTTAGTCATGAGATGGTAATGCACTGGCAGCAGTTTGCTTCTAAAAAGCAATTATATTTCTACTAAGGACAAGATGTTGGGTGGAGGAATTACATACTTATTTGGTTTTAGGTTTATTTAGCCATACAAAAATGTTTTTCCTCTTAAGATTTTGGCAAGAAAATCTAGCCAATTGGAAAACATCTGGTGTTGGTTGAGTGAGGGAATGGCATAATCAGTAAAAATTACTTATAGGAAAAAATTGTTTAAAAAAACTCTGCAGCTTCAACTCTGGACTTCTCTATGGCAGTTCATCCTTAATCTCTCCCAGAAATTTTCTTCCCACCGAAAGATTTTACCTATGTTGGGCTACTTCTGTATATCTCTAATTTTATTCAAATCTTTGAAATTTAGATCACAAGTCATACACTTTTTAAATGGAGAACCTGTTTTCACAGCTTTTGCTATCTAATAACCACTCTGAAACTTAGTGGCTTGAAACAGTTATCCAGCCTGGCAGTTCTTCTGCTAGTCACTCAAAAAGATCACTGGCAAGGCTGCAGTCCTCTGGTGGCTTGGCAGGGGCTTGAGCATCTAAGATGGCCTTACTTATAGTCTGAGATCTTGGTGTCACTGTCAGCTGGTACTCTTTTTCCACAAGGCCTGTCATCATGCAGAATGTTATCTTGGGCTTTCTAACATAGTAGCAGGAGTGTTTCAAGAAGGTAAAGTTTCCTCTAAGGCTTACTTGGAAATCAGTGTTATGTTCATGCACACACCGTTTTTTTGTTTGTTTGTTTTTTGTTTTGGTCAGATCAGAAATCACATGAACACAGATGCAAAGGGTGGGAAAATAGACTCCACTTATTGAAGGGAGGTACAGCAAAACCCCAATGCAAAAGGGTATTGTAGCAAGGAGATAAGATTCTTTGGAGGCCCTTATAAGGTTCTACCATGGTCTGCCCTTTGGCTCCAGTGATTCGCATTCTTGTCACATGCAAAGCATTCTCTCCCAAGACCTCCAAAATCTTATCCAAAGACAAATAACCTGTTAAAAAAAAAAAAAGTTTAAATAAACAATGGTGAATACCTGTAACTTATCAGTATCAAATTTAGAGGTGGATGAGGGTACTGATGCGAAGAACTGACTCTTTTGAAAAGATCCTGAGACTAGGAAAGATTGAAGGTGGGAGAACGGGATGACAGAGGATGAGATGATTGGATGATATCACCGACTCAATGGATATGAGTTTGAATAAACTTCAGGAATTGGTGATGGAGTGGGAAGCCTGGCATGCTGCAGTCCATGAGGTCGCAAAGAGTCAAGACTCAGCTGAGCAACTGAACTGAACTGAACTGAACTGAGGGTACTTAACTGCAGTTCCTCTTGATCCAGAGACCTGTGAACTAAAAAGAAAAGTTATCTGCCCCATACACACAACATACACTGCTACTCACAGAGATAAAATAACGGTAATATATAGTCCCCCAAAAAGGGGGAGTAACAGGAGGCAAGGGCTTCCCAGGTGGCACTAGTGTTAAGGAACCTGCCTGCCAGTGCAGGAGACATAAGAGACTCAGGTTCCTGGGTCAGGAAGATCCTTGGAGGAGGGCATGGCAACCCACTCCAGTATTCGTGCCTGGAGAATCTCATGGACAACGAGGCTAGCCAAGCTATGGTCATAAGGTCATAAAGAGTCGTACACGACTGAAGCAACTTAGTATGCACACATGCTCACATCAGCCATGAAATGTAGTAGACGTGTTGTCAGGGTCACGTACTGCAGCTAAAACAGAGCAGAACCCTGTGGTCCTTCTCCTCCATGTCCTCTGCCTGCCTTTTGTCTGTAGAAAATCTTTAGCTGAAGAGTAAGTTTAACAGAGAATCAACAAAATGCAGAAGCAAAGGAAAACAAACAAAACCAATAATTGTTCAGTTGTTAAACAAAGTCAAGGGCCTTAAGTTCCTCTTCATGGGCAATAAAATCAAGATGGCACTGACAAGACCACTGCATAACCAATTTCAGGATGCCTGTCAGAGCTGACTGTAGCCCCCTCCCTTGGCCTATAAACACACCTGAAACTCCCCTTCAAAAGCTCTTGCCCAGGCATTTCCCTGGTGGCCCAGTGGTTAAGAATCTGCCTTGTAACACAGGGGATGTGGGTTTGATCCTTGGTTGGGGAACAACATTGCACGTGCTGCAGGGCAACTAAGCTCGAGTGCCACAACTATTGAGCCTGCATGGTATAGCTGGAAAGAAGCTTGCACGCTGCAATGAAAGATCTCGCATGCGGCAACTAAACCTACCGCAACCCAAAAATAAATATTTTTTAAAGTACCAGTGAACAACCCATCCCAAACTAAATAAATCAGATAGCCAAATAAATTGCATATCTGAGGCTGGGGTCTAATAATTCAATTAAGAAAAAAAAAAGCCTCTTGCCCACTGATTGTCAGTGGTAAGTTGGCCTTCTGACATGAGTCTACTCTGTCCCCTGGTTGCCTGCCTCTGAAATAAAGCATTTTCCTTTCCACCAACCTTGCCTCTCAAATGTTGGCAAACAGTTGGATCTGACTTTTGGTAACACAGGAGCAGGAAGTGTGCCTTGATTGAGGCCCAGTTCTACTTCCTGGGAATGGTTCCCTAATCCACTGTTCTCTGTGATTCCTAGTACTGTGTCATGAGCTCTTAACACTGCTTTTTGAGAGGTTCTCCTTTTACATAAGAAATACCTTATGAAGCCAAGTAGCTTTCTCAGGGTGCTTCCTCCCTACAGAAAGTTGAGAGTCAAGAGGTCTCCTTTCATTTTAAATAGTCTCTGTCCCTTGTTGTAGTTGTACCCAGCAGGTACAACTTCCTTTAAAATTTCTGGGATTTTCTATGAATCTGATTTGTGTTATTCTATGTCCAAAAGCTACATCATGATAACTCTTTTTAAGACAGACCTCTCCCTATTTTGGTTGTGTCTGTCTGCTGTGGCATATATTCCTTCTAGCTGCTTAGAGGCCATTGTGTCTGGTTGAGTCAGCTAGGCATAACTTTAAATTTTTCTGAATTAGAAGACAATTGCATAACCTTCGGTTAGGCAAAGTTCATATATATGATTTCAAAAGTATTATCTGTAAAAAAAAAAAGATAAAGTGGACCTTATCAAAATTAAAAACACTCTTTTAAAAAAGTATTCTTTGAAAAAAAAAACAAAAAAAAATAAAGTATTCTTTGAAAGATATAGGTTAGATATAGATAAAGACACAGATATAGATTAAGATATAGAAATAACACAGAATGGGAGAAAGTATTTACAAGTCATAGAGTAGATAATGAATGTGTATTCAGAATATATTAATATAAAGAGCCCCTAAATCTAAGAATGGATGTGAGAGTTGGACTGTGAAGAAGGCTAAGCGCCGAAGAATTGATGCTTTTGAACTGTGGTGTTGGAGAAGACTCTTGAGAGTCCCTTGGACTGCAAGGAGATCAGCCCTGGGATTTCTCTGGAAGGAATGATGCTAAAGCTGAAACTCCAGTACTTTGGCCACCTCATGCGAAGAGTTGACTCATTTGAAAAGACTCTGATGCTGGGAGGGATTGGGGGCAGAAAGAGAAGGGGGCAACAGAGGATGAGATGGCTGGATGGCATCACTGACTTGATGGACTTGAATCTTGAGTGAACTCTGGGAGTTGGTGATGGACAGGGAGGTCTGGCATGCTGTGATTCATGGGGTTGCAAAGAGTCAGACCCGACTGAGCGACTGAACTAAAATCTAAGAAATTAACTCAAAAGGGTAAATGATTTGAACACACATTTCACCCAAGAAGTCATTTGAACGGCCAAAAACCACATGAAAAGATGCCCAAAAGCATTAGTAATTAGGGAGACACAAATTGGTACCATAATAACACCCCATTCAATTCAGTTCAGTTGCTCAGTCATGTCTGACTCTGCGACCTCATGAACTGCAGCACACCAGGCCTCATTGTCCATCACCAACTCCCAGGGTTTACCCAAACTCAGGTCCATTGAGTCGGTGATGCGATCTAACCATCTCACCTTGCTCTCCCCTTCTCCTCCTGCCTTCAATCTTTCCCAGCATCAGGGTCTTTTCAAATGAGTCAGCTCTTCGCATCAGGTGGTGCCAAGTATTGGATTTTCAGCCTCAACATCAGTCCTTTCAATGAACACCCAGGACTGATTTCCTTTAGGATGGACTGGTTTGACCTCCTTGCAGTCCAAGGGACTCTCAAGAGTCTTCTCCAACACCACAGTTCAAAAGCATCAATTCTTCTGTGAGCCCTCTTTATAGTCCAACTCTCACATCCATACATGACAACTGCAAAAACCATAGCCTTGACTAGATGGACCTTTGTTGGCAAAGTAATGTCTCTGCTTTTTAATATGCTATCTAGGTTGGTCATAGCTTTCCTTCCAAGGAGTAAGTGTCTTTTAATTTCATGGCTGCAATCACCATCTGCAGTGATTTTAGAGCCCCCCAAAATAAATTAGACTAGCTGAAATAAAGTCAACATTAGACTTCCATAGAGGTCCAGTGGTTAAGACTCCTTGTTTCCATTGCAGGGTTCAATCCCTGTTTGGAGATCCCAAATGCCCCGGATGGTAAGATACGGACAGGCCGGAAACCTTATACATTGCTGGTGGGAATATAAAATGGTACAGCTACTTTGGATAACAATTTAAAAGTTTAAAATAAACTTAACCATATGATACAAGCCATAAACTCTCCATTTTAGATTTTATCCAAGAGAAATGAGAACCTATTTCAACCCAAAGCAAATGTAACAATTCAAATGTTGTTAGCTAGGAATGAATAAACAAAATTTGTAATTGCATAGGCTGGAGTACTGTTCAACAATAAAAAGGAATGAACTACTAGTACATGCTACAACATAGAAGAACTTCAAAAACATGCAGAATAAAAGAAGCCACGTCCAAAAAATTGCATTATTTTATGATTCTATTTTTTTTTAATGCTCATTAAAGGAAAACCTACAGAGACAGAAAGCAGATGAGTAGTTACTTAAAGATTGATTGCTGATGGGCGTGAATGATATTTTGGGGATGATTGAATTCATCAAAACTGAATGGTAGTGATGGTTTGACAGCTTTCTAAATTTACTAAAAATTATTGAAGTGTACACTTAAAACCTTCCTGGTGGAAGGTTTTTAATGTTTCCCTGGTGGCTCAGATGGTAAAGCGTCTGCCTGCAATGCGATCCCTGGGTCGGGAAGATCCCCTGGAGAAGGCAATGGCAATCCACTCCAGCACTCTTGCCTGAAAAATCCCATGGATGGAGGAGCCTGATGGGCTACAGTCCATGGGGTCGCAGAGAGTCGGACATGACTGAGCGACTTCAATTTCACACTTAAAACCAGTGAATTTTATGCTATGTGAATTATGCCATAATAAAGCTGCTAAAATTTCTGTATACAGATGAAATACCATACCGCTGAAAACTTCGCAGTTATTACAACTATTTTTTAAGCAAGGGGATATAAGTTGAGTATCCAAACTTTTTTCTTCATGTGTTTTACTTGTTATATTTTATAATATTATTGTTATATTTTATAATATTATTCAGTCTGTTGCTGAAATAAATTCATGTCATTTGCATGTTATTTGATGAATTTAGAGTAACATCAATTTATTAAATTCCTTTTTCCCTCCCTTCCTCTCATCTCCCTTCAGAACCATATCCCTCGTTTGCCTTTGTCTCCCTTCCCCTCCCCACCACCACCAAGATACAAAGTGAAAAAATCATGGAGGTCTGCCGTGAATTTGCAGTCAAAAAATATTTCCTGATCTGTTTGGTTAAAAATGACATTCATTGGTTCAGGAATTTATAGGCATTGTGTTGTTTACTCACTGTACTGTGGTGAACTAAACGGACAAGGCCCCCTTCGTTATTATATCAGAGCTTACAGTCTGATGTATTGGACACCATACCAGCCCAGGGTGCTTTGGGATTTTATCTGAGAAGGGAACAGTCACATCCAGTTAGGATGATTGGAAAAGGTTTCATGACACAGATTACATGTCCAATGGGCATTAATCGATTTCTTTTGACAGAATAGGCAAGTTTGGTTGCACGGTTGCTCTAGAGAAGGTAACATGAACAAAAAGCACAGAGCTTGTTTGAAGAGATGCACATGGTCCTTCATTTTTGTTTTAGTTCTGTTTTCCTCCTCTTGGTCATACTGTAATTGCTATCTGTAAATAAAAGTTGCTGCAATTTATAAAATGCACCATTATTTTATATATCACACACAAGAAAGCTTTTGATTTTGATTGTAAGATGCTTCCTAAATTCAGAAACTTTAAAATGTGAAAAAAGAATCTTAAAAATTTTTAATTGTGGAAAAATACATATAAAAATTGCCACCCTGTACTTTTTAAAGTGTGCAATACACTCAGTATTGTGCAGCCGAATTAAATGACTTAAATATGATAGGAGTTTATTTTTCTCTCATATGTAAGTCCAAAAGTATGGTGTCTCTGTAGTCATCTGCAGGCTTTTTCTAGTTTTCTGCTTATCTCTAAACTGTAGTCTTCAGTTTCATGATACAAGATGGAGTCCAATCATCCTGACCACATTTCAAACAACATAATTGAGGAAGGAGTAAAGAAGGGGCACACCCTCTCTCATTGAGGACACTCGAAGCCCCCTGATACTGTACACCTCACTTTTTCTTATATCCCATTGGCCAGAATGTAATAAGAGATAAAGTCTTTCCACACAGCCATGTGCTAGCTAAAAACTGGGAGTTCTGTTACTCTAGATGTGTAGAGAGGATATTGGGGGATACTAGTAATCTGTGCCAAAATGTGTATTAAAATTTTATTTCCTCTATAATGCTTGAATAATATAGGTCAGACCTTTTAATTTCTTGTTTTTGAGTTGTTAGCTATACTTTAATCAGCAGGGGTCACTGTTGAAAAAGTGTTTCTTTTCCTGTTTCCTTTATTAAACCCAGTTGCCATTTCCCACTCAGATCCTGGATTTAAAACCTCTTGAATTGGTTTCCTGTGTCTTTGTTGTGTGCTGAGCATTTAAATTCATTATGTTAGTAAACTAATTCCCAAAGTTTGCCAAAGATTTCAAAACTGATCAGGAAAGCTAAAATAATAGCCAAAAAATGCTTCTTCATTTTATTCAGGAGCTCTTTGTTATAATTACAGTTTATAAAAAGTAGTTTCACAGTTATATTCCTCAACTAGGTAATTTATAGAAAAACAATTACAGTTTTACACAGAGCAGTAATAAATGTTAATGTATGACAAACCAAATCACTTAGATTTTTAAAAATCTGAATATATAAGAATGTCCTATCCCTATATACAAGGGATATATTTATATCCCTTATATAAATATATAAGAATGTCCCTCCCTCTAACAGGAGGGCTGTTACAGTGTCTGTTTGTTTAGGGGATGATGTCCTACCTTGAAACAAATAATTGAGAGAGAATACTAGAGAATACTATAGTTGCTCTCATGTTCCCACACTACCCCCACCCCCACATCCTTGTAATTGTTTGCAGATAGATTATTAAAATATGTAATTATATATCCCTGATGACTCAGACAGTGAAGAACTTGCCTGTAGTGCAGGAGATGTATGTTCAGTCCCTGAGTCTGGAAGATTGTCTAGAGAAGGGAATGGCAACCCACTCCAGTATTCTTGCCTGGAGAATTCTATGGACAGCAGAGCCTGGTAGCTATAGTCCATGGGATCACAAAGAGTTGGACATGACTGAGCAACTAACACTATATATCCACACATTAATATGAAACAAGATAACTAAGAATATCAGATGTTTGAACAGTGACTTCTCTAAAACTAATATCTGAAACCTTCACAAATTTTTCTGATTCATGTATCCTTGGTCTAATTGGTTTTGACATCTTTATATGTTGTATGAGAAATCTAGAGTTTGGATTCAGCTAAAATAGTAAGATGTCTAAAACATACATTCTATTGCTTCTGTGATAATGAACTAGAGTGGAAGCCATTTGGATTTCCTAGGAAACATCTAAAATTAATGTGTGTCTACCTCTAGGATTATTTTCTAAGTTCCATTGCTATGTCACTTTAAATAATAAAATATTCTGTGTGTTATAGGGTCCTCAATCTGTTTTTTCTGGTCCATTGGTTCTCAGACTTCAGGAAGCATCAGTATCACCTGGAGGGCTTGTTAAAATACTGGTTGCCTCTCTTTTCCCTCCACCACATCTGGCACTCTGTTTCTGATGCTGTAGGTCTGGGGTACAACCCAGTTCAGTTCAGTTCAGTTGCTCAGTCGTGTCCGACTCTTTACCACCCCATGAATCGCTGCACACCAGGCCTCCCTGTCCATCATCAACTCCTGGACTTCACTCAGACTCACGTCCATCGAGTCAGTGATGCCATCCAGCCATCTCATCCTCTGTCGTCCCCTTCTCCTCCTGCCCCTAATCCCTCCCAGCATCAGTCTTTTCCGATGAGTCAACTCTTCTCATGAGGTGGCCAAAGTACTGGAGTTTTAGCTTTAGCATCATTCCTTCCAAAGAAATCCCAGGGCTGATCTCCTTCAGAATGGACTGGTTGGATCTCCTTGCAGTCCAAGGCACTCTCAAGAGTCTTCTCCAACACCACAGTTCAAAAGCATCAATTCTTCAAGAACTTGCATTTCTAACAAGGTCCTGTTTGATGCTGATGCTGTTATTTGACCACAGTTTGTGAACCTCTGATCTTTGTCTGCTTGGAGTAGGATACATGTATGCAGAAGGAAGAGGAGGGAAATACAAATCTGGACTGGTGTCTTATACACATGATCTTTCCCAGGTACTCCCAGAACACTATTCCTTTTCCTCTTTACTTTTTCATATACCTCATGTTCATATAGAGACAACAGCGTTTGGCCTATTTAGGCTGAAGGAGTGTAGTGAAGGTCACTGTCGTGTCCAACTCTTTGTGACCCCATGGAGTATACAGTCCATGGAATTCTCCCAGCCAGAAGAGTGGAGTGGGTAGCTGTTACCTTCTCCAGGGGATTTTCCCGACCCAGGAATCAAACTGGGGTCTCTTGCTTTGCAGGCAGATTCTTTACCAACTGAGCTACTAGGGAAGCCCATTTAGGCTAACTTAGGGGAAAAAAATTGCTACTGGGTGTGATTTTTGTTCCTTTTTAAAAAAAATCTAGAGTTGTACAAGTTGTGTGAACAATACATAGCAGATTTTTATTTTTTATCAGTTTAATTATTGTCTATATTCAAGTGAGCAGAAAGTGCCTTGCTGGGTATTTAATTAAATACTTTGAATATACAAGATAAAGAGTTTAGCATTTCTACTACAAAAGTGATTATCTTTTATATTTTGTGGATTTGAGTTGGGCATAGTCTGTTATATTTGGTGCTTTAGTGATATTTTATACTTACAAATTTAATTTTTTCCAAAGATCTCAAGCTTAAGATACATATTATATGCTAAGAAGTCCCCCAGGCAGGTCTCAACTTTTGATACATTTAGCTGTCTTTGCAAGACATTGTTATTTATGTCATCAACCCTAGATTATTGAGGGTATACTTTATAACTCCTTCATGCATTCTTTCCCATAAGTGTACCTAGAGAAGAATGATGATGGAACTTCCCTAGCAGTCCACTGGTTAAGACTCCATGCTTCTGCTGCAGGGGACATGTGTTGGATCCCTGCTGGGGGAAGCTAAAATCCTGCGTGGTGTGGCCCAAAAAAAAAACGAATAATCATAATAGTCAAGAGTCTTAGAAAATTAGAAACAGTGAAATTTGAGATTTGTTTAGGAGGAAATGTAATGACTTCATTTTGAAAGACTGCTTTACCAAAAAGGAGTATGATTTTTTTCTTAGTAACTTCGTTAATGGATAGAGATTTTAGGGAAGCAGATTCTTCTTTGATGTCAGGTAATTTCCTGAAGCATGTGATTGTCAGTCGGTGGCTTTATTATAACATAGTGTATTTGCTGCACTGAAACTTGATAGATGATCCAGCTTTCCACCAGCAATTCTGTAGCTTCTTTAAAATTCCTTTTTTCTCCAGCTTTTTTTTTTCATTTCCACTGTCCCTATAATCTTACAGAGACCTGTATCATCTTTTACTTCAACTATAATTTTAACATATTTCTAGCTTATCTCCTTGATGCCAGTCCAAATTTAGTATTTGCTTATTTCCATGTTCTTCATTGTAGAGCAGGAGACCCTTAAGTACAGAGATAACATCTTACTGTCTTTGTATTTCATTGCCTAGAAAGGTGCCTAATACTTACAAGATGTTCAGTAAATGTTCACTTCGTGAAGTCAAGAGGCGTCTATGTAATACTTAATAGGAGGGACTGAACATACCCCTCAGTTTCAGTGATATGTGTGTTGTCTTTCCTGACTTTTTATTGGATATATAGGTATTTGATTTTTAATGTAGCTTACTAGACAAGCTTATAGTGGAAGAAATTGTGGGTCTGTTTAAAAGTACCCTTTGTGAGTTATTTCATTAATTTGAATGATCCTTTGTGCATCCAGAATGCATATGGTTGTGGTTATGAAGCATGATTAGTTTTCTGCATGATTCATAAAACTTGAAAGAGAATGTTCCCTATCCTAGGTTTCCGAACAACTCCATGAACAAATAAATATGAGTTAGATATGAAAAATAACCTTGCCTTAAGGTTTTTCAAAGGGTCACTCTGTACTGATAAAATTTTAAGCAAGTAAGCTTTTTGTAGCTCAGTTTCCGTATATGTAAAATGAAGATTAAGGGTCATAAGAAGGTTCAATATATTAATACATAAAAAAGACTAAAAATAGCACCTGGCACATAATGTCAACCTTCTGGCTGCTATTAGTTAATTTTTTTCTAAAGATAAAGATAGAGAGCAAATTAAATGTCTCAGTTTCTGAAAATATGACTTTGGTTTATAACATCTGTTGTACTTATTCTCTTCTCTCCTAAGAGGATTACCTCTAAACTGTTGAAGTGAAGTGAAGTCGCTCAGTCGTGTCCGACTCTTTGTGACCCCATGGACTGTAGCCTACCAGGCTCCTCTGTCCATGGGATTTTCCAGCCAAGAGTACCAGAGTGGGTTGCCATTTCCTTCTCCAGGGGATCTTCCCGACCCAGGGATTGAACCTGGGTCTCCCACATTGTAGGCAGACACTTTACTGTCTGAGCTACCAGGTGGTAGTCTAAATTGTTGAGTTAAACATAATAAAATGTTAAGTAGCACTTGACACAATGATTTTGTTTTTGCAGATGTTCTCAAATAGCGATGAAGCTGTAATCAATAAAAAACTTCCCAAAGAACTCCTATTACGGTAAGTCTAACTTTATGGTGGTTTTCTTGTTGTGTATCACATTCACCTGTTTAGAATAATCTTAGAGTTTTTGCTCATTTTTGTGTATCTTTAGGATCTGGATTATCTGAATTTTAAAATTTATTGATGCCTTTATTAAAGTCTTATCGTAGGAATTATAGCCTTTTAAAAATTTGCTTGAAACTTTCCTCTTTTACACTCGGGATTTTATTAGAGTAGCATACCTGAAAAAAGCACATTCTCTTTGCAAAATGTTGGAAGTTACTGTGCTCAGGGGCATCTTCTTGCTCATAGCTGCTACTGCTGTCTAGCCCATAACCAGTCCCTGCTTCAGGATGAAAAATATCTCGCTCTAGTGCTGGTAAAGAGTATTTCTGGCATTCCTAAGTATTTGCATGCTGAGTCCTCCACTAGACTTGCAAGATCTTTGGAAGCAGGGATTAAATCCTAGGACTTAAACTTTGAAAATGTTAAGGAAAAAAAAAAAAAAGAACTGAATTGAACTTGAAATGGATTTTTTCCAAAAAAGTAAAAATACGAGCTGGTTGACTATAGTTGAAAGAACATCCTAGACTACCAGAGCCACTGGAAAATGCACTCTGAATATCTTGAGTATCCCATGAATTTCAGTGAAATTTTAGCTATCTTAAAGAAGAATATTTTGAAAACAGGTTATGTTCTTCATTGTTACCATAAACTGAGTACATTAAGACACACTTATTTTTAATATTGGGCTTCCCAGGTAGCGCTCCCTGCCAATGCAGGAGACTCAAGAGACACAGGTTCCATCCTTGGGTTGGGAAGATCCCCTGGAGTGGGAAATGGCAACCCACTCTAGTACTCTTGCCTGGAAAATTCCATGGACAGAGGAGCCTAGCAGGCTGCAATCCATGGGGCAGCAAAGGGTCGGCTATGACTGAGCAATCATGCTATGATCATACTGTGTTTATGTTTTTATATTTTATTAGAGTTTTTCTGTTTCTGTCATGAAACTCTAGATTCCTTACAGTGGTCTACGAGACCTCTCATGTTGTGGCAGGGGAATAATATGATCTGGTTTATATTTTTAAAGAATTAGCCTGGGTACTATGTGCCAACCAGATTGGAAGATTGGAGTGGAAAGCAATAAGAAGGCTATTAAAGAAATCTAGGCAAGAAATGAGGGTAACACGGATAACATCTTCTGTAATTCTTTACATTGCACCATTGCCTGCCCTGGCCCTTTCTAGCTTTAGACACCATTTCTAATTACCCTCCCACTCCTTCTCCTCCTTTCTTTTTTTAGATGTAATTGACATATAATCTATTAGTTTCAGGTATACAACATAATGATTTGATATTTATTTATATTGCAAAATGGTGGTCCAGTGGTTAAGACTCCATGCTTCCACTGCTGAGGGTACAGGTTCAATCCTGGTTGGGAACTAAGATCTTGGATCCCACGTGGTGCAGCGAAAAAACAATAATAATATATGCAGCAAAAAAAAAAAAAAATATATATATATATATATAAAACGATCACCACAGTAAATATAGTTAATATCCATCACAACCCATAGTTAAAAATTTGTTGGGTTTTTTGTTGTTATTGTTTTAGATGATGTATATTAGTGAGATCTTACAGTGTGTTTTTCTTTCTGACTTATTTCATGTAACATAAGTACCCTCAAAGTTCATGCAGGTTGTTGCCTATGGCAAGATTTCCTCTTTTTTGCGGGGGCGGGGGGGGGGGGGCTGAATAATATTCCGTTGTACGTGTGTGTATCACATTTTCTTTATCCATTCATCCATCAGTGGAAACTTAGGTTGCTTCCATCTCTTCAATTCAGTTCAGTTCAGTTCACTCAGTCTGTCCGACTCTTTGGGACCCCATGAACTGCAACACGCCAGCCCTCCCTGTCCATCACCAATTCCCAGAGTTTACCCAAACTGATGTCCATTGAATCGGTGATGCCATCCAACCATCTCATCCTCTGTCGTCCCCTTCTCCTCCTGCCCTTCCTGCCTTCAATGTTTCCCAGCATCAGGGTCTTTTCCAATGAGTCAGCTCTTTGCATCAGGTGGCCAAAGTATTGGAGTTTCAGCTTCAACATCAGTCCTTCCAATGAACACCCAGGACTGAGCTCCTTTAGGATGGACTGGTTGGATCTCCTTGCAGTCCAAGGCACTCCCAAGAGTCTTCTCCAACATCACAGTTCAAAAGCATCAATTCTTTGGCACTTATTTATTTAGTTATTTATAATGGTATAGACTTGTGGATATGTGTTTTATTTTATGAGTCATATTGTTACTGTCATTACTTAGTGGTCAGATTTTTTGTGTGGCTTCTAAATTTGTGGATGTGTGTATTTGGAATTTCATACCATGTCTGTGTATTAGCTGTTTTTAAAAATACAGTTTAATAAGTAGCATAGACTATTTGGCTTGGTTAGATTTTTAAGTTACATGTTACATTATTTGATCCAACATGTATCCGTCTACAAGGGGAAAACTTGTGTTGCTAGGGCCAAATTCAGAGCCACAGCCAATTTACCAATGAATTAAGGAAGTGTTCTTGTTTTTTCTTAGCTGTAGCTTACTTTAACTTACTAATTTTCCTCCTTTCCTTTTGAAACAAAGTTTATTAGTAATGCTCCAGCAGGCTGGAATCCACTGCTTGCATAATGTGAAATTCAGTTAGAATTGACAGTACTTCCTTTCAGAGCAGAACCATGTGCATATCTTTAGGAGTACCTCTTAAAAAATGAATGTGTGTTTATAAGACAGAGACTCTTCTGTTTTCCAAGAGCTAATGTAAAGTGACTCGTTTCTCAGGATTCCTTCTGAGGATATTGATAACTTTAAAAATAACGTGAGTGGTAAGTAAGACTGTTTGAACCCACATATGCCCTTTTAGCTATGAAACAGAATGAAATTTTCAGAATGAAGATTATTATTATTTACAAGAATCTGAAACTTTCTTCATTAATTTTTCGACTCTTGGGGTGTTGACTCATAATTATCATGTAATATGTTATGTGTATGTATGAGTTGGTAGATGAATTTTCTGAAGTTAGATGGAAAGAATGAATTGGCTGGAGTTGTTTGTCTAAAGTAAATAATCATGCTGTATTGGGTCCCCTGGAGTACTCCTAAGTTTGGTGATTTTCTGGGAGGACTCAAGGCTCAGCATATAGTCATACTTATAGCTATGATTTATTACAGGGAAAAGATACAAAGCAAGGTCCACCCGTATGTCTATCCAACATATTGTACTCTTTTCCTCCTACTAAATAAAACTTCGCTTGTTTCACTAAAAAAAAAAAAAAAAAAGGCTGAATGGAGTGAAATAGGAAACCAGGTTTTGCCTTTAAGAGTCCTTTCCCAGTGGAGTCACACAGGGTGTGCTTAATTCCTCCAAAAATAAGTTACAACAAAAGAGTAAAATGTCTACCAAGGAAGCTTAATGGGGAATAGTGGAAAACCTCTGCAATCCAAATTCTCAAATGCCATCCAAGGTGCAACAGTGCAAGCAACATTTGAAAAAGGGCCTTTCTAATAAGGATAGGCCTGCTATGTTAACTCTTTTCTGTATACATGCTGTCTTCTTATATTCTATTCCAGGAAGCTTACAACACTGATGATATCTAGTATTTTCATTCACTTTAATTGCCAAGAGTTCAGGGTGGATAGGGGAGTGTGTTTTCTTACTTTCAAGGGCATACTGGTTAGGAACATCAACTCTGAAATCTGAACACCTGCATTTTGTCATTTACTAGCTGTAAACTGAAGATTTTAGTACCTACCTTTTAGGAAGGTACTAAAATCCTCCCTAGTGACTTAGTGGTAAAGACTTTGCCTGCCAATGCAGGAGAGGCAGGTTCAATCCCTGGATTGAGAAGGTCCCTTAGAGAAAGAAATGGTGAGTTACAGTCCATGGAGTCATGAAAGATTTGGACACAACTTGGCAACTAAACAACAATAAACAAGGATCAAAAGGGTTGCTAAATATAAAGTACTGACTAGAAAGCATGCCCAGCACATAGGAAGTGCAATAAAATGTCATGTATATTACTGTTAATTCTATTTTTTAGTCATAGACCATAAAATGATGTAACTAGGTATTCATACTACCAAAAGTGATCATCTCTCACCTTTAAGATGCATTAGCAGATGTTCCTGAATCAAAGAACAGATGTTTCTGAATCAAAGAAATTGCTCTTACTGACCATTTCGTTTTCTAGTCTTCTCAATTATCCAGAACAAATCAGAGAAACAGAAAGCAAGCTGGAAGATCAAATGTGCATTTTACTTGAAGGATACATGCCAGCTATTTCTCAGTTCCCATTTACTCATTATTTATTTTTTTCATTAAACACAGTTAACACAAATTCAATTATGAATATCCGTAAATAAAAATGGGATCAGAAGAGTTATGTTGATAGAAGGTCACTGAGTTTATTATTAGCAATCTGGCAATAAGAGAGAATATATAAAAACTTAATTTTAAAAGCAAGTAAAAGCAGGGAACTTTTCTGGTGGTTCACTGTTTAAAGCTCTGAGCTTCCAGTTCAGGGGGCACCTGGTTGGAGAATTGAGATTCTGTGTGCTGCATGGTGTGGCTTAAAAAAGGAAAGGAAATGAGAAAGAAAAAAAAAAAAAGAAAACCAACAAAAACAAACATGTAGGATTGAGAAGAGTAGTCGTTCCCAGATGGGAAAGGTATAAAGGGGGTCGGTCAACTGTATGGTGAATTAATGGAAAATAAATTTTGGGTGGTGAGCATGTGGTAGGGTATACAGAAGTAGAAATACAGTGTTTTACACATGAGGCTTACACAGTGTTATTAATCAGTGTTATATCAATTAAAAATTAATAGTAACATTCAAAAATATTACAGTACAGGGTTGTTTATTTAATGAAAAGAAGTTTTAGTCACTTAGTTACTCATGAGGATTTTACTGAATAGAATGATAATTGATGTTCTTTATGAAAGCCACGAGATACCAAAAAATAAATTATGTCCCCTTAAACCTTTGAGGGGGGCAGGGATTCATGTGATACATTTTGTTTCATACCGATTTTTAACACAGTAGTTACATACATGACTCTTTATAAACATAAGCAAGTGTTTAGGCTGTTTTTTGCCATACCAGTATGCATGATGCATTTTCATTTAAGTTTGCTACTGCAATTTCCTTGCTGAGAGAATAAAAGAAGTGTATTTTTATTCTACATTAGCAGAATGCTGAAGTTCAATAATTACTATAGGCCTCATTCTTGTCCTTTGTAGTCCTTCAACTTTCTTTCTTTCTTTTAAAGAATTTGTTTCTGTAGAGCAGTTTTAGGTTTACAGTGAAATGAGAGGAAGTTAGAGAGGTTTCTCATGTGCCCTCTTCACACATGCAGGCCTCCACCCCCATTATCAACATAACCCACCAGGATGTCTTTTGTTTATTTGTTTGTTTGCCAAAGATGAACCTATATTAACACCTTATAATTATCTTAAGTCTGTAGTTTACCTTAAGGTTCACTCTTGGTGTTGTAGATTTTATGAGGTGAAATGAAGTCGCTTAGTCATGTCCAACTCTTTGCGACCCCATGGATTGTAGCCTACCAGGCTTCTCCAACCTGGGATTTTCCAGGCAAGAGTACTGGAGTGGGTTGCCATTTCCTTCTCCATAGTTTTATGGGTTTGTACAAATGTGTAAGAACATATCCATCATTATAATATCATACATAGTGTTTTTACTGCTGTAAAAATCCTTTCTGCTTTGCCTGTTTATCTCTCTCACTTTTCATCCTTGTTGTTGTTCAGTCACTCAGTCGAGTCCGACTTTTTGCGACTCCATGGACTGCAGCCTGGCTTCCCTGTCCTTCATCACCCACAGCTTGGTCAAACTCATTGAGTTGGTGATGCCATCCAGCCATTTCGTCCTCTCTCGTCCCCTTCTCCTCCTGCCTTCAGTCTTTCCTAGCACCAGAGTCTTATCCCAGGCAACCACTTTTTTTTTGATCTCCATAGTTTTGCGTTGTCTGGAATATTACATAGTTGGAATGTCCTTAAACCTTACTGTAGGAGACATGCAGAGTACCAAACATTATGTTGGATATATAAATAAATGGGACTTTTTGTCCTCAAGAAACTCAGTGAGTAGTAGAAAAGACGGACAGGAAAATAATCAATATAAAGGTATAATGGAGGTTTGCCTAGAGCAAAGCTCACATGTAGGACATTACAGCCAACCTTAGAGAGTTCAGAAGATGCTTCCAAAGAAATGAGACATGAGCTGAGTCATAAAGGGGTAAGTAGTGATTAACTGGATGTTGCAGGAGAGTAAGAAAGAAGAGCATTTCAGATGAGATTATTGTTTCCTTTTTGTGGACAGAGGCAAAGGGTTTTTGATTCAGGTATGCTACAAAGATTTGAAGCTCAAGCTCTTTTGCATAATATACAGTATTGTAGTTTAGGATTTTTTTCCCCTAAGGCTTGCCTGGCAAACAAAAACTCTTCTTTGTGATATTGTTTATATTGGAGAATTCATGCACTTTGCATATACAGTCCATTAATAAATTGGATGCTGCCTGTCTCAAACTTCATCTCTTGCCTGGTTTGTGTGTTTCTTCATAATTGCCATTTGTTTGTTTGTTTGTTGGCTATGCCATGTGACATGCGGGATCTTAGTTCTCCACCCAGGGATGGAACCTGTTCCCCCTGCAGTGGAAGCAAGTCCTAACCACTGGACCACCAGGGAAGTCCTGCCGTTTGCTGTTTTAGTATTTCCAAGCCTAACACTCTGTTGCCTGGAGGAACTACAACAGCAGTAACAAAATACTCTTGGGGAGTGAATTGGCTGTTTTATTTTAGTTCTGTTAGAGACTTCAGCTCTTGCTTGGCTCCAAATTTTCTTAGCCAGTAACAACTCTCCACTGTTGCCTTGTCTTGGTGAAAGTTACTCAGTTGTGTCCGACTCTTTGTAACCCCATGGACTACACAGTCCATGGAATTCTCCAGGCTAAAATACTGGACCGGGGAGCCGTTCCCCTTCTCCAGGGGATCTTCCCAACCCAGGGATCGAACCCAGGTCTCTCATATTGTAGGCACATTATTAGCAGCTGAGCCAGGAGGGAAACCCTGATATCTTGGTAGTGATGGGCTATTAATAAGATATGTATTAGGCACATTGCCTTTATATAGGTTATTTATTTATGTGGACACAAAGCTGTTTGTCTTTTGAGACTGAGAGCCACTTGACTATGTGAAGATACTATTTTTTTTTCAAGTCCTTTTGTCTTCCTATCATTATACATCCTAGTACATGAACTCCCACCAGGCTATGAACTCCCACCAGGCTCAGCTTGATGTTGTGGGGCCAGTTTTTAATCGCCCTAAAGTCATGACTGTATCAAGATTGGGGCCATCTTGAGGACCAAGGAGCATGAGTATCCTGGGAATATAACCCTAGAAGAAAACATTATTTGGAAAATAATCTTTTAACAATCTCTTTGTTTCCTGAAGTTTGTGTTTTCTCTGTGTTAATTGTGTTATTGTTCAAGGCTTGGGTGCAGGAGTTAGCTTACAAAATACAAGATGACCCAATTAGATATATATAGCTGATACTAAGCCAGTGGTTATTATATGTATTTTTACTTCTTGCCACTCCCTTGAGTTTTAACATATTTTTTACTTCTTTTTTCCCCCTTTTTGTTTTTAAATTATTTTAGATTTACTGAAAAGATTCAGAAGTAGTTCAAAGAAATTCCATAAAACTTTTACTTGGATTCCTCAAATGTTAAATTTTGACATTATTTTTTTCTTTAACTATTTGGGTTAAGTTGCAAACCATACTTTTTACCCAAGACTTCACTGTGAATTTTCTAAAATCAAAAGACTTTCTCATTTATAAACACAGTACAGAAATTGAAATTACTGTAATTTTGAAATACACGTTGATGTGATACTATTATGTCGTCTATAGACCTTAGGCAATGGCACCCCACTCCAGTACTCTTGCCTGGAAAATCCCATGGATGGAGGAGCCTGGTGGGCTGCAGTCCATGGGGTCGCTAAGAGTTGGACATGACTGAGCGACTTCACTTTGACTTTTCACTTTCATGCATTGGAGAAGGAAATGGCAAGCCACTCCAGTGTTCTTGCCTGGAGAATCCCAGGGATGGGGGAGCGTGGTGGGCTGTTGTCTATGGGGTCGCACAGAGTCGGACACGACTGAAGTGACTTAGCATTAGTATTAGTATAGTCCTTGTCCCTATTTTACCAGTTATCCTATGCATGATCCTATTCTTTGTGTTCTTTGTAGTACAAGGCAAGAAAAATATTTTTCTTTCTGATTCAAGTGGCAGTCCAAGATCACAGGTTGCATTTACTTGTCACTTCTCTTCAGCTGGCTTTAATTTTGAATAGGCCTTCAGTCTTTCTTTGTCTTTTATAGCCATTGGCAATTTTGAAGATTCTTTACAGAATGTCCTTCATAAGTAAATTCAGTTGGCACAATTTTGTAGGAATACCACAGAAGTGATACAGTATCCTTCTCATTGTTCGTGTGCTGTGCTGTGCTGATCGCTTCAGTCATGGCCGACTCTTTGTGACCCTATGGACTGTAGCCCGCCAGGCTCCTCTGTCCATGGGATTCTCCAGGCAAGAATGCTGAAGTGCATTGCCCTGCCCTCCTCCAGGGGATCTTCCTGGCCCAGGGATCAAGCCCACATCTCTTATGTCTCCTGCATTGGCAGGTAGGTTCTTTACCACTACCAGCACCACCTAGGAGGCTCCCTCATTGTTCATATCATAAGCATAAGATGTCTCTTTGTCCCATTACTGTTGATGTTAACTGTGATCATCAGGTAAAGGTGGTCTCTGCCAGATTTCTCCACTATAATGTTACTGTTTTCCCCTTTCTCATTAGTAAGTGTCCTGTGGTGAAATACTTTGAGACTATGTGAATATCTTGTTTCTCATGAGACTTTAACTCAGTCAGTTAAAGTTTTTGTTTCTTGCTTGAAGCAGTTATTATTGTTGTGGTTACCAAACGGTGATTCTCTTAATTCCACCTTTACTTCTACATTTTACTAGTTGGAATTCTTTAGTAACATCTATATATGCTCATGAATTCCTGTTTTATTCAATGTGTGGTAATTCCATTTGGATTCTTGTTTTCTGCTCAAAACGTTTCAAATTTAGCCAGTGGGAGTCTCTTATGGTTATATTCTATGTTCTTTGAATATGTCCCATCATTCTTTGAATATATCCTTGTTTTTCGGCACAAGATACTCTAGGATCTTCTTGTACTTTTCCTGACCCAGTCCTGGAATCAGACATTTTTGCAAGGAGCTCAGGGATGATTTTGAGTGGAGAATGGTATTTAGAAACTAAGATCTCTACCCTAGCTATGTTTATTGCTACTGGACATAATTGCTTGTAGATCTTCTCATCAGATGGAGCTAAGAAATACATGTTTGGAGGTGGGTAGTGCATGAACACATCTTTAGCAATTTTATATCTGTCTCTATATATAGATGAATAGATAAATTAAACATGACAATTCTGTTACATAACCAGTTTATACTAACACCTCCAATCCTAGTCTAATACCTTCAGGCTCATTTTAGCTCTCCTTTCCATATTTATGGGTGTAATATGACTGTTCTTCTCTAAGGGAGGAATATGACTCTGTCTACAATATAATTACTTATTTACTTAATCTTAGATTGCGCATGAAATTACCCATTACACTCTGAAGAATCTAATTAGAGTTCATTATTTATAGTTTTTTGCTATGGGTTCGTTTGTTTTTGGTCTTTTGCCTGGTGATATACAGAAAATACAGAGTTCAAAAGTTACATTGGTTCTCTTTTTTTACATTATTCATTTAAAGTATTTTAGTTCATTTTATTCATCTCTGTGTATTCAGTTTGGAGTTTTATTGAATGTATTTATTTGTTTGTTTTTAGCAGATAGGTAACTTGGCTGTCCCCAGACTACAAACTTTGTGTCCCATGTTGTGGGTGGCCCCTGAAATGCAAGTTCAGTTCTAAATTTACCAGCTTGGAGTGTTTCCACCACAGGCAGTAGTCAGAGGTCTCTTGGGGGTTTGGACGGAATTTGTGTTCCCTCACATCATTCTAACTCTCTTTCTCTCCTCACTTCCTGTTGCCTATGGTTGCTCCAAACTCTGCTCTTGATTCCCCTTCACAGGTTTCTATTCAAGTTCTAGGAGCCCCAAGTACAACCTATCCTCAGAATAAAAGCCATGAAAAAAATAAAACACCTGGAGAGTCGCTTGTTGTTCTCTTTTCCCCTTTAATAACTGCCTGCATTTGTTCATCTCTGTTGCCTTCAGATGGTTTTTTTTTTTTTAATTTATTTATTTATCTTTTGGCCATACCACAGGGCATGTGGGATCTTCGTTCCCCCACCAGGGATTGAACCTGTGCCCCCTACAGTAGAAGCACAGAGTTTTAACCGCTGGACCACCAGGGAAAGCCCAGATGGTTGTTTTTATGTTTTGTTCACAATTTGATGCTGTATCTAGAAAGTTAGTCCAGTGGAAACTTACTCAGCCATGACCAGAAGTAGAACCGAATTTTGTTTATTCCTGACTTTATAAAACAAACATGATCAGAGACTAGATAGATCTGTCCAACAGGAGATATGTCCCTCCTTCTGCCCCATCCCCATCTTTCTTTTTAAATCTTTAAAATGAGTTCTGACTGAAGAATGATTCTTGACTTTGACTTCTTTTGAGTATTAGATCTCAAACTCAGGCAGATGCCATCTTTGACATTCATTTTTTGTTAGTGGATATGGATTAACCAAAAAATTTCTCTTCATCTAGAGATTTGAATTTGTAAATTAATGAAAAAGCTTTGCTGTTATTCACTGTTGTTATCTCTCTACCCTGGTGTATTTCAGTCCATGATCAAGGGGTTAAAAACATGAAGGTGTAGTTGTCTGCAGTTTGCTTTAAAAATATCTGAATTGCACATCTTTTATAAATGTTTTTGAAAATCATAAATTATCACCTTTATATAATGTTCATAAGAATCACCTGGAGAAGTTGGTTTTTTAAAAAAATTCTGCAGATATCTGGGGCTCCACACTCAGAAATTCTGAATACCTTCTGAATACTTTCTCCAGGACCACGCACATCTTTTTTTTTTAATATGGCAATAAGATCTACTTATAATTAGACCCTAACTTCTTCCACATTATATTTCAGAAACCTAGCCAAAATCTTTTTGCTTAAATGGGGAAGATGAGGCCTACTTTACTTAAACTTGGGTAGCCTAAAGCTAGGCCAGTTTTTCAACAATCTCTTGATAAGACATGGGGAAAGCCTTTTATTGAAGCAGTCAAGTAGGATCCTTCAATAGTAACAGACCTTTCATTCTCCCTCAGTTTTCTTATCTCTTTGATCATAGCCATTCTGGCTATGGATAATAGGTATCCTCAAGAAGGAATTGTGTAAAGGGTTGCATTGTAAAGTACCAAGCCTGAAGATGATGAAAAGCAGTATAGTGTAGTTTTACTGTTCTTGCCTGTCATATAAAAATAGCAGTATCGTTTCACCTTGACTTATCCTACAAATGCATACTTAAAATTACAGTGATTTTTTTTTTTGTTTAAATTAATGTTAACAATATTTAGAAGGGTAAATGCTCTCTGTGAGCCTCCTCTTCACCATCCTCCATTTCCCCAACCAGCCTCTCCCCTCCTCCAGCACCTAGTCACTGTAACTGAAACTCTAGCATCTTATCCCATCGGTCCATATATTTGGGTTTCTAAAGGTAACTGTCTCTCCTGTCAACTACATAGGATAAGTAGAAGTCAGAAGTTACTAAATAATAGCAGACATTTAGATAGACTGAGGGGTAGTTGAAGGGATTTAAGCACAGAGGCTTATCACATCCATCTTGGGCTTCCCTGATAGCTCAGTTGGTAAAGAATCAGCCTGCAATGCAGGAGACCTGGGTTCGATCCCTGGGTTGGGAAGATCCCCTAGAGAAGGGAAAGGCTACCCACTCCAGTATTCTGGCCTGAGAATTCCATGGGGTAACAAAGAGTCGGAGATGACTGAGCGACTTTCACTTCCAAGCACAGAAGCTTATCACATCTATCTTACTAGGAAGCCAAATCAGGACTGGAAAGTCCTAACTGTTATTGCCATAGAGGGGCACAGAGACTGTCTTCTTTCTCTCTTTAATGTAGCATAATGTCAAACCCAGGTGAAAAGCCAACTGAAGGGAATTTTGACATTAGAACCCCAGACAGTACATTCTAAGAATGGAATTATGATTGTTGGGATATGTGCTTCAGAGAGTCTCCTAGGTCTACATTTGACCTCTAGCCTGAGGTTTCATGTCTGTCTATTATGCTTTATTTTGTGGAGAACCTTTCTGTTGAAAGGTTACTAAACCTAGTCTAACAAGGATCCATTACCTAAAATTTCTCTCCTGTGTCCCTGCCATGTGTAACATTGTATTTATGCAAATTACTTAGGGATTACTGGTGATTTGGCAGAAATGGGATCTTGAGGAATCTTTACAAAAATGATAGTATATAATGGATGACAGGGAAAAGCAGCAGCATTAAGCAGTGTAAGGTTTGTTGCATTAGGTAAACTTACTGTTTTAGAAATTGAAGTACCTAGATTGATAGTGTATGTATTTATTTGGGAATGGAGTTTGTAATCAGTATTTAAAAAGATGGAAATTTTATTTTATTAAAGAGAGTCATCAGGGCTGTAGCAGGGTCACCTCAAGAGATCAAGAAAGGCATTCACACTTTCCATCTATGGACAGATGTAGAAAATATGGTATATGTATACATTGGAATATTACTCAGCTTTTAAAAAGTAAGGCAGTTCAGATATATGGAACAGCATGGATGAACCTTGAAGACATGAAATAAGAAGCCTGTAACAAAAAGGCAAATACTGTATGATTCCACTCATATAGAAGTGTGTGTAGTTAAATTCATAGAGAAACAAAGTAGAGTGGTGGTTGCCAGGAGCTGGGGGAAAGGGAAATGAGGCATCCTTGTTCACTGTGTACAGAGTTTCAGTTTGGGAAAATGAGAAAGTTCTTGAGATGGCTAGTGGGGTGGTGGTTATGCAGCAGTGTGAATATACTTCATACCGTTGAACTGTACATTTAAAAGTGGCTAACTGGTAAGTTTCATGTTATGTATATTACCCAAATTAAAAAATAGTTTTAAAAAACTTTATTTACAAAATATACATAACTTTCTGTCTGATATAATTATTAACTCAGTCTATTCCAAGTTCTAAACTGTGATTGACAGCCTCTAATCACCAAATAGTTTGTTCTGTTACAGTAACTTGGAATAGAAAATGTAGCCTTCATCTCCAGATTGATGCTTCTTGACTTCCATTTTGTAACACTCCAGTATCTCCAGCTATTTCAAGGAATATCGTCTTTAAAGTACATGCTATATTGTACCTTTTGCCACCTGCAGAAGAGCTTCGCTTGTTATTCAGATCAAAATGACCTTTAAAGGTATTCATGAGTAAAGAGACCTTGAAGCTCAAGTGACCCATTCACTTTATTCCCAGGATGCTCTGACCTGTTTTTATGGGTGGCTTATGGTATAGAGAGTTATCGTTCTTTAGGCAAGTTAATTATTTCAAATAATAATGCTTCAATAACATAAACTCTCTAAGAGAGTCTCTACAATAATACTAAACTGTCTAAGACTGAAAAAATTTAGCTGGTGTTTCCTGACATTGATGTGTTACTGAGTTTTACAATTTCCCAAATTGGAATTAAATACATAGAGATTTAACATTTTATAGTTGTTAATTTTTAGGTGTTGCCAATATTTTATTTTTTTCCCTTCATAACTGTAAAATTCTTTATAAAGATAACCCTCCCCTAGCCTCTTTCTTTTGATAATCATAGTGTGGAAGTTGTCTTTTTACTTTAAAAAATGTATTAGAAATATTTTATCATCCTGCGATGTGAATGACTGAACTTGTACTTAAACATAACATTATCAGCTAAAAGGTGACTTTTTCCCCTATGTTTTATATGGGTAGTATAAATTGCTTCAGCTTTTTGTGTGATTATTAAAAGGATTTCTGTCTTTTTCTGCATGTGTTAACATAGCCAATTATTTATAGGCAAAAATCAAGAGAAACTCCTTTGTCATAAAATGTATAGTAAAGTTTTTCTCCATCTCTTTTTAGGATATTTTCTTTTCTGGATGTTGTTACCTTGTGTCGCTGTGCTCAGGTCTCCAGGGTAAGAGTGGCTGACATGATTAGAAGAGCATTCCTTCCTGACATTAATGATAATCAGCTTCTGTAGCAGACGAACCATTTACTTCAGATGGTAGTTGTGTGTTATATTTCCAAGGATGTTTTTGCACCCATGGCATATCTAAACTCATGTTAATTCTGCAGTGGAATTCTACTATGTATATTGTTTCTAACTTTAGTTTTTTGAAACTCTTGACTATTCCTATAATATGTACAGAGGAAGCATCTTCAAGGAAAAAGCATATTAAACATGCAAATTAAAAAGATTAGACTTTACTAAGAACTGTAATAATACAGTGTTTCATTATGTTTTCCTACTTCATTTTATGTATATACATGGAAACCTTTTGATATCTCCTGGTATTTTTTTCTCAAAAGGTTATAACTAGAATTTAATTTTTAAGAAATTATAGCACAAACCAAATTCCTTTCTCAAAGTCAGTTTCTGCATCATTCTTATTTACAAACTTGACAATTGACATTACTGTGACAAAACAGTGAAATATCATAATCTTATTGTTGCCTCTAATATTAAGAATAGAATCTCTGTTGTGGGAAAATTACGTTATGAACCATTCCTAGTCTCTTTTGTAATATAGATATATAATAATTAATCAAATGAGTGAATACATATAATTACCACCTTTCTATAAAATGGACAATGGCTTTTTGATTAACATATTTATTGAGAACCTACTGTGTGCCAGGTATCGTTGTAGGTGCTGAGTATGTAATATGGTTGGTTATATCAGAGTATTTATCTTTGTAAAGACAGATTTTCCTTCAAGTTTCCAACACCAATTTCCTCAGGGGAAAAAAAAAAAGGCACAAAACAGCATAGAAAATTCATGTTATCTTGCTAACTTTAATATAATTTCTACATCCTAAAAGCCATACTGAAACTGTATCAGCTATTTAGGAAACAGGCAGTCATATTTTGATGATTTCTATTCATGACATTTCTGTTCCTGGTGTCTGAGTCGTTGCCTTAGTCATAGCTGGTACAAATGAGTTGGGATTTCTTTTCTGTCTACATTTGAAGCTGAGGTCATCACTGAGAAACAAAATGCCCAGACTGGTGTCTAAACCTGTTCAGTAGCAGAGTCTCAATTCAAGAGTGTTGATTTGAGTGAGTTTTAATTGTTGTTTTCATGTTCAGGTTCTTCTTCCTTCTTAACGTGTTTTAACTTAAAAGGAAGCACAGTGCCAGTCTTTGTTAAATCTGTACAGTTGGTTCATCAGTAGTTAGCCTGTTACTCTCCACACTTGAAGTATTTCGTTAATGTGCTTTAAAAAAAAAAAAACTCTGGAGAGAAACCTGTCATTCCTAATTTTAGTCTCAGTTTAGCATGTTTCCTGCTTGCTGGAAAAAGTAGTGTGAGGAAATGAGAAATATCAAGCCAAACCAGAGGTATATTTAGCCTGTGAATCTAGCGAACGCATGATCTTTACAAGTTTTATTTCTTGTCTCCCATGGAGCCATTTAAGAACCCATTGGGGGCATCCCTCGTGGAACAATGATAAAGAATCCTCCTGCCAGTGCAGGAGACATGGGTTTGATCCCTGATCCAGGAGGATCCCACATGCCACAGAACAACTAAGCCTGTGTGCCACAACTGTTGAGCTGTGCTCTAGAGCCCGGGAAGCACAACTACTGCATCCTGTATGCCCTAGAGCCTGTACTCAGCACCAAGAGAAGCCACCACAGTGAGAAGCCCGCACACTGCAACTTAAAAGTGGCCCCCACTTGCAGCAACCAGGGAAAAGCCCACACAGCAACGAAGACCCGGCACAGCTGATAAAAGATAAATAAAATGTCTTAAAAAAGGAGGAAGAAAAAAAATAGAAAAATATGAAGCCACAAAATGAGACGTTGAAATCCTAAGAGAACCTTAAAGATTTCTAGAATAATAACTTTGTTTTCTCCTGTACCCCTGGCATATGTCTTGTTGGTTGTATGACAGTTACCTGGGACTTAAAAGTGTACCTGCAGTTTCCTTTTTACAATTTCAGTATCGAATCTATGTTTTGAATTGTTATAAAAGGAGATGATATTCTCAGTTTATGACTTAACAGGATTAACACTTTGCATACACTTTAAATTTAATAAGGAAAACTTTTAAAGGCTTTCTGATTAAAATACAATGCAGAATGATCCACAGCAAGTTAACTCTGTGGAGTCATTTTTCACCTTATCCTGAAAAGTTGAAAAGCTTTCTTGCCTCTCTTTAGCTAATTAAAGAAATGTATTACCATTGAATCAAGTTGAAAGGAAAGATGACTAATTGGAAAACATGCCTGAGTGAGCTAATTGGTAATGAGGAAAGCATTAAAGTCTCTGTCACGTATATAGAGAAATGATAGTGTCTTTTGTAAATCCCAGGTCACAGTTTCAGATCCAAACAAGTGATGCTATGGATTAGCATATTTTTATTGAACATGATATATGTATTGAACACAGTACATTCAGAGTCCATCTTCTTTTTTTGGTTTCTTCCTCACCTTGTTCCTAGAGCAACAGGCTTTTTCACCAGTTGGATCGTCTCATTTTGAAATTAGAAATTCCAGTTAGAAAACAGTCTCTGACTATGGTACTTATTACAACCTGTCCTTTCCCCAGCCCCCTAATGTAAGATCTTTCACAGCTGCTAATTTCTGTACCCACTCATTTATGAGATAATCTACTTAGAGAATAAAACATGAATCAGAAATGAGACTCACCTTTTGGGATTTAATGATGGGGGTGCTGAGACCTTTTTTTGGACAGTTTCAATCATTAGTAGGTTGATTTTTGAACTTGAACTTTGCTGGCTTTTTCCCTTCATTTCAGCTTCTGCTCATTTTGTGTCTTTTTCTTCAAAATAGGCCTGGAATGTTCTAGCTTTGGATGGCAGTAACTGGCAGCGAATTGACCTGTTTGATTTCCAGAGGGATATTGAGGTATAATTATGTGGTGTGTGGCCCCATTTCTCTTGTTAGAAAGTAATTACAGCATGGAACAAATTAGCCTCAGCTATATAAATCTCCTTTCCCTGGAGAGAGAAACTATTAATTTCAGTGCATCTGAATTTCATGAGAGCCTGCAGTGTTCCCCAAGAACTTGATCAGCTTTTGAGAATAAGCAAAATTATTTTACTGAAATAATAGTAAATTATTTATTACCAAGTTTTTTGTTTCTATTTTTGTTGTGGAAATATGGACCTGTGTTTGCTCTTTTTAGGAAGTCTTTTTATATCTGTTTATGGAAAAATAAGTGGAGTTAAGAACTTACTGAGGCATAATATTTGCATAAATTCTTCTTGATGAGCATTTTGGGTTCTAGGAGAGCCTGCAGATAGTTTTTCTTTCATTCTCCAGAAAAATGTATTGGATTAATTATGCTGTGGAGAAATTTTTTTTTCCCTTCTCATTTCTCCCTCATATTTCATCCTTTAGTATTTACCTGTTTTCTCAGATGGAGAATGGCTTAAGCTTATATTATTTTAACCTGAATTTTAACTCTGTGGTCCTTGGTTCTCTCATCTGGAGAGTGCAAATCATAGCTTCCTCACTGTGTTACAAGGATTAAGTAAGATTTAGGTTTAGATTTTTTTTCAACTGGGTTGGGTTTTTGTTTTTGTTTTTAAAGTACTAATGGAGCTTAGTTGTCTTGAGGATTCATGTAAGAAGTTTAAGAAACCTCACATGAACTTTGCATTATCTTCAGAAAGTATCATCAACATGGTGGATTTTTGTTTTTCCCAATTCTCTTTATCTTCATGGATATAAATGTTTAAAGCAACATAACCCACAAAATCATTCAGCAAGCTTTTGTTAAGTGTTCATTGAGGCCCTGCTATATTTAGAGTACTATAGTAAATGTACCAAAACAGTAATACAGTGACATAAGAGAACTACAGAGCACCGTTTCCTCAAATATAAAGTATCTTAAAGATGAACAAAATAAATAACAATATAGAGTTTAGGCATGTTTAAATAGACCAAGAAAGCTCATTTGATTTAATTAGGTTTTTTAAATGATTTAGAAGCATTTTAAAAATGAGAATGTGTTCTTTTCAAAACCGATGTGGTGGCTTATCTTTTTGTATATCTATCTTCTCTTTTTTACAGGGCCGGGTAGTGGAGAATATTTCAAAAAGGTGTGGGGGCTTTTTACGAAAGTTAAGTCTTCGTGGGTGTCTTGGAGTAGGAGACAATGCTTTAAGGTAAAAACATAACTACCGATTAACTGATCTTACTGACTGAAGTAAAGAACAACACGAGACACAGCAGCGTCTCACCCAGAAAAGGCTGGGATAGTTTTCATATTCTTAAGCTGTTCTGAACCCAAATACACATTCATTGCTTATCATTACAAATATCCAGTAGTGGGGTGTGTGGTTTGGGGAATAAAACAAGAACATGTGCTTCCCCCAAAAAACCAGTTTCCCCATATTATAAATGGTTCATTTGGAGCCTTGAGTAAAGTTTGTTTGTTTAATTCAAGCTTGGATAATTTTAACTTTGGTTGACAAAAAGATTGATATTTAAAAATTTATGGTTGAACTTAATAATGACTTTTATACTGATATCCAGTTTTGCCATTTTGTATCTTCTATTATTTTTTTAATGCTGAGAATTGTGCACATTTTGCCTCAGACTCTTTACTGTTTCTTTCCTGTAAAGAACCTTTGCACAAAACTGTAGGAACATTGAAGTACTGAATCTCAATGGGTGTACAAAGACTACAGATGCGTAAGTATTTTATATTTTAGAAGGGTAAGTCATAGCCCATTGTGTCCTGCCTGTACTAGCTTTTAATGCAGGCTGCTAAATATATTTAGTAAATTTCATTTTGGTTTTATAGAGAAAAGATGTTTCAAGAAAGAGAAAGAGACTTTAGAAGTTAGAAATGGAACAAGAAGCTTATTTTGGAATTTGGCTCAAATTCTGCCTCGAAATTTAAAATAAAACTTAAGTTACTTGATATTATTTAGTAATATTGCTAGTTCTGTTTTCTCTATATCCCCACTCTTTTATCTTATTCATTTTATCTTTTTGTGAAAAATTCCTAAACAGTGTAAATACGCATTTCTTTCTTTGCACTGAGTCTTCGTTGCTTTTGAGCAGCCTTTCTCTAGTTGTGGCAAGTGGGGGATACTCTTTGTTACAGTGTGGGGATTTCTCATTGTGGTGGCCTCTGATTGCAGAGCATAGGCTCTAGGCACGGGCTTCAGTAGTTGCAGCACGCAGGCTTGAGGGCTCTGGAGTGAAGGCTCGCTAGTTGTGGCACAAGAGTTTAGTAGCTCTGCAACATGTGGAATCTTCTGAGGCCAGGGATGGAACTCGTGTCCCCCGCATTGGCAGGCGGATTCTTATCTACTGCTCCACCAGAGAAGTCCCAATATGCATTACTAAAATAAGCATTTCTGGAAAACAAAAGCTTTTAACATAAGCACATTAAATTCATAAATCTAAATATCTTAAAACCATCAAATAACTACAGTTAATGTTCAGAATTTTGCATGTTCTAATGACTTTAGCAGTATATTAAATATAGTTTAAAAGAAAAAAGATACAGACTTCAAAAATCAAGGGTGGAGACCTCTGTTTCTGGTAACAACAGTCACTGCCCTCCTGCTATAAACGGCTCTAAAACTGTACAAAACATAGAAAGCAAGCAGTCTGAAATGTCGGACAACATGCAGAGCAGAACTGAGAAACAAATGAGGTGAGCCTTACGATTGTCGTGGCCTTCTGCTTGGTGGCACTTTTGAGATAATGGTATAGGAGAAGGAATGCAAGCAGGGTGCAAAGTTCTGTCTGGTTTGAAGAGAAAGAGATCAAAGTTCTGGGAGACCAGGATGAATAAATAGGTGTCTGGAAAGAGGGAAGCTACTCAAATAAAGCTACTCAAATAAATCTTTATAATTTTGGCTGAACAGTAAACTATATATGCACATATTGAGACCCCACAAAGCTGGGCAAAGAATATCTAAAACGGAAAGAACAATTGCTGGGAAACTGAACTGAAGAAGAATTGCCAGAACTTAAATAAGGCAGCCATAAAGAAGGCTGAGCGCCAAAGAATTGATGCTTTTGAACTGTGGTGTTGGAGAAGACTCTTGAGAGTCCCTTGGACTGCAAGGAGATCAAACCTGTCAATCCTAAAGAAAATCAATCCTGAATGTTCATTGGAAGGACTGATGCTGAAGTTGTAGCTCCAGTACTTTGGCCACCTGATGTGAAGAGCTGACTCATTAGAAAAGACCCTGATGCTGGGAAAGATTGAAGGAAGGAGGAGAAGGGGACGACAGAGGATGAGATGGTGGATGGCATCACTGACTCAATGGACATGAGTTTGAGCGAGCTCTGGGAGATGGTGAATGACAGAGAAGCCTGACATGCTGCAGTTCATGGGGTCACAAAGAGTTGAACATGACTGAGCAGCTGAACAGCAGCAGTATTGATAGATCTATGATATTTATAGTAATATATAAAATACGTTAGAACATACAAAAATAATAGCACAAAGGGTACAGCTGATATAAGAAAACAGTAAAGGAGAGACAGAAAAACAAACTTAAGGAAAGCATGAAACAAACAGAAAAAGAATGGGATAGAAAATGCAACCATACCAATAATTTTACTAGGATTTCCTTGGTGGTCCAGTGACTAAGACTCCATGCTTTCAATGCAGGGGTTGCTGATTGGATCCCTGGTCAGGGAGCTGAGATTCTACATGCCATGCAGCATATCGCTGCGCCCTCCCCCACCCCCCCCCAAAAAAAAAACTGATTAAAAAATAATTTTTATTAAATGTGGACAGACTGAACACTTCACCCAAAAGACAGATTGTCAGTATGGGTTAAAAAACAAGACCCAGCTTGTGCTGTCTATAAGAGACAAGCTTTAGATTGAAATACACAAATAGGTTGAAAGTAAACAGATAGAAAAATGCATACTGTGCAGATAGAACACTCCACCCAATGATTACAGAATAAACATTCTTTACAAACATACTTGGAACATTCTCTAGGATAGAGCATAGATTGGGCTACTAAATAAGTCTTAATTTAAGAATTAAAATCATTCAAAATATATTCTTTGACCAGAACTAGAAAATTAAACTAGAGATTCTCAATAGAATCTTTGGAAATTCAGCATCATGCTTCTATGTAATTTTGAACTGAATGAAAAGCTACCAACATTTATGTGATGTGGCCAAGATAGTAATACAGCTCTGCAATCCTGTGTCACAAAAGAGGAAAGAGAGAAAGCTCTTATCAGTAACAGCCTTCAACATTGAGCAATTAGAAAAGGACTTCCCTGGTGATCCACTGGTTAAGAATCTGCCTGCCAATGCAGGGGATGAGGGTTTGATCCCTGGTCTGTGAAGATTCCACCTACCGCAGACCAACTAAGCCCGTGTGCTGCAACTACTGAAGCCTGCTCACCCTAGAGCCCATACTCCACAAGGGACACCACAGCAGTGAGAAGCCGACACACCACAGCGAAGAGTAGCCCCTGCTTGCCCCAAGTAAAGAAAGCCCACGTGCAGCAACGAAGACCCATCACACCCAAAAATAAATACATAATTTTTTTTTTAAAGTTAGCAAAAAGAAGAGCAAAGCCCAAAGCAAGCAGAAGGAAAAATAAATATTAGAATGGATATCAGTGAAACAAGAAACAAAAACAGTAACACAATTAATAATCATTGAAAAAAGTTTTTTTAATTGACAAACCTAGGCCAAGAAAATAAGAGGGTAGACTCAAATTGTTAAAAGCAGACAAGATGAAATGTTTGTCAGGTAATATCATAAATTAATCAGACAACCTAGGTGAGATGGACCAGTTCCTGGGAAGGTACAGATTAACTCTCTGAATAAATCTACAGAAGTAAATACAATAATTTAAAATTGTCCCCCACAAAAAAACTGCACAGGCCCATATGACTTCACTGGTGAGTCCATCAAAAGAAGGAAGAACACTAATATTCAAACTCACTCATAAAGTAAAAGAGGAAATAATTCATAAGTTGTCCTATGCAGCCAGTATTTTTCTGATACCAAAGCCAAGCAAAAACATCACAATAAAAGGAAGTCTACTATATTCCTCAGACACAGAGGTGGAGAAATACTTAATAAAATATTAGCAAACTGAAAAAAAAAAAATTAGCAAACTGAATCTAGCAACATATAAAAGGGTTGGATATTATCTAAGTGGGATTTATCCCAGAAATACGTGGGGTTTAACATCTGAAAATCAATTAATGTAATTTTTCATAATAATTAGAATAAAGCAGAGAACAACAAACTTTTCTGTATAGGGCTGATAAGGAAATATTTTAGGCTCTGTTGGCCATGTAGTCTCTGTCAGTGTCAACCCTGCCAGTGTTTTACAAAGTGGCCACAGATAGTATGTTAACAAATGAACATGGCCCTGCTCCAGTGAAACTTTATCGCATGTTGCTGAGACTTTAATTTCATTTAATGTCACATGTCACAAAGTAGTATCTTCTTTTGACTTTCTTTCAACCATTTAAAAATGCCAAAACCATTCTTGACTTCCTGGGCATACAAAAATAAGCAGCTGCTGAGATTTACTGTCCTCTGGAATGAATAAAGGACAAAAACCACATGACCATTTTCATTGTGATGGGCAGCTTCTAAACTGGCCCCCAGATAATCACTGCCTCTTCTTGTTTGCACTTTTGTGTAATCTTTTCCCCTTGAGTGTACACTGGACATAGTGTCTCATTTTCTAACAATAGAATACTGCAAAAGAGATTGGGTATCACTTTGGAGACTAGGTTCCAGAAAGACTGTGTCTTCTATCTTGCTCTACTTTCTTCTCCAGCTGGGGAAGCATTCTGCCCTCTTGTGAGTAGTTCTGTGGAGAGGCCCATGTGGCAAGAAACAGGTCTCTGGCCAGCAGCCAGCAAGAGCTTGAATTCTATCAAAAACCAAATGGGGAAGCTTGGAATTGGGTCATCTTAAGTCTGCCAACCTCCACTTAACCTAAATGAGCTTGGAGGGGAATCAATATCTAGCTACCTTTGAGATGATTCCAGCTGTGGCTAGTATACCTTGATGGTAGCCTTGTGAGAGATCCTGAGTCCAAGTCACCCTGCTGTGCTGCCTGTGCATGTATTCCTGACTCATGAAAACTGAGATAATAAATAATTATTATTTTAAGCTGCTCAGTTTTAAGGTAATTTGCTATGCAATAGTAGAACTAACTAATGCTTCATTAGATGCAGTAAAAGCACATAACAAACTCTTAACACTCATTTATGATAAAACTTTTCAGCGGGGAATCTCCTGGTGGTTCAAATGGTTAAGACTCAGTGCTTTCACTGTTCAATCCCTCATTGGGGAACTAAAATCCTGCAAGTTGAGTGGCACAGCCAAAAAAAAAAAAGCAACAAAGAATAGAAAGGAGTTTCCTTAATAAGATCAAAAGCTTACATGAAAAACTGAGAATTAGAAATACCAGATTTCTACACTGAAAACCATTAAATTATATATCAAGAATATATAGAGAAAGCAGAAGCAGAAGATATTAAGAAGAGGTGGCAGGAATACACAGAAGAACTGTACAAGAAAGATCTTCACTTCTCAGATAATCACGATGGTATGATCACTCACCTAGAGCCAGACATCCTGGAATGTGAAGTCAAATGGGCCTTAGAAAGCATTACTACGAACAAAGCTAGTGGAAGTGATGGGATTCCAGTTGAGTTATTTCAAATCCCGAAAGATGATGCTGTGAAAGTGCTGCACTCAATATGCCAGCAAATTTGGAAAACTCAGCAGTGGCCACAGGACTGGAAAAGGTCCGTTTTCATTCCAGTCCCAAAGAGAGGCAATGCCAAAGAATGCTCAAACTACCGCACAATTGCACTCATCTCACACACTGGTAAAGTAATGCTCAAAATTCTCCAAGCCAGGTTTCAACAGTACATGAACCATAAACTTCCAGATGCTGAAGCTGGATTTAGAAAAGGCAGAGGAACCAGAGATCAAATTGCCAACATCCGCTGGATCATGGAAAAAGCAAGAGAGTTCCAGAAAAACATCTATTTCTGCTTTATTGACTGTGCCAAAGCCTTTGACTGTGTGGGTCACCACAAACTGGAAAATTCTGAAAGGGATGGGAATACCAGACCACCTGACCTGCCTCTTGAGAAACCTGTATGCAGGTCAGGAAGCAACAGTTTGAACTGGACGTGAAACAGCAAACTGGTTCCAAATCGGGAAAGGAGTATGTCAAGGCTGTATATTGTCCCCCTGCTTATTTAATCTGGTCCCATCGCTTCATGGGAAATAGTTGGGGAAACAGTGTCAGACTTTATTTTTGGGGATCCAAAATCACTGCAGATGGTGATTGCAGCCATGAAATTAAAAGATGCTTACTCCTTGGGAGAAAAGTTATGACCAAACTAGATAGCAAATTAAAAAGCAGAGACATTACTTTGCTAACAAAGGTCGGTCTAGTCAGGGCTATGGTTTTTCCGGTAGTCATGTATGGATGTGAGAGTTGGACTGTAAAGAAAGCTGAGCACCAAAGAATTGATGCTTTTGAACTGTGGTGTTGGAGAAGACTCTTGAGAGTCACTTGGACTGCAAGAAGGTGAAACCAGTCCATCCTAAAGGAGATCAGTCCTGAATGTTCATTGGAAGGACTGATGCTGAAGCTGAAACTCCAATACTTTGGCCACCTGATGTGAAGAAGTGACACATTGGAAAAGATCCTGATGCTGGGAAAGATTGAGGGCAGGAGGAGAAGGGGACGACAGAGATGAGATGGTTGGATGGCATCACTCCCTCAATGGACATGAGTTTGAGTAAATTCTGGGAGTTGGTGATGGATAGGGAGGCCTGGCATGCTGCATCCATGGGATCATGAAGAGTTGGACACCACTGAGCGACTGAACTGAACTGAACTGATACAGAGAAAGTTCTTATAGTCAATAACAACAAGGCAATCCAGTTAAAAATAGGCCTGAGACTTCCCTGGTGGTCCAGTGGTCAAGACTCTGCGCATCCATTGCATGGGGCACAGGTTTGATCTTTGGTCCGGGAATGAAGATCCCGCATGCCACACAGTGTGGCCCCCCCAAAAAAATCAACTGAAAGAAAAGAAAAGCCCTAAGCACTTAGATAGACATTTCACCAAGGAAAGAGATGATTGGCTATGTTCAAGAAAGGGTGTTCATTACTAAACTGCAGAAGGAAACCACAAGAGGAGGTTTGACAAAGGCATTTATGATACATTTGGGAAAAGTTGAACACAGACTGGGTGTCAGACATTAAGGAATTAAAATCCTTATATGTTAGAAATATGTCCTGAAATATTTACAGGTGAAATAATATGTCTGGGATTTCCTCTAAAAAATTGGAACAAGAAAAAAAAGGAAGGAAATAGATGAAATAGCAATAGTAGAATATTGATAAATGTCAGAGTTTAATGGTGGTATATGTGTGTTCTCTGTTATTTAGTCTTGAGAGTATATTTGAGATTTTCCATACCTGAAAAAAAATTTAAACGAGGAACTTGACCACTGTGAGAAAAGAGCTTTTAACAAATTCATGAAGGAAAGCATGCAGTAATATTACATAACTTAGTTTCTTTCAGCCTAACACTGGTCTGTCCTCAGTATACCTTGCAAAAATCTGGTTGTTAATGCCACGCACAGTGTTACCATGAACAGAAAGAGATTTAAGTGAAAGAGCAGAGACAGCTTTTGGTTTTCATGTATCACAACTTGCTAGCATGTTCTAGCTAGCTTTCTGGTGTTGTGAATTTACAAAATGCCTGTAAATCTCTTACCAGCACAAATGTAGTTACTATCAATAGCTATTAATGTTTCCAAATGTGAATCAAGAACGATCTCCCCCCTCCCCCCCGCCCACACCCCCCTGCCCCGTGCAGATTCTTACACACAGCACAACTTTTTTTTTCCTTTGAGAACCTACCTCTTAACGTGAAAGGTCCCTGGATTTATAACTACTTTTTATTAATATTTGGTGTGTGGAAATTTTATAGTTTTTGTAACACATGAGAATCATGTATGAAATTCTAAGTATGTGTTCTTATTTGTTTATTGAAAATTGTGTATAATATGCTTAGTAGACTGTGTTCATATTTATTATTTTCTCCTTTTTCAGTACATGTACTAGCCTTAGCAAGTTCTGTTCCAAACTCAGGCACCTTGACTTGGCTTCCTGTACGTCAATAACAAACATGTCTCTAAAAGCTCTGAGGTAAATTTCTTGTAACAAGAATGTCCAATAATCAGAACAAATACTTATTTAAGTTGGAATTGAAGGAAACTTGTTCTATAGATATGTACTGTGGTTCAAAATTGACCCTTTGTTTTACCATTTGCCCACATTATAGGACAAATTCAGGTGAAATGACTAGCAGTAACTAGGATTTCTGAACAGAATAGTAGTTTGTACATTAATGAAGTGCTTAGCACAGGATTCTGTATGTAGTAAGCACTCAGTAGGTTTTAATTGTTTTAATGTGATTGTAATTTTTAAAACTACATTATAAAAAGATATGTCTTAAAAGGAGGGTGAAGTGCCCATTCTCCTTGTACTTTTATTTTTTTATCAGCCTTTTATAAATGATTATGGTCCTATGCATTAGTTACATCTATGAATAATAAGAATTAAACTATTAAAAGAAGAAATTAAATTTAGTTAAGTAGAGTGTAAGTAATATGAAAATGTGGCTCCTGCTATACTTAAGAACACATGTACCTAAGGCTGGTTGGTATAGTAAATAAGGTAGTATAACAGTGTTCATAGTTTATAGCACTTGATGTAAATGAGCTCATTTATTTGAAAATCTTGTGAGGTAGACACTTTTCAGATAAAATCTAAAACACTTCTGAATGCCAGTTATTGTGATTCAACCATGGGAGGTAACTGAATAAGATACGGTTTCTACCCTTAAGTTTCTCAGAGTCTAGAAGAAGAAAAAAGACACTTAAGTATGTTGTATTACAGAGGAATAAGTGTCAGGGTAAAAATGAATGCTTCAGTTTGAGGAGAAGATAGAAGGACTATTGCTAATCTTGGTCTGAGCGAGGCTCTGGCAGACTTCCTGAGGTGACTGCCTGAAGTCACACTATTAATGCTGAAGAATGAACTTCAACCAAGATCCCTGGCTTTATTTTATAAAACAAAGCAGTGTTTTCCAAAGAATGCCCTAGAGCTTGGGATTCTTCTATAGTTTAAATGTGAAATCAAAAAATGAAATAGTATTTGATAGAAGGCAGAGGTCTAATATCATATATCCAAAATCAGCCTGTGTAAAATATACCCTAGATATGTCCCAGAAAAGAAAATTTTGCAGATCCTTTGTAATTTTTAAAAGAAAATTTTCCATATCCTCATTACTAATGCTTTGAAAAGTGCTTGAATTGTTTGATAGAAAAATTTGAGATTGAATCTGATTCCTCCTTAATTACTCTGTTAACTTGAATGAATGAATCACTTAATTTCCATTTCCTGTCTGAGACTGTTACAGTTGTGATAAGTGCAGAAAGAATATATTTTGAATATCTGGAAAACAACATTGTGCTTGAGCTTGTTAAGGTAGATTTGAGCTAGTCCTCCTGGTGGTGTCTCCCACGTGAACACTGCAGGCATTGATAAATGCACCTTTTGTTGTTATGGAATAACCAATAAAATGAGACATTGGTGCCTTTGGAGTTGGATTTAGTCATATGTTTGTTTCATTTTGTTTTATTCCTAAGTGAGGGATGTCCACTGTTGGAGCAATTAAACATTTCCTGGTGTGACCAAGTAACCAAGGATGGTATCCAAGCTCTAGTGAGAGGCTGTGGAGGTCTTAAAGCCTTATTCTTAAAAGGCTGCACACAGGTAATAATAACTCCCTGTCTTAACTTTAGATTGATAGAGGCACCATGAGCTTGGAGGGCAGCCCAGGATGTTGGCTAGAGAGATACCTAGTTGTGTGTTACTGACCAAGAACCCATGCTTACCAAAAATTATTTTCCCTAGAGTGAAAAAGTAGAGGAGGGAATTCCTTGGACGCCACACTTCCGCTGCGGGGGGCATGGGTTCAGTCACTGGTGGAGGAACTAAGATCATGCATGACATGCAGCATGGCCTTCCCACACCCCCACCCCGGCCTCCCAAAGAGGAGAAGAATTAACACCTGACCAAAGATAAAATTTTTGAGGAGAGGCAAAGATGAGGAGACAAAATCATATAGAACAGGTGCTGTTGGCAAGAAGGGTTTCATGTAATTTAATCTGAAAAGAAAACATGCTAGGTTGTCACTGCCTGAGACTTTGAGCTGGATGTGCAAAGTTGATAGCAACCTACATTTTATAGTGTTGATGCTTATTTCCTGCCAGTCACATCACAAATCCAACATATTTTGTCATTAAAATTTTTAATATCTCAGTGTTTTAGAGGGGGGAGAAAAGGAATTGACATGGTAACAGCATGTGAAAGGAAATGATCAAGAGTGGGTTTAGAAGTGACTGACAAAGTAGGGCTATGCTCTTATTCCCCCTTTTTTATATTAATGTTTGCTAAAACCAGGCCTTGGGTTCTGTTTTTTTTAAATGTCCTCATAAGGATTTCCCATTGTTTGAAACAGAGCTTCGAAAGTATGACTGCCTTAAAACAACAGCTTGAAAGTCTGGTTATTTATGGAACCCTGAAAAATATTGATTGGGATGCATCATTATTATCAAGTTACTTACTATCTGGTCTCAGCACTGTACTCATAGCAGTGATCTTCCAGCAGCAGATAAACTGCAGATTCCTTTCTCAGCTCCTGCTCCCAAAAGTTTGTTAAGGAACTTGACATGAAGTATAGAAATGTGAAAGTTACTTTAGTTTCAAAATCCTTCAGGAGAAAGCCATGAAGCATATTTAATTTATCAGAAGAAATATCCATGAACACTAGGCAGTGTTTATCTTTCCCTTGATTTGGTGATATGAATTTAATGTGGCCCAAACTGATGACAAAGACTAATAACTGTACTGATCATATGAATTGCACTTTCATATGGTCATTTGAAACTTGGTTAGCTACATTTAAAATGTATTGATGAATGTGTACACTCTGTGTGTGTATGTACACTCTTAAACCTTTAAGATTTTAAAGTTTTAAAATACTAAACAATATCAGTAATAGTTTTTTCTCTCTCTTTTTAATTTTTCTAGCTAGAAGATGAAGCTCTCAAGTACATAGGTGCACACTGTCCTGAACTGGTGACTTTGAACTTGCAGACTTGCTTAGTAAGCAGTCCTTCCAACCACTCTTTTGTGCTAGTAATGCATTTCAGTAATGTTATTATAAGAGTTTCAGTCATAATGACCAGCAGTTTGTCCACTTCATCCCTGAGGATTCAAGTAAACATCATGCTTTTTTACATGCTCAGCAGTGCTCACTCCTAGGGCCTTTGACATAGATGAGATAGAGAGTAGCTTATACAGAATTCCAAGTAAGCTCAAGTATAACCTCACCCCTTTCTCTTCTACTTAGGAAAACTTACCTTTTAGAAGTAAATTATTCATAAACTTTGGCCTTTAAAATATTTTTGGTAAATTAATTGCAGTCACATCAATTTAAGATCTATCAGTGAGTCATAACTATTGGGGACCACTGATATAAGTAGATGACAAGCAAAGTATACCCTTTAAATTATTCTCTATCAACTTTTTTGTGTCTATCACAAACCCCCTGGCTTTTGCTCATAGAATTAACTGAAACCATTCGGGATCCTAGAGCAGTGACAGTACACCTTTAACTTTGCTCTCTTGCCTTAAAAATTACATATGTGTGTTACTTTGGAGTAAGAGCCTCTCATTGCAGTGAAAAAAGTTAGTGAGGGTTTTCCTTCTTTTTGCTAAACCTTCTGGTTATTATACTTTCTGTTTATTCTTTGGTCACTTGAGACTTAAGAGCACAGTGGTCATTTTAGGGTGACACATACAGGGCCATGTTTTGTGCAGTTTAAGCATCCTGTCCTTCCAGCCCTTAAGCTGCTACTGCTGCTAAGTCACTTCAGTCGTGTCCGACTCTGTGCGACCCTGTAGACGGCAGGGATGGTGCTAAAAATAATCTGTTTAAGATGCTCCTAGAGACTGAGTTAAGGAGATGATATTTTGATTCCCATAGTTGCTAACTACCAGAAATTTGCCTACTTTCATTTATGAAACTAAAGTATTTGGCCTGAAAGAAAGATCTTACACAACTTTTGTAAACATGAAACTGTCATGTTACAGTGATGGGAAAAAACTTACACATCTTCAGATTTTACTTACGTACACATGCACAGATATTATATGTTTATGTCACATACATATAAATACATACACACCATTCCTACCATTTACCGTTTTAGTTTCATTTCTTCTACCCTTCTGGCATAAAGAACCAGCTCTGTCATGTGTTTATTTTACTGTTTACCTTCACCCAGATCTCAGGGCATGAGTCATTCCATCCGTCATTCCTGTGCAATGTGATGAAATGATTCTCAGCATTCATAAGACTTCTTGAAGTTTCTGCCCGAAACTGTTGAAGTGACCAAAGTATATACTTAATGCAGTCTCTTTTTCTTAACTAATATGAAAACATAAAAGTTTAGTAGATTTTACTCTTTTTAAAAATCATGAGTATTGGTAATATGACTTTTCTTCATCTTTTTTCCTCAGTAATCCCTTATAGACTTTAAAACATGAAGGAAAAAAAGGCAGCGCAGCCCTCACAATACTCTCCTGTGTATATATGCCTTATCAACTCATTCTTATGACAAATCTTGTATCTGTCTTTGCATCCATTTTTCAGTTGTATGTTCTACAATACTGAGAGCATACTGATTTAAGCAGTGAATAATTAAAGTGTGAGGGTTTTTTGTTTGTTTTTTTTCAGTTGTCCTTACAACCGAAGAATACTGCTTGATTAAACAGAAATGACAGGAAAGCTTTATTCTGAGGCTTAGCAAAATTAGTGAATCTATCAAGATAAGGATAAATTAAAATATTGATCATATCCAACACAAGATGTGTATACATGACATCTTTTTTTTTAATGTAACATCTTCTGTGTTCTTTTTCATTTTAAAATTAAAATAATAATTTGAAACATACAAAATTTGAGTTGGATACATCTGTTTCTCTCCATTAAATTAGGATAGTCTTTATATTATAAAACAAATTTAGAAATAAATGGATCTATGGTTGATGTTAGACTGTAGTAGCATCATCCACAGGTTGTTAAAGTAACTTAGTATCAATTTTGAACTTGTAAATGTGTTTATACTGTTAAAATACTGCTGTTCTTATCTGTTTTCTAGGTTTTAAAATCATTTAATTGAACCTACACCAAGATGCACCCCATGCTGTTCCCAGTCCTGTTACTCCCATTAGGTTAAAAGAACCCCATTATAGCTTCTTCCCTTTGCACCAGCAATGAGCACAGATTCTCTTGAAAAGTAAATCAAAAGGAACTGGAAGGAAGAAAGAAAGTGTTCATTTTCTTTTAGGTCTGCTACGTGATTAATATCAAATCCGCTTTTATTTCTTTTGGGCACTTACTTCACAGAGGTAACTTTTTTTTGTCTTTATCTTCTGCTAAGTTACTGATAACTATGGGTTTTTCCCTCTTGTTTTTTTAGCAAATCACAGATGAAGGTCTCATTACTATATGCAGAGGGTGCCATAAGTTACAGTCCCTCTGTGCCTCTGGCTGCTCCAACATCACAGATGCCATCCTGAACGCTTTAGGTCAGAACTGCCCTCGGCTTAGGTAAACATTTCTTGTTTATCTCAAAAAAATCAGAGAAAAGGAGCAGCGGCCTCCACTCATGCTCATTCCTTGGAAACTTGAAATTTCTAAGGTAGACTCTACAAGGCCATTACTACGTTTTCAGATGCCCACCTACTTGCTTCCTCCCTCACTTGATTACATATAATCGGCCTGAACCTGGGAGTAATAGTCCCATTTTCTACTTCTTGCTGTCCATACTAGAATATAACTAGTACTAAAATACCAACATTTTATCTCATTACTTGAGAAAATAAATAAAGGGATTTTTTAATGCTTTCATGTAATTTCTTTCTGAAGAAAATTTATAGAGGCCTATCTATTCTGTTGTAGTAATGATGTCAGGTACATAGCGGGGAATATTTAAAGCAAAAAAAAAAACTCCTCTTTTGTACTGATGGTTTTAAAGCAAACTTTATTTCTCTGTGGCTCCTGTTCTCTACCTGAGTACAAGATTAGCTGAATATTTACTAAGAATGCTGTGTTAGCAGACATGTGGTATCAAGCCCATATTGATTTTTGGTCTTTAAAACAAAGCTTATGTTGTACTTACATATTAAATGTATCAGCCATTGTTTTAAATAAATGACTTACAAATATTAATTCATTTAATCATCATAATACCATATAAGCACTGTTATTACCTCTATATTATAGATGAGAAAACCAAAGCACAAAGAGGTCGAGTAAACAGTTCAAGGTCTCACAGTTAGTAAGGGCAGGAATAAGTGTTCAGTCCCAGGCAGTCTAGCTCCAAAACCTACAAAACTACTTTTCTTACCTATAACAATCATTGTAAACCAATAAAAACTTTCTTAAAACTTTTTTGTAATGACCTGGCCATGGGCCTTTATATGGTTTTGTTTTGGTTGTTTTGTTTTTGTTTTTGTTTTTTTTAACTTTTTTAGTAATTTGTAAGCAAACATACAGTGTTCTCCAGTACTGCCATACAGACACCACCAGACTTTGCACAGAAAAGAGCTACTACTTTTGATTCCCCAAGCCTGTGGTTGGTGTTTAGGGTTGTGTTCAGCAGTTCCTGAATAGGAGAGTGACTGCCAGCTCAGCTTCCTTCTCTGCTGGGCCTCCCTGGAAGTCTGTGGGAGGAGGCAGGAATCTTAAGGATATTTTTTTCATATACATGGAATTTCTTATTTGGGACAGGCCTGTGATTAACCAGTCCCTTCATCGTATTTTTAAAAGCTGTTTAAATCTGAGTGAACCTACATGTGAAATAGGGAAAGAGAATAATTTACTTTAGCAGTAAGATTAACTGAAACAGAGTATTTATCTCCATTCCCTTTGTTTTCTAGGAGCAGGCTGCCCTCTGGGGGTAAGCAGTATGCTATCACGAAGGCTTTTTAGTGCATTTATCATGCATTTTGGCATTAACTACAAGCTTCTATTATATTCTTCTGATTGCGTCACCCTGAAATATATTTACAGGATCACTTTTTGATGACTCCATGAAAGAGAATGGCAAGATCTGTATACAGACTTGCTTAGCTGTGAATGTCATTCTGTGTTACATAGATCTTAGGGAATAGGAGGTTGTTTTCTTAAATTCTTGCTCTTTTAATAGATCCAGTTTTCAGGGACCAAGGGGTTGACTTTCACTTTGTTTTTTTAACAGAATATTAGAAGTGGCAAGATGTTCTCAATTAACCGATGTAGGCTTTACCACTCTGGCCAGGGTAAGTGTTTTCTTCAGGTTCTGTAGGCTTTGTTCAGGATTTTTAATTTCAGAAGAATAAGCAACATAGGGAAATGTAGGGGGTAGAAAATTGAGGTATGGGATGTGGGAGAATATATCTGTGGTTGGTGTTCCTGAGCATTCTTGGGCTGAAGCTTCAGGCAAATGCTCTGGAAAGATAGACATGTGTTGGAGAGCATGACACTCCTTCAAGAGACTTGATTTTCCACTTTTTCATAAGATGCTAGGTTAAACTGAGCAGGCATTTCCTCGTGCTTTGTGAAAGAAATTTACTTGGTTATTTGGTATGCAACTGGTGAATGAATGTTGAAAAAAACATGTAAACCTAATCTAAATGGAGAGATTTTAAGAGATTTTCTGTATTCTCCACAAGATATTAATACATGAAGGGGCTTTTAAGTCACTGTATAATAGTATTTAAAAGTATACCATATTTGACCAGTGTAATATACCACGAGGAAGGGCATTTGCTTTCAGGGCAGGTCAATGGAATACTAATGGGGGAGGGAACAGGCAGTACTTGGCATAACTAGATTAGGACACAGATTCCCTTCCTAAGCCTCCAAAGAAATCACTTTCACTAAATTGTTTTTGGTTGAAAGGATCTCTATATTATCTCAGTGAATATTCAGGAAATTTATTCCTTTGGACTTCTAAGATATTAGACACTTTAAGTGTGGAATAATTGAGAAATTCACTATGATACAGTCCTTTTTAAAAAGTGTAAGTAATGGAGTAAGGTAGGAAATGGTATTAAAATGACACCAGTTCTGAAGCTCTTGAGATTTCATTGTTATATTTAATACTATTTCTTAGTTTTCTGACCTTAATTTTTTCCTATATTTTAAATGTTTTTTCTATAATGTTGGGTTGTTTGTATTTTGTAGAATTGCCATGAGCTTGAAAAGATGGACCTGGAAGAGTGTGTTCAGGTAAGATTGTGGATTTTTACTTGTAAATACAGTATAATAGAAATGTACATAATACATGCATGTCGAAACATTCAATTCCCTACCCTCACATATTGTAGAGCCTACTGGCTCTCCATTAATTGAGGTGTCCTCCAGGCATACCAGGCACAGGTGCTCATGCAATTTGTGCTAGGAAACTACATGTCATCAGTAAGGTTGCCATTAAAAAGAAAGAAGGATCAGGCATTCAGATCATAAAGATATTGAGATATTTCTTTAGATCTACAGGGTTATGATACTAGTAAATAATGAAAGCCCCACAACACTGATAGATATCTGTCCCTTTTTAGCTTAATTGGACCCAGAACCTCATATATCATTAATCCTAGAGACCCAACTCTGTGTGGAACCCTGTCCTTCAGGCAGGCAGACTTACTACCTTCGAGTTTGTTAGTTGGGTAGGGAGAAATTTTAAAGGGGGACTCCTGAAAAGAAGATAGAGGACTTCCCTGATGATCCAGTGGTAATGAATCTGCCTGCCAATCCAGGGGACATGGGTTTGATCCCTGGTCCAGGAAGGTTCCACATGCCACAGGGCATCTAAGCCCATGCGCCATAACTGCTGAAGCCTGTGTGCCCCAGAGCCCATGCTCCACAGCAAGAGAGGCCATTACAGTGAGAATCCCGAGCACCGCAACTGTAGTAACCCATGCTCACCAAAACTAGAGAAAGCCTGTGCACAGCAATGAGGCCCAGCACAGCCAAAATAAAAACTTAAAGAAAGCAGTGAAATTTTTTAATGGTAAAAATAAAGAAGAAAAGATACTTCAATAACTATAGCAGCTATATATTCAGTAACTATATATACTCCAGGTAACTGTTTGTTACCTGGACACTACTTAGTACCTGTTAATCCTTATTAAAACATGTTCACACATGTCTCTTGCACATGCCTGTGTGTCCTTTCCAGTGTCCACTCTTTCTGAGTGATGCATACATGCTTGCCCACTATAATCCCCTACCCCCTGCCATTTCTTAGCCCCTGTGGAGTTATGTGAAAAGAAATGCTGATTTACTTTTCATCCTAAGATAATTATGAAAGACTGTTGTTTCTCAGGAGTTTTTCCTTATTGAATGTTTGTAGTTAACCCAGCAGCTTCTTTCTGCCATCCTTGAGGAAAATAACTGACACGCCAGTTACCAGTCCTGGGTTGTGGCATTGCTTATAAAAATATGGGTCAGATATCTGAAAACTTGAGGATGTTCCTACATTAATCTTTTTTCATGGAACAATGTCTGACTCACTTCTGTGATGGCTCTAAGGAGGTCAAACAAAGTCCAGTGGATAAAAGTTACGAGGGGACAAGTTTTCGTTTATTTCAAAAACAATTTTCAACAGACCTGTTCAAAGATGACTAGGTGAATTGAAGTCTAGCCTGGATAGATTCTCAAAAAACAGGTTCTGGTAGCTGATGGGATTTCAACTTTAAGATTCTGTTGTTTGATGATTATCAGGATATCAGTCTGGAAGTGTAGTCAAATGTGGTATGGCCCATGAGTTTTTTGCAGTTACACCTAAAATAAACTTACATGTTTCTTTCAGATAACAGATAGCACATTAATCCAACTTTCTATACACTGTCCTCGACTTCAAGTATTGGTGAGTTTGACTTTGGAAATTTTATATATTTATTGGATTTACTCAAAACTGAGCTCTATTGGTGTCTGGTTACCATCTTGGGAAAGTATATTTCTCCAAATTGTCAACCTACAGAAGACCACGGGAGGACTTGTCTAAAGGGAGAAGGATAGAAACTGGAAAAGTTAAATGTTTTCTCTGTCAATGCTTAGAGACTGAAAACTGACAAGAGATTTTCTCCCTCCTGCGTGAATTACACTCCAGCCTGAATGATGCCTAAGTTTCCAGAGATCCAAGAGATGAGATGGCCCCAAATACAGTCTGCTTCTCCCTGGGACTAAATGTTCCTACAAAACAGAACCAGTCAAAGCTTCATGTTGAGGGTGTCTCTGCTCCTGCTTCCAGTAACACTGTGAGAAGGAATTCAGGTTGTCTGTTCTGTGTCTAGGCTCATTCTTGGTGTTCTGTGGCACATTAAACCATGTTTCAGTCAAGGGTTCTGGGTTTCACGTGGAGGAACCAGGGATTTAAGGAAAACTTGTAAAGTTAACAGGTGACCACATCTTACAGCTGTAAGAATCATCTTCAGGTAATAAATTATTTGGGCATGGCCTGTATCAGGTATTCAATATTGAGTCCAAATTTCAAAAAAATTTTTACAGGAAAAGCTTGAGCCCCGCCTTGTCCCAGTAAGAGAGGAAAAGTATTAATTAATAATTTGTATGTCAAGAGGGCTGTGGGAGATGTCTTATTTTGTTTATGAACTATTTCACAGTCATTATAGGAATTCACAAGATGTATATAGAATCACCCGGAGAAATGTTGATCATTAATTATCAAAAGCAGAACCCCACCGACTCTGATAGGCATTCTTCATTTCACCACATGGCTCTAGTGATGGCTTGATACATTTCGGAATCAAACCAGAAAGCTCTTTTTCCTGATTACACCCAGGCCTCTGATTCAAAGAATGCCATTAAATATTTCAGTGTCCTTCCCTGCTCTATTTGCCTGCAGAGTCTGTCTCACTGTGAGCTGATCACAGACGATGGAATTCGTCACCTGGGGAACGGGGCCTGCGCCCATGACCAGCTGGAGGTGATTGAACTGGACAACTGTCCCCTAATCACAGATGCGTCCCTGGAGCACTTGAAGAGCTGTCACAGCCTCGAGCGGATAGAACTCTATGACTGCCAGCAAATCACGCGGGCTGGAATCAAGAGACTCAGGGTAAAGATGGCAGCATCACCCTCTGGCTCTAGTTTCTCAGCACTCTTTCCTTTTTTCCCCCTCCGTTTCCTCTTCTAAGGTTTAGATTCCTGTGATATTTGTATTTACTTGGATTTTCAACAAAGAGAAAAAAAGATGGCAGGCAAACCTAAGGGTAGATAGTTCTTTCCTATTGTTCCTGATGGAAGTTTAGCAGGATGAAAAGAAATCATGAAAAAATATTTACTTAAATGGGGTTTAAATTTTTTAATTGTATAGCCTTTCATATCAAACTCTTGTGCTGGGGATCTTTTTCTTTTTAAGACAGCAAATGGTGGTTGGATCACTGTTTTTTACCTTTTCTTTTTGCCCCATCCTTCTTAACAGACTCATGTATAGCCAAATCACTGAAAGACAGGTTGCCAGCAAAGAGGTTATAAAAGACTGGATGAATCTTGGTGTTGGATTGTTCTGCTCAGCAGACATTTATTGGAACATCTGCTCCACACCGGTTTTGGGAAAGGCACTCTGCTGAATTTGGCCCTTAACAACCAACCTTTAAAAATATCTGTGTTGGCCTTAATAGTATCTGAGTGCATAAAGGATCAGCAGATTTAAGTTGAAGTTCCAGTTGACCTCAGTTCCACCTCTCCCTTTAGACCTGGACGGAGGATGTAACTGCAGTGGGAAGGCCTTGCATCCATATCTCTTCTTTACCAAAAGAGGAAAGCCACAGGTCATCCAGAGCTGCTTCTGTGGCCTATGGTCCCTGGGCCTGCCTGGCTGGATTCCACCCCAGCCAGGGATTCCACCTCTGAATCCTCAAGAATCACTTAGCACTCTTCTGCTGTAGCTATCTGTGTGCATGTCTAAACTCCTAAGTTCCCTAAGAGCAGGATCTCTATCTTGACCATTGTCCCTTTACAGAACTAGCACAATGCCTTGAACATAGTAGGAGTTTAGAAACCATTTATGTAGTAAATGTTAGAAGCATGTTAGTTAAAAGAGGATAATGGGCTTTTAAAGATATCAGAGGAAACATTGTCAATGATGGCTTGGAAAAAGTTAATTTTTAAGTTTATATAATTTCTTCCAGCTATGGGAATCCGACCAGGAATCCCTTTGGGACAGGTTAAGAGATTAGCATGACTTTTGTCCCCAGTTTTATTATTATAGAAGCAGCGACCAAAAGGTATATGAGCTGATATGGTCTTTGAGAATAACCTGCGATGGTATGAAGTAGAACCTAGGTCTCGACATGCTGTTTGTGCTCAGCCTCTGTTCTGCCTTCATGTCCACTCAGTCCCTCTGGTTTTTCTGAAAAGCAACCTTGCTGTTTCTGTTGAAGGCCTCCCTCTTAGTAACGTTTCTGTCTTGTTGCAGACCCATTTACCCAATATTAAAGTCCACGCCTACTTCGCACCTGTCACTCCACCCCCGTCAGTAGGGGGCAGCAGACAGCGCTTCTGCAGATGCTGCATCATCCTATGACAGTGGAGGTGGCCAGCCTTGGTGAACTGAGCATTTAATGACACTTCTAGAGTTATCGTGGATCTCCATTGGAAGCAACCCCAGTGTTCCGGGCAAAGGTTACAAAGAGAGGGCGGCGTCCAGATCCCCAGAGCCACACATAAATATGCATACCCACTCTCACCCTGACCCAGTCTGTCTCTGTGTCCAGGGGACTGAGTTCGTGCTGGCTTTATCATGTGGATTGGTAAAACTTAACCATTCCTGTTGGATGTGCCCAGAAGAAAATCATAACCAAGGTAGATGGAAGCGGGCATTCCAGCAAACCCAGTGCTACTGCTACTGTGGTTTCTTTATTTTGTTAAGGGGTTTCTTTGGCAATTTTGGAACAGCAACTGCAGTCCTCCAGGGTCAAGGAAAGCATAGAAAAACAATACATGTTGTATCAGGGACCAGAGGGAAAATTTCTTTGCATCCTATAAATGGTAGCCATCCATTGTGAGATGACTAAAGAGCTGCTGTGCTTCCTTGTTCCCATGCCAACATGCTGAGCATGCTCACAAAGAAGGCTTGTCCATTCCTCCTCCTGTGTTTTAGTATTTGGCCCAGAGGTTTGCTAAATGGTTGCATTGAAATCACTGTGGTCCAGATGTGATGACTTATTCACTCAAATTGTCAGCCTCTGAGGCACACTGTGCACCTGTCTTTCATTCTCTGCTGCTCCCTCCTGCACTCTTGCTCAGTCTGTCATCTGTCCATAGTCTGCTCACTCACACTCAGTTGTTACTCTTTTGCTGCTGTTGTGTTTACAGTTTGCATTTTGGATGATTAGTTGGGGTTACCAGGCATTTTTAAAAGAGACATTATCAATAAATATTTTTTAAATTCTAAATTTTACCATTAGGGGACCCTGCCTGAATCTTTGCCAGTCAAGAAAAATTATGAGAAGTTGAGCTAAGACTATTTTGATGAAAACAAACTTTGCCTTTTGGTTTTTGTTGTATCTTGTGATAAATGATAATATGCATGATACACCCAGTATTCCCCCCTGCACATTTTTCGTTCCATCTAACTTAATGAGGAGAGAGAAATGCATTATTAGGAAAGAGTGGAATGGCAAATCCCAAAGCTGAAACCGAAAGCCACCGCCACCAAAGCTCAAATATTGTGTATTGACCAAAATCTAGGTGTGATCAGTGGCATCTCTTGATTTGTGCCTGTGAGATTTGTCCTACTTTAGCAGGAATGCTGCTCGAGGAGTTGTGCGATTGAGCTGGGCTGTTTCTCTTTTTTTCCTCCCATTTCAGCTTATCAGGGATGCGAGAATGACCCTATCACAGCTGGTCAACTGTACATCAATGTTTGGTATCATATCTAATGTTGGAGCCTCAAAGGACTAGAACCTTTTCAGAACCCATCAGCCATCTCTCTCTTGAGCTCCAGGCTTTCCATGAATGAAATATCAGAGAAGCCAGGTAAAGGCATTGGGGTGGCAGAAAGAGAACATTGAGAGGAAGTAGGGGGTTCAGTGTCTTGGGCAGCCTGGTCACCAGAACTTAGAGCAGAGTATTCAGTGCCCATGACTCGGAGTCAAGAAGAAGTTCCCCTCATCAAAAAAAAAAAATCATAGAGGATGAGGGAAGTAAAATGAGTTTCTAAAGTATAAGAAGTAGATTTCTAAACATCAAGGTTAGAGACCTTGTGTGATTTTTTTTAATAGGGTGACTTTTGGTTTTTTAGGACATTAATGTGCAGCCCACCACAATCTTAGGTCATCTTCTACATGATCCAAGCTGTTAAAAGGCTTGTTTTAATGCTGCAGGTGTTAGTAATACAAGCATATGTAAGAATAAAATGTGATTTACTTTTCCATAAGCAATTAGTTGAAAAGGTCCTAGGAATCTACTATCCACCATTAGTTAGCATGTTAAATTTATTTTAAATCTTATTTTATTATTACACCCTTTTAAAAGCTTAAGTTATGTGTATTTTTCATTTCCTTTCCCTTATCCTCTTTTCAGGTTACCACATAAGGAATATATTTTTTTAAAGTGAAACCCACTCTCCTGGCTATATCCCACATATATACATATACACATTTCCACACACACTTCTAGATGTGGTTGAAAATATTCAGATCCCCAGGTAACTCACTCAGACAAAACTAATATATATATGTATATGTGTGTATGTATTTAGGGGGCAACAGCTCTAACGTACAAAGTTTAAAAAAAAAAATAGTGCCTGAATAAAACCTTGATTTATTAGTGAGTGTGGATTTTAATTTCCCAACAGTTGAAGTTCTTGAGGTACTTCTTTATTTAAGAAAGGAACAAACCTAATCACTAGTACATGAATGTCTTGAAAATGCTGTTTCTCTTCTCAAAGAGTGCACCCATGTGCAAGTCTCTGTGGGCTTGTGCGGGTGAGAACAGAATCAGTGAGAGAATAAAGGCCCTGGAGTGTGCAGCACTGGTGTGTATATGGTCAGGCAGGAGCCTTGTTCCTTTCTCAAGAAAACTTGGGACCCATAAAGCTTGGAAGGACATGTATTTTTATGTCAATCTGAAACCTGTGTCAGTTGATACAGGACTTTGAGAACCCATGGTTAGTTTTGGTCAGGTGGAAAGGGTCCTGTCATTTGAACGTAATATTTCCTGACTCAACATTAGGAAAAACTTAGGTCCCTTTGTCTGATTCCGGAGTGTGCCTTCAATTAAAAAAAAACAAAAACAGAGTGAAAAGTGAGAAGAGATTTGGGCAAAGTAAGAAGGTATCCTCAAAGTTATTACACATCCAGATCATCTCTTTTCTAAGCATCCTTTTCCCCTTATGTTTTCTAGCACCATCAGTATCTTTTATATCTTCATTGACCCTACCTATGAAGGTGATGATTTCCAGCTTTTTTTTTTTTTTCATAGACTTCTCCCATTTCCTTTCTATACCCATCCTTGCCTTCTATTTAAAGCTTCACTCCCAGTGATACTGCTAATTTATTTCCATGTCTTCAATCTGGCTTCCTCTCTGAATTCTTGTCCTGATCTGGGCAACTTTGAATTCAGTAACCATAAGGCAGCTCAGGCCATTTTTCACTGAGTGATCTTTGATGTTTGCTTACTGAATTTAAAATCAAACTGTCAGATACAAGGAATAAGGGAATCTGGCTTCTTCCCTTTTTTCCAATATTTGGAATATGAAAGCACGTTGTGCTTTTATGTGAAAAATATTTCTCATCTTATTCTGCTCTTTAGTGGATGTAAAAGTATTTCTTAAGTGGTTTTTATAAATTTCCACATCCATTAAGTTGATTTAGTAGACATGTAAGTCAGAAATTTTTCATATTATATCATCTTTTAGAGGGAAATCTGGTGAATATTTTTATGATGCTTTATTTCAGGCTTTCCAAACTGTTTGAATGGTTCAATATAGCTACAGTGCTGTAGCAGTCAAGTTCTTTTATTTCTTCTAATTGCCTTGTAAAATGCATTGTTACTGGTTTGATAACCCACAAATGCCACAAGTATGAGTTGGAACCTTAGTTTGAAATTGTTAGGAAGTGTGAGAATATCCCAGGAAAGAAGAGTTGGTTTCCTGCCTGCCTATGGGCAGCGTATCCTTGGTGACTATGTTATTTAGAGCAAGGAGCACTTGGTCATGGTGGACCCTTGTCCATTTAATGTTTATTGGGCTGAAAGTCAGATTGCTCATGACAGCTGCCACAAGAGAGGAAGGGTTTAAAGGAAATCAGTCTGTTCTGCTTTTTTCCCCTCCCTGTGTGCATGATTTAAGGTTAATTTTCTATCCCTGTTGTGCATCCTGGCTGACAGACTTCCTTCAGTGGTATGCTTTGAGCTTCTGGAACATTTTATTAAAAAATTGCCTTCTCTATCTGCCCACCAGTTCTAGGATCTTTAACCACCTCAAACCTAGGCCATGTGAATTAGTCAAGTCTTGTTTGAGAAGACAGACAGGGTGTTTCATTGGAGGTCATGAGGCAGAACCCTCCCCCTTACAATGATCTTGGACCAAAGAACCCTAAAGTGGTAGGAGGGTGAGGGGAGTTAAAAAGTCTCAGCCTCTCACCTTTATTTCTATCATAAATGTTAAGTAGAAGATTGGAAGATACAGAAAGCTGTATACAACCATTTCAGTAGGGTATAATTAATCCAAGTAATTTGGCTTGTATTTGCTGTGTCCAGATGTCCAGACATAACATGTTGACATCTCCAGCAAGAGAGCATGCTGCTCTAACTTGCCCTCTCACTTGAAACTTTCTACCATTTGAGGCAAGTGAGTTTTCTGCATGAAGGGCTTCTGCAGCCCACCCACCCCCCTGCCCCATACCCCAAGGCAAGTCTATCTGTTTTGCCCATTTTTATCCTTAAGAACATCAGTTCCGCATCTCTGGAGCCTTTAATCCTTAGGAAAGTCAGTAAGAACTTCTCAGCTGAGTCTGAGTGAATCTTTGGAGCCCAAGAGAGTTATAGTTAATTTTCAGCAGGAAAAAAAAATTGTTGGACAAGTTTACATGGGTGGTAAGAAAAAATGCCATAATGCAATTCTTCCATCTCTGCCTCCTGTTTTTGTTGAGTAAGCCCTTGGTAGAGGTTAGTTCCCAGGTGTTGAGACTCAGTGCTTCCTCAGGCAGGGTGGTTCACTGCCCTTTTAGGAAAAAGAACCATGAACAACCAAAACTATATCAATTGACCCTTTTTGTTTTCTGTATTTTTCAGTGTCTTGTTTTGAAGAATAAGGGTGGGGAAACGGTAGTTGCAATTCAAAGTAAAGGAGAAAATTGGTTCTGGAACTGGGGTACTTTGCTTCAGGTATGAGCATCTGTCCTGAATATGTACAAACAACTGCCTCGCATGTGAGCAGATTTACTTTCCATCTAATGAACTCCATGCCCTTCTTCCTGGCAAGGAGGGCTTCTACTTTGCACACAGCAGACCAGTGTCACCCAGAGGGGGATCGGCACCACTGAACACCACCAGTGCTTCCCAGCAACTTCTGGGCGTGGTTTCTACCAGAGCAAGAGCAGGTAGGAAGTAAATGAGAATCCCCATCTCAAGGAGAGATGAGGGAAGAGAGCTGTCCAGACACATGTATTCTCAACTGCCGTACCCCCGAGAACCCAGGAAAACCTTTGAAGTAATTTTTTTTTTTTTTAATTAAAGTGAAGGAAGAAAGCTTTGCCCCACTAAGTTTTGGCTTGCAGTGTCTCATACTGCTTGTTTTTAATTCAAATCTGTCCCACACTGCTGCTCACATACATGTATGTGTTTGTTACCTTAGCCTAACCCTTCTCATCCCCTGATGTCATCATTCTTTGTTTTCTTTTTTTTATGGCACTAGTGAATGAGAACCTAAAGTCTTAGAAAATCCGAACATGAAAAAGGAGTCTCTAACTGACGTGGTTTGATTAATTCCTTTACCTTTCCCTGCCTAAAGACTTGAATGATTTTCTTTCCTAGTGCTATATAATAGACCTATAATAAGTGAAACCTTTGCTGCTACTTTTCTGGGTTTACATCAGTTTTTTTATTTTTTTTCCTCCCCTTCCCTTAAGAATAATTTCTTATCTGTGCTTCTCTGATGACTGTTAATTTCTAATAAGTACAAGAAGAGGTGAGCCTGAGATTTCTTCTCTCACTTCCCTCCTTACTCTGCCCCTGAAAAATACACTAACCTCTAACATATACAAGATCTGTGAGATGGGGCTCATCGTAAGATACTTGGGGATTTGTTTTTTCCCTCACCATGCTGCAGCTGTCAGAGCTGGCCCCTGAGGATCTGTGACTACCCAGTCCGAAGAGTTGCTCTGGGGAGAGAAAGGCCTTAATTTTGCCTTTCTCCATTCCTGTTTTATGATCACCCTTCAGATGCCTCCCATTCTGGCTGCCTCTTTTTTCCTCCTCCCAGGAATTTTTTTCCAGGTAACCTGCCTCGGTCATTTCCCAACTCCTCTCCTCACCTTTGCCCACCTTCCAGTGACCCTGAGAGCACAGCCCTGAGAAACAGGCCTGTGCAGAGCTCAGAGAACTGTGAGGACTCCCCCTGCCTGTCAGACTCTGCTTGGGGACAGAGATGGATGGGTAAATGGTGCTGTGGGAGAAATTTTACCTTCAAATCAGGCTGTTTGACCCTTGCACTGCCCCGCCTCCACCCCCACTCCCTGAGGAAGGGGTAAAATGCAGAGAATGGCTGACTGGCAGGGTCTGATCCCCAACATCGCTGTCTGGCCTAAGCCCTGTCCAGCCATTCGGCCTGCCCTGGAGTGAGAGCTTCGGTGTGTGGGAGCCGCTCTTGCTTGTTTCTCCACCAGGCCTGCCCCAACACTTAGCCAGTCCCTGGGGCCAACACAGTTCCTCTGTGGTGACTTAGCAGCTTCCATTAGCTGTCCAAGCAACTGTGTTTCCACCCAGTACTTTTGGCGCTTGAGATTGGGGGGTGGGGGGGAGGGAGGGTTATTTAAAATAAATAAAATCCAAGGTGGCAGTAGAGGATTCCTTTTGCTTTAAAATCTTTGGACTAAAAAAAAAAAAATGTTTTTTATATATAAATATATAAAGTAAATTGTTATGTAACTATTATTGTTTCCTGTATGTTCTAATTTCTGTTTTATGATGTAATTAAAGGAAATAAGCTGTGAAGACTTTTCATTTTGCTGCGGAAATAGCGTGACTTGTAGCTAAGATTCTTAACGTCCTTGAACCCTTGGTGTGTAAAGGCCTCTGAGGCTCAATCTTTTTGGCATCTTTATTTTTTTTTTTTTACTATCCTTTAATTAGTACTCTTCATTAATTTAATACACCACTCCACTTGTCTCTAAGAAAAATGGAAGACATAATATAAATCAGAGTTTCTAAACAACCTTTGTCTTAATTAATGATAGTAATAGTTCAATCTGAGTCCCTTATCTGTGCAGAGCATTGCCCTTAGACTTAAAAAGGAGTGAGGGAGTAGTGTAATGGTTAATCAAATAGATTCCATGTTGACCCCTCTATCTCAGTTCTTGGCCAGTTAACCCCTCTATCTCAGTTCTTTGTTGGTAAAGTAGGGATAACAGTACTTGTAGAGTTGTGAAGATTAAAAGCAATAATAGTGGCATACAGTAAACATGTTACCTGCTTTGATTTCTTCATTTCAGTATCTAGTCTGCTTGGCGGCTCCTAGCTTGAAAGATAAAGGCTAAAGCCAGTAGTGCCCCTATCCTTCTGTGGAGATAGGGACGAGAAGTGCAGCCGGATCAGCAACCTCAATTTAGGTCTCAGGGTGTCTGCCCTGCCCTGAAACACCCCTGGGGAGCCCTGTGGAATCATGAGCCTCACTTGAAATCACTCATGCTGCATGAGGTAAAGGCCTAGTCTGGATTGGTCATCTGGGGCCGACGGGGTCCCACACTCCCTTCCAGGGGTCCAAGCAGATGCTTGCCTGCTTCCTTGTCCTTATTGAGGCAGCCTTGGCCTTTGTGGGAGGCAAGTTCTAGGTCTTTGAACTTCAATATGCAGATTCTCCCTTCCTGTCCTTTAATCCTGTTAATCAGTTCAGCCAGTGTTTAAAGTCTTCCTCCTGCCTACCCTCCCTAGCCAGAGGTCAGCAGGTTTAGGACTCACCAGAGATGATCAGTAAATGACAAGTGGGGTAAATGATTAATAAAGGCATTTGGGTCTGTCTGCCACACCATGCACACATGGGTTTTTCTTTTCAGTATGTTTAAAATTTTCCATCAGAAAGTTTTAAGAGAAGGGGGTTGGGGGAGGAGGGGAAGGAATGGAATAAAACATGGTTTAATATCACTTACTAAAAAGTACCTAATTTAATATAAAGTTGGTTTTCTACATGGAAAAAAATACACAGAAAATTAAGTTTCAGGTAGATGATAAACCTAAAAATGAAACACAAAATTAAGATTTTAATTCAACTACATTAAAAAATAAAGCTCTATAACCTCACTGTTCAAGAATAGCTGTAGTTGAGCAGCTTGGGCCAAGAGTTCCTTATCCATGTTGCCAGGGTGTTGGCCTCACAAGCTTAGCCAGCTCAGCTCAGCTTGTCTTGAGTTCCAGTGACTTGCTGCTGAGCAGAAAGAAACATGAGCCTGGGGCCTGCTTGTAGAACACATGATGGTTTAGCTCTTCACCTGAACCCTGGTGAAGCATCTGAGGATTTTAAAAAGGCTTCTGGTGAACATAGGACCCCAAAGAACCAGGCTGGCACCAGTCTCCTCCTCTTGAGCAGGGCACCTCTGGGCCTAGGTCAGAACCAGGTAGTAGCCATCTGGATTCTGCACTGAAAGCAGTTAAAGAAGAAGGGGCTCTAGTGAGATGAGACAGATCCCCAACCTATTGTGCTGCCTCCCAAACATCAAAGCAGCCTGTGGTACACCTGCCACATCAAGTGTTCTTCCAGGGCCCCTGAGTCCAGCTCTTCAGGACCTCCCTGGGTACAGGAGCACAGAGGAGGGAGAGAGGGCAGACAGTGAATAACCAGAACCACCAGCCTGCTGATGAGAAGTGCTCTGCTCCAGGTGATGTCCAGCAAGCACCTGCCCTTGTGACCCGTATGACTGTTGATGGGGTTGAGACAGTGTGGTGGGGAAAGCATGGGCTTTCCCTCCTAATAACTCCCTGAAACTCGGGCATTTTCCCCTCATGAGAATACTGTTACTTTTTACTGAGCAATGAGTAGCTTTTCTGAGCTATATGACTCCTTTTGACACAAAGCTGGCATGGAGCAGATGTTCACCACTTAGCCGGGGCACAGTACCCACGACACACCTTCAAGGAAACTTTCAATCTCATTTAAGAGACAATATAAGACAATCTTAACCTTTCTAGGGCCTGCCAGGCACGCAACCTCTCCCTCTGAAACCCCTACCTTTCTTCACCACAGCCACAAAGTATGATTCATCCTTAAGATTCTGAACCACCTGCAAGGGGGAAGGGGTCACTAAGACAGTTCTGTTCTTAGAGCCAAACAGGATAAGCTAGGGCAGAGACAGCGAGACTGGGCCCGAGGTTGGAAGAGTATTCCAGGCTTTGTGGGACTGTGCAGGGAACCACTGCCTACTTTACCTGGTCACTGAGGAGAGTGAGGATGCTCCCGGGGCCCTGATGGAAAAGACGATGGATCTGATTGGCTGGGAGGGCCAGGAGTTCAGCCAGTTTCCCCAGGAGCTCTACAGCACTGAGTTCATACAGAGAGATCTCCTGATAAAAGCCTGGGGGTGTGGGCAGCACAGGGGCAGGAGTCAGTGGAGGGTGCCACTGCCCAGAGGGCAAAGTAACAGCTCACTGGGAGGCGCCCAGATGGGGAGAAGGAGTAAAGGAAAAAAGCTGATAAATTCACTTCCATTTTCACCTCCCATTTCTTACCTCTGGCAAAGCCTCAAATTGAGAGGAACCTCCAGTTTAAAGACTCGATGGGACTGAATGACTGAAGCCCAAATACAATAACAAGATTATAGGGTTCTAATCCCTTGTGCTAATAGTATGACAAATTTGGATGGAATTTGTGGAATGAGAGTGTAGAGCATGGAGGAATAAACCCAGAGAGACATACTGGAAGGAGAAGACTAGTCAAATCATGGAAGATAATGCCAAGGGCATGCTGGGTCCCAGACCAGAAGAGGTTTCATGCAGCTACGCCTGGCTTTCTTTTTTCTCAAGAGGCCAGAACCTCACCTGAGTCAGGGTTCTTAGGAGCCGCCTCGTCTTGCCTAGAGGTCTCCTGAGCAACATACAAGGTCAGCCGGTGTCGGATCGGCCTGGGCCAAGAGAAAAGTCTACATTCATACCTGAACTAACAGGTCCCAGTTTTAGCCCCTTTGGGAGAACCCACCTCCTCCCAGGTGTCTAGGGAGAGAGGTCACCAAGATTTAGTGAACACTGGACCCTGTGGGGAGAGGAGAGAAAAATCCACCTTTACCCCCAGAAACAGTGAAACTGAGTGATGTACATGGGATGGGCACAGGAAGAAGTCACAGCAGCCTAACAAGCCCAACTCTGCTAGCCTTGCTCTGACAGGCAGCAGGTTGCCCTCAGGTTTCTCACTGTCCTCCTGAGTTTCTTACTTTGTAAAAAGACTTGGGGTTAAGTAGTTTTTCAGGTGCCTTCCATTTAAACATTCTATGAAATGACTGCAGCTGAGTTGGTAAGTGTAGCTACACTGGGAGGGCTTCCCAGGCGGCCCTAGTGGTAAAGAACTTGCCTGCTGATGCAGGAGACAAGTTCGATCCCTGGGTTGGGGAAGATGCCCTGGAGAAGGGGCGTGGCAACCAAGTCCAATATTCTTGCCTGGAGAATCCCATGGACAGAGGAGCCTGGCAGGCTACAGGTCATAGGGTTGCAAAGAGTCAGAGGTGACAAGTGACTTAGCACGCACACACTATAATGAAAAGGGAACCCTGGTCGGCAATGCCCAGCACCTGGCTTTGAGAGTATTGAAAAGGCGGATCCCGTCAGCAGCTCCACAGATCTGAATAAGGTCCTGGCGAGTAAGCTTCAGCAGATCAGTGCCTACAAAGTCAGACAGGGCTAGATTAGGGGAAGAGAGGCCAGGCATCAAGGATGGCAAGGGATACAACCCACTGTAGTCCTAGTATATCCAGACATGGGAGTCAGATTTGGATTCAAATTCCACCTCTGTCACCGGCTAGCTATGTGCCCTTGGGCAAGTTATTTAGCCTCTCTGAGCCCTGTTCTCAAGGGTAATGTATAAATTGTATGAGATAATGCACAAGAAGAGAGCCTAGCAAGCATTGTGCTTTCTCAACAATTAGTTCTAAATAAAAGTTGAAGGACACAGAGCAAGCTAGGACAGACAGGCTTCCTGCCTGAGTGCCCTCAGTCCCCTACATGTCTGGTCACTACCTGTGGACCAGATCCCAGCCTCACCAGTGAAACTGGCCAGTAACCGGCAGTAGCTGGAGAACCGGTGCCGATGCAACCACTGCTGTGTCTCTAGGATGGAGGCTCCGGGATTCAGACCCTGAGGCATAAAGAGTGGTCCAAGTAACACCATGGACCCAGGAGCTGACAACAAGGTGGAGGGGAAACATCCCTGCCCTTGGGGGTCCCAAGTCTGAGAAGGGAGGCTCATCCTGCGGGAGGGACATGCCCAATGCCATCAGGCAACCATTTTGCGATCTGTGGCCATGCCACATCTGTCCACCAGGGGGCAGGGCCACCCTATTATGGAAAAAGAGGGAGCTGCTGAGAAGGCTTTGGAAGAGTTGGGGGTGGGGGGAAGACTCACGGGAGCTAGGCTGCCCCCCAAGGTGTCCAAGGCGAATGATGGTGAGGAGCAGAGCCTATGGGGGAGCAGAGAGTCTGGCTCAGGAGAGCAGGATGGCCAGTCTCCTGCCCACGGTTCCCTAGGCCTGTCCTGGTGTCACCCACATGTTCCCCAGAAGCTCTCTCAGTGGCACCCCTGGGCCTGCCCCTCGCCGGCCTCCTGAGTTGAGGGCTTCTCTCTTCACTCTCACCCCAGGGGCTGATAGGAGGTGTTTATCCTGCCTCACCTCTCCGGGGACAGGAGCTTGCAGGAGTGGGGAGAGGTCAGAGCAAAAGGGCTCGGAGGCGGGTGGGCCCCTGAAATGGGCTCTGGCCACGGAGAACACTGGGGCAAACAAACAGCAAGGTTAGCCTGGACATTCAGGAGTGCGGTGGTGACTGTTGGCAGGCCTCGGGCCAAACTTGGTCCCTGCCCCAGGAGCCCCTCACAGGTAGATCAAATTTCCACACAATGAAGAGAGTTAAACTAGCCTCAGGTCTGGCTGGGGGAGTCGGGGAAGGCTTCCTGGAGGAGCTACAGCAGCAAGGGAGATGCTCCAGGACGAGGGAACAAAAGGCAGGTGGTCGCAGCAGCAGGGCACAGGAGAGGCAGCCTGTGAGCGTCTGCTCCTGGGAACCGTCAACAGCAGGCACTGCAGTCTTTCCTCGCAGGAAACGGGGACTCACTGGTGTGTATGTGGGGGTGCTGATGGTCCTGCAGCAGCCGAAGTACCTGAAGCCTCAGTCTCCCCACGTGTACACTGAGGATGTTTTCTCCCCCCGGCCCCCACTGCCCAGCACACATACCTCCATGAAGACGGTGCTCTCACAGGCTGTCTGATACTTGTTTCTCTCACGCACGGGCTGTTTCTCAATCTTCTCCCGGTCAATTTTCAGTTTCCAGTCAGCTCCTTTGGGCTACAGGAGGGTGACATGGAAACGTCATAGTTCCCCTCCTTACCTGCCCACTTCTCATTGACAGGACGGGCTCTGAGAAAGAGACCAAGCCCCATCCGTCTGTGTACAGAGAAGAAAACAGTCCCAGGTTCAGGGCCTGCAGGCTGAGTGAGGGTCCACCGGAAAGCCAAGTCAGATCCACACAGCCAACAAGGCAGGGTGACAGCCCTGAGAGGGAGGGAGGGAGGGGAAAGGGCCCCGTGCTGCCTGTACCTTAAACACCTTGACGAGGCAGCCAGCTGAATGCAGGTGCTCCAACGGAAGCTCCTTGTCGCTGGGCTTGAAAGTGTCGATCTGGAGGCGGAAGGGGACGCCTTTCTCCCCACCTTTTTTCCGAGGAGTGAACTCAGTGCTGATGCAGTGAACCTGAGGTGGGAAAGAAGGGTGACTATCCAGGTCCTGCCCACATTCAAGGGATCTCACCTGAAACCTGTTACCTGTCTGCCATCTGTCAGCCACAGCAACGTTCCATCCCCAACCAGTGTCTATTCTTAAGGCATACCTTATTAGGTTCTTTACCTGGTTCAAACTCCTTCAGTGGCTCCTTAAGACTATGAAAGGAGAAGCAAAGTCCCTGACTGTGGCATTCAAGCACCTTAAAGAGTCAAGCCTTTCTGCCTGGCTGCTCTTTCTCCCATCAATGAACCCACTGACCCACTCATCTAGCCTACTTATCACCCCAATACACCTGCATAGCTGTCTCTAGAGTCCTCTACTGGGAAAGCTCTCTTTGCTCACACTTGAGCTCATACATTTCATTCCAGGGTAGGTACCAGTTCAAAATTTATCTAAATTGAGTGTCCTGTGCTTTATTTGCTAAACCTAGCGGTCTACTCTAGGAAGCCTTCCTGACCTGCACAACCACTACAGTGGTTGTGATTGCCTTCCCGCAATCTTGTGAAGAACAGTTAAAGAATCTAACTTTACAGGTAGGGAAGCTGAGGCTTGTAGAGATTACATTATCTGGGCAAGGTCCATGCCAAGAAGTAGTGGAACTGAAATTGTGCCATATCCACCTGGCTCCTCGTCCAGGTGCTTAGAGTACAGAGGACATTCAAAAAAGGGACTTATACGTGAATTTTGACAATACTTTTTATTATAAAAGGAAATCTATTCAACATAGAAGATGCAGGGGGGCTTCCCTGGTAGCTCAGCTGGTAAAGAATCTGCCTGCAATGCAGGAGACCCTAGTTCAATCCCTGGGTCGGGAAAATCCCCTGGAAGAGGGCATGGTAACCCACTCCAGTATTCTTGCCTGGCAGGCTACACAGTCCATCAGGTCGCAGAGTCAGGACTGAGCAACTAAGTACAATATAGCACTGAAAAAGTGCAAAGGATACGGGCATCTCCATCACCCCACCTCTCAGAGAGAGTACTGTTAACATTCAAGTATTGTTTCTATCTTTTCTCTGCGCAAGAAAAAAACACAACTTTTATATACACACACACTTTTATTTTTGCAAAATAGAAATCAAACATTAAACACAAGTCTGCATTCTGCCTTTACGTATGTGAAAGCAGTTTCTCTTGTCATAAAATATTTCTGAAACATCATTTTAATGGCTACACAATTTCCATTATAAACTACTAAACACCTATTTCAAAGTCCACCCTTATTTGATGGACATTTTGATTAATATCTTTTAATATAAAAAATGGCAGGGGGATGAATAGCAGCTAAAGGTATGTTTGTGTTCTTATTCAACACTGCATTTCTTGAGGTAGAACTACTGGGGAAATGAGTATGAACATTAAATTTAATAAAATTTGCCCACGTACCTATAAAATAGATGCATCAATTTGCATTCTCGGGACATGAGGTTGTCTGTTTCTCTAAAGCTTACCAAGAATAGTTTTAAGAGTCTTTGCCAGTGTGTATATGTGTGTGTATATATATATATATATATACACATATATATATATAGTTGTTTAATCGCCAAGTCATGTCTCTCTGTGACACATGGACTGTAGCCCGCCATTGCTTTGTCCATGGGATTTCCCAGGCTAGAATACTGGAGTAGATTGCCATTTTCTTCTCCAGGGGATCTTCCTGACCCAGGGATTGAAGGCATCTCTCCTGCATTGGTAGGTGGGTTCTTTACCACTGAACCACCAAGGAAGCCGTGTGTGTGTGTGTGTACATATATATATGTAGTTTTAATTAGCATTATTAACATTTTGTGAGTTTGAACTGTCTACATTTATTATCAATTTGTATCTTTCTTATAAATTGCTTATATCCTTTGCCCATTTTTCTATTGAGCTTTCATCTACTTTTTCTTTTTAATATAGGAGAACTTTTTATGTATTTAAAATATAACATTATATATGTTATATGTGGCAACTGTTTTTCCCATTTGATATCTCTTTTTAATTTTGCCTATACTTTGAAGACCATTACTTTCTATGAAGCTAAATTCTGTCCTGTTTTGTCATTTCTTCCATCACCTTAATGTTTAACAAGTCCTTCCCTATGGTGACATTCAATCGACATTTGTCCACCTTTGTTCCTCATGGTGCTTTCTGGAAGTGATTCGTTCTTATTACCTCCTCTGACCTCCACCCAAGCTCACTTTTCTTTTCCATGTAGGCTGCTGCCACCCCCATCCGACTTCCAGCCTCCTTCCTGTCCCAGCCTCAGACTCACCTGCAGGAAGCGAGAGGTCCTCTTGGTTGGGTCCCAATAAAACTCCACGGTGTTCAGTTGTGAGGGCAGCACTTGGGGTTCCAGCACCCCCACGGACAGTGGGACATGCAGGCACAGATTGGCAGGCAGGGAGCAGGGCTCAGGCACCTCCCGTCCACAGGGGCCCCTAAGCCAGACAGCAGCCCTGAAGGGCCCTGGTCCCTCCCCAGGCACCTATGTCCAGGATGCGGTCCCCAGGCCGGCTCCACCTCCACCCGTCCAGCTGCTGCTGCTCAATGTACTGCAGGCGCCGGTCGTGAAAACCACACGCACCACGCTCTGTGGGCACAGGAGGGCGCCGGGTCATTTGGGAGCCAGCTCCCACCTCTGGGACAGGCCAACCTTGCCAGCCTCCCCCTTACCTTCCCTCCCACCTGCAGGGGGCAACAGGACTTAGAATAACTAGATCTGCGTCCAGAGGCCACCTGCCACTCCACAAGCAGTGAAACTGAGGAAGTAACCTAGAGTTTCCGTTTCCTCATCTGTAAAATGGAGGCGTCAATCCCTTTGCACTCAACCACTCTTTCTTCGCAACACTTAGCAGTTTGCGATTTGTAAATCAACTTGTAATCGTATCTAAATTGTTCAATGACCTGTTTGTCTCAGTAGAACGCAAGTCCCCTGAGGAAGGAAGCCACATCTGTCTCTTTACCTCTGAATCTCTAGTGCATAGAACAGGCTCTGGCAAAGAATGGGAGCTAAATAAAAACATTTTTTTTTTTCCCTGAGAGATGGAATCATGTGTGTGAATAATGCTATGTAAATATATTTCTAAATCCTGGTTCTGCTACTTACTGGCTCTGTGTCCTTGAGAAAATACTTCACCTCACTGTGCCTGTTTCCTCAACAATTCCCGCCACCACTGAGCTGTTGTGAAGGTCAAATGAAAAGGTGGACGTGAGAGGGTTCTACTTGAGAATGACATCACTGTGATGACACTGGCTTCCTGCCAGAGGGAGAGTCATAGCTGGCCTTTGCCAGTTCTGGGAGTGGAGGCACTTGCCTTCAGCAGCTGGGGCTCCTGGGTGGCATCGACCAGTTTGGGGTTGCAGAGCATCCGTACCTCATATGACTGGCCTAGGAGAAATTGAGGGGAAGTGGGCACCCCTCTCAGGGGCAGAGAGGCTGCCTGCCACCCCCAGCCCACCCCGAGTCCAGCCTCCCACTAGCACCCCGCTAGCCCCTCTCCATCCCCAGGCCCAGCGCACCCTGGTTCAGGTAGGTGAGGGTCTCCGCCTGCTGCTTCACAGCCGGCGAGGTGGCTGCGCAGAGCACGTACTGGAACGCAGGGCAGGGCTGCTCCGCTCGGGGGATGTTGGCCAGCTCTTCCTGCTTCAGGTAGGGTAAGGGCAAGGCCTCCCTGCCAGGGAGAGGAAGGCACAGCTGGCTTCTGCCCTGTCCACCCCCTCCTCCAGGAGGCTTTGACTCTTTCTGCCAGATTCTCCTTCCAGGGAGCCTACAGTTCACTGAAGCAGGTACCCCTGCAGCAGCCAGGGCCTAAGGGGTCCCCATTCAGCTCCTCTGGCCTCCAGCAGACCTCCCTTAAGGTGCAAATCCCCAACACTACAATATTTGCAAACATCTGCCATCAATTACTTATTTGCAACCTCAAGGCTTACCTGACTGCCAGTGACTGCCCAACATGTGTCCTGAGTGGGTGGGTGGTTAGGGTGTTTCGAGATGTTCTGGGACCCACTAAATTCCAGGTACATTTGACCATTTCCCAGTGGGTTCGCAGAGTTGGATATGACTGAGCATGCACGCACTGACCAACCACCCCCCAAGAGCAGGAAGCCCATCATCTCCAGCGTGAAACAGGTGGCCCTACCGTGCCCATCACAACTCAGACAGGGCCTTCCTGAGGGCTGGAGGGACATCATCTCCAGCGTGAAACAGATGGCCCTACCGTGCCCGTCACAACTCAGATAGGGCCTTCCTGAGGACTGGAGGGACATAATCTCCAGCGTGAAACAGATGGCCCTACCGTGCCCATCACAACTCAGACAGGGCCTTCCTGAGGACTGGAGGGAGGGGTTCTGGCCCTTACCTGAGCAAGCTGCTTGGAGGCCCAGGGTACATCTCCCCAGGGCTCGGCCACAGGTGCTCCGGCTGGTTGTGCCAAAATAGCATCTTGGAGAGTGAGCAGGACCAGCTGTGTTGCAGCACTGGGTAGGGCTGGACCCCCTGAGCCATCCAACTGGGGCCCCAGGCTTTATACACAGGCAAGGACACACAGAAGGGTGGGGCAAGGCTTCAGCCCCTTATTGGCTGAGCAACCAGGGCTCCAGGAAACTCAGGACCTGTTAGGTAGCCCAAGCTGGGAGGGAATCGAGAAATGATGTCCCTAGGGCTCCCCACCAATCATTAACTCAAAGGGGAGACAGTTTTGTAGCAAAACCAGTCACAGGGATGGATATCCACTAACCCCACCTTCACCGTTCCCCAAGAGGCCCAGGAAGCATGAGGGGCACCCTGGGGCTAAGAGATTAGCTCCAGATACATAAGCCAAATTGATTCCTGGAGACCCACTGTCTGGACCCCTCACAGGACGCTATGGGGGCTAGGAGCCTGACCACTCCAGGGGACAAGACAAACAGACACACAGCATCACGTGGACCTACAAAGGGCCTTTGCTCCCCCTGGCCTCCCCCCAGCCTCCCCCCATATAGGGGCAGTGATGGCCCAACACCTGTCCTGTCACTGGGGGCTGCCTGGCTAGGGGACTGGAGTTTACAGAATATAGTCCAGCTTGCTGTGGAAACAGCTCAGGGGGTGGTGATGGGAGGGAGAGCACACCTGTGAGGAGGGGGTGGGCCTGGGAGTGCCCCCTCCCCAGGGAGGTAGAAGGAGAGGAGGTCCAGCTGGGCTGGTCAAGCTGCCTCTCCTCTGCCCTGGGGCTGGGGGCAGACTGTGTTTACAGATGGCCCCATTCCTCAGGCTCAGCCCCTGTTGTCACTGTACACAGTCAGCCCTGGCCTGCTGCCCCCACCTCCCACTACTGTGTTTGGTGTAAACAGATAAGGGCGTTTCAGAGAGCAGAGACAGGGCTCCAAAGATGTGGCCTGACCTCATGTGACCCTAACTATCCAGGCTTTGTGATTCTGGCAGTCCCTCCTCAGAGGAAGGGAGAAGGAAAACCAAAGAGTATGCCACCCTCCCCGCCCCCACCCCACCCCACCCCACCCCCACCCCACCCCACCCCGCCCCCACCCCCCCAACCCCCCACACAATGGGCTGGGTTCCTCCAGGTACCTGGCCCCGGATCCTGTACCTACATTCTTCTCCTATGAAGCCAGACCAAAGGAGAAAAGGGGATGGGAACATTCCTGCCAATGGGGGCCAAAGAAACTTTGAGTCCCCAAGATCCCTGTTGAGACCCCTAAGACTTCAAGACTCACCCACTGCCCAAAGTTGGATTCAAAGCCAGAAGATCCCCACCATGGGACCCTCCAAGGTTGGACAGAGCAAGATACCAAGAAGGCCAGAGGAAGGGACTAGGCAGGGTCAAGAAGGGTCAGGAGGCAGGGCGTGGCCCTGGTCTGGGTGGAGCAGGATGAGGGAGTGGCAGGGGGCGAAGGAAAGAGTAGGTGGTCGGAGGTGGTTTGTTACAGAGGATGGAAGTAGAAAAGGCAGAGACTGGTGTGGGCCCCTCAGAGGAGACCACCAGGAGCTGGTTTGGGGAGGGGGACTGTACCACAGGCATGCAGTATATTAATTCCCCCTCTAGTGATTGAACCCGTGTGCGCTGTAATGGAAGCCTTAGCTGGGCTGCCAGAGAAGTCCCAAAGCATGATATATTTTTTTAAGGTGGATTTTTTTTCACATCCAAACAGCTCTGTCATTGTCTAGGCATGGCATAACTCGATCCTAATAATACCCTTGGGGTTATTCCTTACCCTAAGCCAAGGAAGTAACTTATTTTTTTTCTGTAAAAATTGCTAAGGAATAATTCACTGTCTTTCTCCGCTAATCAAAATTTATTTTGTTTTGTCTTTTATCCCAGGCAACATTCTAACCTGGAGAGTTAGAGTGTAAAGCCTACTGCTCTGCCAGAGGAAGAGGGGCTGAGAGGAGTGTCCCTCATCCATTCATTGAACCTGCCTGGTAGTAGTAAGTGAAAGTTGCTCAGTTGTGCCTGACTCTTTGAGACCCCAGGGACGGTAGACTGCTTGGCTCCTCTGTCCATGGAATTCTCCAGGCCAGAATGCTGGAGTGGATAGCTGTTCCCTTCTCCAGGCAGGGACTCTTCCTGACCCAGGAACCGAAGTGGGGTCTCCTGCATTGCAGGTGGACTCTTTACCAGCTGAACTACAATTATAAGCCAGTAGTAGCAGGGTGATTTCCTTTCCCAACAAACTGTTTCTGAGGCTTCCAGGTGCGCAACTCCACAAGGCATCATACTGAACAGCAGCCCCCTAGAGTTTGAGGATGCACAGACCTATCTTTGAGTCCCCAGTCTTGTATTCCTGAGAGTTCTCACCATCAGGAAGTCTCACATTGGAAAGGTATTCGGTCCATGTTTCAAAGTTACCGCCTCCTTTTTTTTTTTAATAATATATTTTAAATTTATTCATTTATTTTTGGCTGCACTTTGTTGCTGGGCGTGGGCTTTCTCTAGTTCTGGAGAGTGGGGGCTACTCTGCGTTGCAATGCGCAAGCTTGTGCCGCTGGGGCTTAGTTGCCCTGAGGCATGACTCATGTCCCCTGCATTGGCACACGGATTCTGAACCCTCTACCACCAAGGAAGTCCACTTCCTCCTTCTTAAAACCCTTCTGCCACCCAGCCAGTTGGCATTTATGTTCTCCATGTGTCTCAGCCCTTCACCAAATTCCTTCACATCTGACATGCAGTTTTTTCTTTGTTCACTTTGCTTAATGTTTATTTTCCCATCAGAGTGGAAGTCCCTTGAAAGTAGAGACTAAGAGGTGGGTTAGTGTTTAGGTTTAAGACTGTTTCTCGAGATAGACCCTGAGTGCAAGCACAGCTGTGTGGCTTTGGACAAGAAACTAAACCTTTCTGAGGTTCATGCTGCAACTATAAAAAGGGGATGATAAGAACCTCTACCCCACAGGGCTGGGTAATAATGAATGAGATAATAATTGAGCCCTCAGTAAATATAGGTGTTTTTTTATTTATTTGTTGTGGCCGCACTGCACAGTGTGTGGGATCAGGATCTCAAGTCCCTGACCAGGGACAGAACCCACATCGCCTAGAGTGGAAATGGGGAGTCTTAACCAATGGACTCCCAATATAGATGTCCTTTCCTCTGTATATTTCCAGTGCCTAGTCCATTATACAGGTTAATTTATTTAACACTTGAAAGCATAGGTTTATTTATATAACACATAAATGTAGAGGGTCTGCTTATTTAACAAACAGCTCTTTAGTGCTCAGTGTGACTTCAGAGTGCTTTTCCATCTACCTTCTAAGGTAAATGCTATTTTTTTCTATTATTCTATTATCACTGCCTCCCTCCCCCCAATTATACAGATGGGGAAACTGAGGCTCCAAGAGATTAAGTAGCTACCTCAAGGTCACACAGCTAAGATAAGACACAGCCAGGGTTTGAACCCAGGCTGCTTGAACTACAACCCTTTCTCCTAATGACTGTACTGTATGACACACTCTGCCTGACAAATGTGTATGGAATTCTGAAACGAGTCTCCAAGCAACATTCCAACTTGAGGAGCTGGAGAGTAAAGTCTACTCCCTCTCTTGCAAAGAAAGGGGCTGATGTGGGGATCTGAATGATTCATGCATTCATTTGTTCAACAGCTCTCAAAGAAGTATTGGAACCTGGATTCTGATGAGAAGAAGGACTTCTGACCTTTCCGAGCTTCAGCCTCTCCAGCTGCAAAATGGGGACAAAATACTTTCTGTTCCAATCCTGGCCCATGAGCTCTGAAGATGGGCAAATATGAATGATAGTGGCTGGGCTGCTGCGGTTGGTTTTGTAGAATGGGGGTTTAGGGACTAATGATGGCAGAGAGACAGGATACAGGATTTTGATTTCCTCAGGTGTGGCTATGACTTGAGAATTCCCTTGGGATGAGTAGCAGTGAAGGCTGCAAGGAAACAGCTTTTCTGGGGTATTCGATCTTCCAGGTCCCACTGCATGTTACAACCACCTCTTGAGGTAAGAAGATCCCGATTACAGTCTGTGTAATTTGCCCAAGGTTATTAGCTAGTGGCCAATACTTTGGCCACCTGATGTGAAGAACTGACTCATTGGAAAAGACCCTGATGCTGGGAAAGATTTGAAGGCAGGAGAAGGGGACGACAGAGGATGAAATGGCATCACTGACTCGATGGACGTGAGTTTGAGCAAGCTCTGGGAATTGACGATGGACAGGGAAGCCTGGCACACGTGCTGTGGTCCATGGAGTCGCAAAGAATCGGACATGACTGAGCAACTGAACTAAACTGACTAGCTAGTGAGAGTGGGCTGGACCCTGAGTCACCTCACTGCCATGCACCCAGGCCAAAACAGGACTCGTTCCTGCCATCCCGTTAGAAGGCTCCTAGCCCACTACTCTGGCTCTGTTTCCATGTTGCTACCCCTGGGAGCCAGAGGGATCTTCCTACGACACAAGAATGACCATACCATCATCACTCTTGGTGACATTCTCAAGCTGGGCTATGAAAAACCCTGGGTAACCATGCCCATCTTCCAGGCATCAGTGGTACACAGCGGTTAACGCTTAAAATCATTAAAAAAATTTTTTTTGGCTGTGCTAGGTCTTCATCATGGCACTTGGGCTTTCTCTAGTTGGGATACATGGGCTTAGTTGCCTCATGGCATGTGGGGTCTTAGCTCCGTGACCAGGGATTGAACCCGAGTTCCCTGCATTGCAAGGTGGATTCTTAACCACTAGAGCATCAGGGAAAGTCCCTAAAATCATTTTTCAGTGGGAAAACTAATATGGATATTCTTGGAGTCAAAAGGAAGGCTTGCACAAACACTTAATTTAGAGCCATGTCTTTAAATTCCTTTCCAGGTCTGAGTGAACCACTTTGCCCACCTGCTCTCTCCTCATGCCCCATGGTACCCCCAGATTGTTCACCTGGGTTCCCATGAGTGAGTCTGAGGAGCCTGTTTGTGCAGGAAAACCCATCTTCCTGGCCCAGCACCCACAGCCATTGGTCCACTTTCTTCTGCCTTTCCCTCTCACCACTCTCCCTCTCCCTTGCTTACAGTCCTGCAGCTTCCAGAACAGTCTGTTCTGTTTCACACCTGGGCTTTGCCCAGGCTGTTCCCTCTGCCTTCCAGGCCTCTTGATGGCCTCTGTCAGCTCAGCTCAAGGCACATCTCTGTCCCCACTGCTCCCTACCTCCAAGTCTGTTCAGAGGGACCCCCTGTATTGTTGGCACTCTCTGAGTCAGGATTTACAAGAGGGCTTCAAACGCAGTAAACAGGCACCCCCGGAGCCCAGAGCCTCTCTAGGCACTTAGTAGGACCCCATGGTTTAGATGTCACAAATGCAGACTGTTAAAGGCCCCACCTACACCTGCTAAATCGCTTCAGTCATGTCTGACTCTTGGCGACCCTATGGACTGTAGCCTGCCAGGCTCCGCTATCCATGGGATTATCCCAGCAACAGTACTTGAGTGGGTTGCCATTTCCTCCTCCAGGGGATCTTCCCGACGCAGAGATCGAACCTGCCTCACTTGTGTCTCCAGCATTGGCAAGCAGGTCCTTTCACCACTGGCGCCCCCTGGAAAGCCCACTAAACACTCCTACCCGAAAGATATCCAGTGCTGTTTTTTGTGTAGCCTGCAGAGGGCGGTGTGGGTCCAGCCTGGCCCCGGGAACTCCAGCTGCTGTTTCAACGGTCTAGACACCCAGCCAGAAAATCTCTGCCCTGGAGGAGTTAATGAGCTGAACACTAAGCGAGGAGTTTCAGGCGGGCCCCATCCTGCCTGCCTCAACCTCCCTTTAACATCATCACCCTCATGCTTCGCTCACTTAATAAAGCCAGTCACCCTCTCCTCTAACACCCGGATCCTGTTCCTTCCACACTTCATCCTCCCTCTTTCCCACCAGCTCTCAGTAGCAGTCTGCACCCCAGTGTGTGCCCAGGGCCCCTCTGCAGCAAAAGATCCTCCCTTAAGAGTTTGGGGGCCCTCGGTGCTCATATCTCCAAAATTCTAACCCCTAACGCTCCACCCCATCCACTGGGCTCCACCTCTTTGCTCACCCAAAAGTGATGACATTGCTGTTGCCTTGGTAACAGATGCTTTGTGGGTGGGTATGGGGAGACTTCAGGACATCAGAGGCATGGGAGAGGGTGGTGGGCAAACTGGCATAGGGCCTGGGAGGGGCAGCCAGGGGTTATGACCTCCCCACCACAGGCTGCCATCAGCCTTATGTCCCCAGCCTCAAGGAGAACAGAGACCGAATAGAAGGGGCATCTTCTTGAAAAGAGAGGCACTCTTATTGGAGGAGAGGGAAACATCCCCCTCCTGTGAAAACAGGTCTCTGGGACAGTTCAGCCTGGTGGGGTGGGGGAGGGGCTTCACATGCTGGAGCCCATGTTGTGCCCCTCCAAGGAGCCTAAGGCACAGAGGGAGGGGGCAGCTCACTCAGGGCGTGTTAGGGACAGTGCCACAGGCAGTGGAAGGGTGGCTCTATGCCAGTGTCCCGAGCTCCAAGGGGTGGAGAGGCCCTCCTCCAGGCCCTGGGGACCTTGCTGTCCCAGAAGCCACAGCCAGGAAGTGTGTCAGGCACTTGCGTAAGAGCCTTCTATATTTCCATAAAATCATAATTACCGATGCCTGCCACGAGCCTTAGCTCATTAGAGCGGCATCTGCCTCTGGGGCCCATGGGGTAGGCTGGCAGGGGGACATGAGGGAGATGGGACAAGGCCAGGCCTCTCACTGTGTTCTCTGAATTCCCAGCCCCACAGACCCTGGGCACTCTTCCTCTCCCCAGCTGGAGATGAGAACCCAGGCTTGGCCTCAACCATGACAAACTCCCCAACTTGGGAACCCTGATTCTAAAGCTGGAGGGAAAGGTCAGCCACTCATGTGCTCAGCTTGGGCTGTCCTTGACAACCCATGAGGGCAGAGGCCAAAGCAGGGAGGGGCTTGAACTGAAGGAGTTTACAGGAGAAAATTGGTCAGTCCTTATGGAATAGTGGTCAAAGAATCTCAACCCCCCAGTGGAGGGCCCTGGCGTCTTTCAGGCTGGTGATTCTTAATCTTGGGGGATCTTAGATTCTCTGAGGAGCAGAGGAAAGCTCTGGACTCTCCTCCAGAAAATGCTTATCCTCCAGAAGTTGATACAACTTCGAGGGGCTCATGAACTCCCTGAAACTCAACTACAAACCCAAGGTTAATAAGAATCCTTAAAATTTTTTAAAAATACAATAGTAACTATCATGTACTTTCTGGGTCCAATCATTTACTTATATTAATTTATATAATGCTCAAAAGAACACTAAGAGACAGACAATTATCCTCCGCATTTAATCCAACTCCCCATTTCAAAATAATCTAGTCCAATTTATCCAATCTAAAGAGAAAGAAACTAAGGACCCTCCAGAGATGATGGACAGCTCTCTGCCCAAGATCACAGAGTAGGAAAAAAGGGCAGACCTTGGTGAGGACCAGGTTCTCTTAGTGTGCTGGACCTTGGCCATATGCAGATTTGAAGTCATCTGTCCATCCCATCATCCCCAGGCTCCTGAGAGCCCAGCAGCTGTGCATTCACTCAGCTCTCCTAGCAAGAGGCCTCCTGGTAGTTCTGTTATGACTTCCGGTCTGAGAGCCCTTTTGAGAGAGTGACTGCCACTCATCCTCCTGGAATGCCTTGCCCCTTGCTCCACCCGCCCCTCATTTCTGCCCTCCAAATCTAAGATGGACAGTGTGCCCCCAAGAGAAGCTAGCCCCGTTGCTCCCGCCCAAGCTCTGAGCCACTGCAGTGGGAATTGTCAGCACTGAGACAATGACTCAGACTTAGTTCATGAAAGATCGCTCTGAAACACGAAGGCTGTCAGCCAGAAAGGACATCCAGAGGTCATGGGATCCAGCCCCCTGCCTCCTCCATATTTGCTCTACCTTAGGCTTCTATTGCTGAGACCAGATGAGCCCCAGAGCCCACCGACTTCCCTGCCTTTCCTTGGTCCCCCATACCACTGATCCCCCTGAGAATTCTTTCCCACGTCTAGTCAGGGTCTCCTTCTGGGTTAGTTCTTCCATGACATAACAGGCTCCAAACAGCTGAGGAAAGTGAGGAAAGGAAGCTGTTTCTTCTCTCTGCCTCAGAAAAAGACCTAGGAAGAAACAAATCCCCTGGAAAAAAGGAGAGAAAGAAGAAAATGAAAACTCTCTGTGTCTGTCTTTCCTAGGCTAAGTGGTATATTGCACTATCTCATTCATCCTCTGAACAATTAGGTGGGCAGAGTCTCCATTTTGCTGATGAAGAAATCAAAGCTTTAAAAGTTACCTACCCAAGGTCGAGCGAATTAGTGACTACCCAGTTATTGGACTCGAAGGTAGCCAAAGCCTCAGTTCTTTGGAGGGAAATAGAGGTACCTTCCCGGTGGCTCTAATGGTAAAGAATCTGCCTGCAGTGCAGGAGACCCGGGTTCAATCCCTGGGTTTGGAAGATCCCCTGAAGAAGGAAATGGCAACCCACTCCAGTATTCTTGCCTGAAGAATTCCATGGACAGATTAGCCTTATGGGCTATAGTCCACGGGGTCACAAAGAGTTGGTCACAACTGAGCAGCTAACACACACAGAGGTACATACATCCCTCAGGAGGTCTCCAAACACAGAAGAAGCTTGTTTGTTCCAGCTCAAGGGTGCTAGAGATAGAGGCCTGATGATACCATCTCAGGGTGCTCCAAGCATTCTTAAGTCTGGGTTGCCTAGGGAGGGGTTGTTGGGCTGACCTGTGCTGGGCTGGAAGGAAGAAGGTGGCCCTCAGAGGGGAACAGGAGAGGCTGATCACAAATGGGCTTTTGGGGAAACTGGACTGAGGGCTGAGGTCAGGTTCTGTGGAAACTCCTTTTAGGAAAGCGAGCACTCAGAGAGTCTGCCATGTGTGGATCTGGAGGAGGAGGAGACTAAGCCCCCACAGCCACAGACCCGCCTGTCTGCCCTTGTCCTACTTCTGCCACTGGCAAATAAATCTCTTTCCCTAGATGCTGTAACCTGAGCAGTGCTCCAACTCCAACGTGAGCTCATCTTCAAGAGGCGAGAGATCACGTGAATGGCTGTGTGCACAGGTGGGTGGGGAGGAGGGACACAGGGTTCAGACCCTCCTCCAGGGCTGGCATAAAGGCAGGACCCTTCTGAGTGCTACCCACTCCTCATCTCATCACCCGCAGCAGATGAGGAGGAAGGAGACTTAGACCCAGAAGTCTCTCCACCCACACCCAGAGAAGGATTCTCTCAATTTCCAACCTCCCTCCATTTTCTTGGACAGGCCCAGAGATGAAGGGCCAGAAGGGCCAGGAGGGGAGAGCAGAGAAGTTGAGGAAATGGCAGGTGAGCGACATGCATTAGCAGAGGTAGCTTCAGATCAAGAGGACAGAAGACTCTTTGGAGGGTCCACCTCTCCCTAGCCCCATCTAACTTCACTGGTGGTAGGATCTTTAGGAGGGGGAATGTCTTGGAGAGGTTTGGGGACCTCAAGTGTGGGGACTGAGGCCTCTTCTCTGCTGAAGTCCAGACAACAGGATTGGAAAGCCATGTCGTTGTCCTGCTTTCCAGGACAGGGCTGGCCTTTGACACATGGTGTTAGGTTGTCTATTATTTGCAGAAGAAACCCCTACCGCACAGTCCAAGGATGTGTACATTTGGAGAGAAAGTCTCCAGGGCAGAGAGACATCCAGTTAATGGGGTGGAAGGATCCCCACTCTTCACTCTCAGGAAGTCCTACCTTCATCTCATTCTCGGCTCTCCTTCTGCAAATCCAACCTATTTCTATCCTCCTCTAACCCTTCCAGACTCTAATATGATCTCCTGAACCTTCCTTCAACCTTGTCATGCTCCCCCACCCCCATTCCGGATTTTTCAGTGTGAAACTGCCCCCTCCACTTCTTTTGCCCTCCAAGCTCCTCCCCATCTTGTCGAGCCCCCCCAAGCTCCGCCCAGCTCGCCCTCCTGGCCACCGCAGCAGCCAATAGCTTAGAACCTGATTTGCATAGCGGCGCGGGGGAGCGGCAGAGGGAAGGGGGAGGGACCAGGCGACCTCCTAAATCAAAGTTGGGAGGCGAGGACTGGGCGGAGGGGCCGCCGGGTGCCCGGCTGGGGCCGGCAGGGGGAGGGGAAGGGGGAGGGGGTGGGGGGCGGGCGCAGAGGACAGCGGAGCGGGCCGGACACTGACAGCTCCATCGCTCCCTCCCTGGGTTCCTACCCGAGTCCCCACTTCCCTCCGCCCATCGCTCCGAGCAGCATCTTCTTCAGACCCCTGATCCTCACTCCTGGGGTCGTCCTGCTTCCTAGGCTCCGTATAATTGCCTCCTCTCACCCACCAACCCAGGAAGTTTCTCCGCCCGCAGCCGGGAGTGGGGGTTGCTTTGCCTGGGCGGGTTTCTCCAGGGGTTCACTGGGTTGGGGGGCTGTCTCTAAGGGCTTCAGGTCCCGGAGAGACGCCTGCCACCCTTAGCCTGCTTCCAGGTGGGCTGCCGTCGCGTCTCGGCACCCTCTCTTCCCGTTTCCCCTAACCATGACCGAAATGAGCGAGAAGGAGAACGAACCGGATGACGCTGCCACCCACACCCCCCCGGGGACCGTCTCTGCCCTCCAGGAAACCAAGGTAACTCGAGAGGCGCGAGGCCTGGACCCCTGCCCTGTGCACCCCCAGCCGGGGCATCCTCCTCCCGACTCAGTTGCCACTGTGGCCTCCGGTGCCCTGGAGTCACCGTGGAAGGGCCCGTGTGGTCCCTAACGCTCCGCGCGGCGACCCAGGGGCAGTAGGTTCGGATGAGGGACCGCAACAGCTCCCGTCTCTCAAACACGACACGCCCTTGCGCGCGTGATGAGCGGAGCTCCCCCGCGACCCTCCAGGGAGGTTGTAACTCGGCTTTGTTGGAGGGAGTCGGCGCAGCGAAAGCGGAGGGAGAGTGTAGCGGTGTGTAGCGGGTGTGGGCCGGTGTACGCGCCCGAGTGTGCGCGCCAGGCGCACCTCTCCTGTATCCGCCAGGTCTCCGCCTGTAGCTCAGTCTGTCCCTCTCTCTCTGCCCGTGTCTCTCTGCCCGTGTCTCTACAACCTGTTTGTCTCTGCCTTAGTATCTCTCTGTGCGTCTCTCCCGGGTTCTCTGCGTGTTTATCTCAGAGTCTCTAGATGGCTGTCTCTGACCCGCCGCAGTCCGACATTCCCTCCTCCCAGCCCGGTTAGGCGACGTGAGCCCGCGGCCCCGGGGTGCGCAGCTTCCGAGTTCGCGCTGGGTGTTGCGGCAGCGCGGGCCATCAACGGGCGCGGACCCGCGGACTGTCGTTGCGGCTCCGGAGCAGAAAGACAGGCAGACCCACCCCCACCCTACCAGCGGGACGGGGGCTGGGTGGTAGTCGGGGCGTGGGGAGCGGGTAGAAGCAAAAAGGGAAGTCATCATAATTAATGAATGTCATAATCAACCCTAATTATGTATGATTGTTACTCCTGCGGGAGTCACAATGAATAAATTATTCCCCAGTGAAGTCAGGCGCAGCTCAGACTCCTGGCGCTGAAGGGGCTGGGGGCGGGGAGGGGGACGGAGAACACCACAGGGCTCACATTCTGCAACCCCCACCTCTAATCTATCCGCTGCCTCCCTAAGTTCTAGATGCTGGCCCGCAAGAAGTTATGTGGGAAGCAACCTGAGCAGGGTCCCTGGGGATGGGGAGAGAGGGGGCAGTGCTCTCTGCCCCCTCCCCAGACTTCAGGCCAAGGTTACCCTTTCCTTTCCACCCTGGTAATTGGTTCCCACTTGGCTTCTGTTACCCAGATGAGGAGGGGGGCAGCCCGGACCAGAAATGGGTGCCATCTTGGGCTCCCCGTGGTATCACTAGTTCATCTATAGCTATTTCTCATGCCCATCCTCCTCCCAATTCTGTCTGGACTACTTCCCAGGATATGAGGTTAATTCAAGGTCAAGGTCATCCAGGGAATGACCAAGGAAAGATGAGTAAGGCCAGAGTGGATGGAGTCTGGCTGAGGCACCCCCAGGTAGGCTTCCCGTCCCTAAACTGGAGGAACCCAGTGGGTCTCCATGTCCAAGACTTCGGATTCATGCTTGACCTCCTGCTCCCTTCTGAGAACTGGAAATCTTGGGCTCTCAGGCCACAGAGTTAACTCCCCTTCAGAGAGTCAAATCTACTGGGAGAAGAATGAGGTGTTGAGGTGGGAGGATATTGCTTGGAATAACTGTGACAGTTTCTTTTAAGCAGAGGGTCCCAGGAACAGACCCCATTCTGACCTCAGTTGCCTTCTTATCACCCTGGACAGAAACATACAACCTCCCTGCTTGCTTCCCAGAGCACTGGGGGCCTCTCAGGTCCTGCCCTGTTTCCCACACCAAGGCCTGGCCACTCCGCCCCTCCTTAAGGGCTTTCTGAAGGCAGGCAGGAGTGCTGGGCAGCGCTGCCTCAGCAATCTGCAAGCTCAGCTGTGTGGGGAGGGGGCTGCCAGGGCCTGGCAGATCTGTGCCTCCTTTCTCCCAGCCCAAGGACCACCTCATTCCATCACCTCTGGATCTGAGCCATGGGGATCTGAGGAGCAGGGAAGGAAGGGAGTGTACACCTGACCTGGTCCCTCTGTACCAGGTCAATTGGATCCCTGCCCCTTTGCCCGCCTCCCTGTACCTACCTCACTTATGAAGGGCTCCATAATAACAACACGGGCTGGGCTTTGGCTTTGAGGGGAAGGCACTCAGGAGAGCAGAGGTGGGGAGAGAGAATTCAGAACGTTTGCCAGCCTCCTTCCATCCCCCCATCTCAACTTGTCCAAGGAAGCTTCTGTCTTCAGACTGTGGGGGTGGAGGGGAAGGAAGGGAGAGGGTTGGTTGCTGCCCACCCAGCTCAGTTTGAGGCAGGTACGACAGAGGAGGCTGGTGCCTGTTAGGCTGTGAAGCCAACATTCCAGACTTATTTATCAGTGTTTGGGGGTCCCTGGGAATTTCTTGCAGCCCAAATTCAGCCTCCTGCCCACTCTAAGGCTGGTGTTACTCCTAAACCTAAGGTACTCAGTGAGCTTCCTAGTGTCAGCATTGCCCTCTCTGGGTCCCCATCCCATCCTACTTCATGGGGTCTGCCATCACCCCTCTGCCATTCTTGGGAAAACCTTGTCATGCCAGCTCTGCCATCTGAGTCAGCTTGTGTCACATTTGCCAGTTGCCTGATACCTTTTCAGGAGCTGGTGGGAACTGAGGGAAGAAAGGACCATCCAGGGTGTGGAGAGATGGGGAGGAGGCAGGCAGGCCAGGTCCTGCCTCCGAGGGGACTCAGAATGACAGGCCTGGTGGTCCAGGCTCCAAGCCAGACAAGCTCCTGGTGCTTTGGCGGTGATTGGGTGGGAGGTGGGGAGGAAATGGGATGCAGATGTGCCTGTTTGCCAGGGTATATGGCAACTTCTCCTGTCAGGGAATGGGTCCTGGGACAGTAGGGGCACCAAAAAGATAGTGGTGGGGAGGTCTTCCCTGGAAACGAAAAGTCCCAGGAGTGGAAATACCTGGCCAGGCTGAGCCCAGATGGGTTTGGGTGGCCAAGGCTGATGTCTCTGGAGTGGGCAGGCATTAAGCCATTTGGCAGAGATGCCTGCACCTGCCCTCCAGCCACAGCCTTTGACATCTGCCAGCCACCCAAGGTGTTATTCCTTCCTGCCTCTCTACCCTCCTGGGATCTGGGGCAGAGTCGGGACTGCCCCAGTGCTGGGGAACAGTCTGTTCCAGAGGCCTCTGGTCCCCTGCAGCGGTGGCTTCTGGCACTAAGGCCAGGCAGGGACCAGGAAAGGGCACAGGCTGGACAGAAGGGAGGCTTGAAACCTCATCCTGTGAGGATTACTTTGGAAGTAATGGCCTCAGAAGCGGGGAACATGATTGATGTCTTCAAATATTTGAAGAACTGATGTGCGGAAGCGGGAGTAGCCCTTTCTGGAGCCAAGGGAGGAACAAGGGCCGATAGGCAGGGAGGCGGGTTTCAGCTCTATATAGGGAAGCACTTTCCAGCGATTGCAGCTGCCCAAAGATGGAATGAGTGTCCCAAGAGAGGGTGTTCTTGCCATCACAAGAGATGACCAACAGAGTCAGACGGCAATTCCAAGGGGCTGTGGCCAGAGTGGTGCAGGTGGGCACTGCTCCAGGTGGCCACTCTTTCTAAGCTTACATCTCATGACAAGCCCGTGGCACAACTGAGGGGCAGAGGTGAGGGCCAAGGCAGAGGGCGCCTTACTCCTTGGGCTCAGTAGCCAAAGCCACTAGTTCAAGCCCCAGCTCTGCTCCTTAGCAGCTGAGGACGCATGATGAGTGAGTAATTTAACCCCTCAGTTCCTCATCCTGAAAAGTGGGACAATAATTGTCACTACCTCAGAGGATGGTTAATGAGATGCTGCATATCCATTCCAGGACTCTGATAATAACCACCTCTCATTATGTTTATAAAGTTAGTTGTTTTGTTTTTTAATATTCATTTATTTTGGCTGCACTGGGTCTCCATTTTAGTTGCATCATTCAAACTCCTAGTTGCGGCATATGGGATCTAGTTCCCCAACCAGGGATGGAGCCTGGGTCCCCTCCCTTAGCCACTGGACCACTAGGGAAGTCCCCCATACATTTAGGTTTTTGCTTTGGGGTTTTCAGGTTCTTGCTTTCTGTCTTGCTTAGAAAGCACCTAACACTGACTCCTTCCTCTTGGGGGTAGGGAAACTGAGGCTCAGAGAGAGGAAGTGAAGTGACTTGCCTTCAGCAGCAGGTTTCATTTTGCCCCCTACCCTCAGCTCGTCCTCCCAGAGGCCTCCTGTGCTCAGTGCTTACAGCCCCTGGGCAGAGTAGCGGCTGGTTCACCAGCCTCCAGGCCTGTCAGAGCCTCCAGAGCCACGTTTGGCCCATAGAACACATTTGTGTTCTAATTAATTGTCCCTCTGGGCCTCCACCTCTGCCCCAGCACCCTGGCATCTGGGGCCTGGGGCCCTGCTTCTCAGAGACACACAAAGAAGCCCACAGTGCTGGCCAGGAAACTGGATTTGGAAGGAGGTGGGCAACTCAACATGCCAGTCACCCCAGGGCTCTGTCTGGCCTTTCAGCTGGCACACCAGGACCCGCCTCGTGCCCAAACATTTCCCCCTCTGCTTCCCCTTTGTCCTGTGGCCTGCTGGCCTCCCCAGGGCTAGAGGGGTCTCCACTTCCATCCTCTTGGCATGGCTGCCAAGCTGGCAGCCATGGCACACAGGTTGCCTGGTATCCCAGCTTGGAACCTGGGCCAAGTCTCCTGCCCTATGTCCCCTCCCCCCATCTTTTTTTTTTTTTTTTTTGTAATCATTGGTGAAAAGAAGTGGGCAGGAGAAAGGGCTCTGAACAGGAGGTGAGTGGGGCAAGGGTCTGGGTAGGGCGGTCCAGATTTCATTCCAGGCAGAATAAGGGTGTGTTTGGGTGAGCAGTAGAAATAGCTCTTTGTCATTGTTATTCCGACACTAAATCGTGTCCGACTCTTTGCAACCCCATGAACTGCAGCACACCAGGCTTCCTTGTCTTTCACCAATTCCAGGAGCTTGCTCAAACTCATGTCCATTGAGTCAGTGATGCCATCCAACCATCTCATCCTCTGTGGCCCCCTTCTCCTCCTGCCCTCAGTCTTTCCCAGCATCAGGGTCTTTTCCCATGAGTCAGCTCTTCACATCAGGTGGCCAATGTGCTCCAGCCTCATGCAGAATCCACCCTATGCTCCAGAACATGCACTCTGTTTAGGGTTCAAGCCACTTGCTCATCATTTATTCCACAAACATGGAATGAGCATCTTCTATGTGCTGAAGCCCATTATGGGGATTTGAAACAACTTTCCCTGCTCTCCAGGGGCTCACAACCTCCTGGAGGAGTGAGAAGTAAATGACAAAACATAAACCTGATCAGAGCTCTTTACTAAAAGGAATCCCTACAGAAGAGATAGCTCCCCCCAGGAAGAATAGTCACAGGAAACCCTGGAGGATAGAAAGCGAGACTTAATTGGATAAGTCAGAGAAGAGGACAAGCATGTCAAACGCTCAGAGGCATAAAATACAGATGAGTTCAAGTCATTACGTCTGAACTCAGGTGGAAGGCATGGGGTGGAAGGGTGGGTTTGGCCAAGTAGTAGTGCCCTGGCAGGCACAAAGGCCTTGACTGAGTCCTGAGGAGCCATGAATGGTTTTTGCATCGTCAGGGGTCACCTTCCTGCTGCATGGAGAACAGGTGGGGATGGGCCAGGTGCAGGCAAAGAGTTATAGCCTTGAACAGACTGAGGGTGCCAGAGCCTGAACTAGGGCAGGGCTCTGGGGGTGCTGAGAGGTTGCAAGGGATGGGCTGGAGAGGTGTTTCAGGGGGAGAATCAACACTGAGGAAGAGGGTCCAGAGCGACCACTCCCCTCTTCCTGTGCAAGAACTGAGGACCTGGCATGTTTTGTTTGGCCCCCAAAGTATTATTTTGTTAACTCAAGTAAATGGCACACCCATTCAACGAAATTCCTGTGTGGCCATAGAAAAAGAATGCTGAAACTCTTTGTGTACTGGTATGGAATCATTTCCAAGATTTACTGTTAAGTGAAAAAAAGCAAGGTACAGGAGAAATAGTATACTGCTATTTCTGCAAAGAAAAAAAGGGAATAAAATCTCTTGAATTTGTTTCTATTCAATTTCACATAAGAGTCTCAATTTCTTAACTGACTTTTTTTTTTTTTTATGGCCACGTGGCATGGGGGATTTTCCCAAGACCATCCCTCAACCCCCTCATCACCCCCAACCCCCACTCCCCACTGTGGAAACACAGTCTTTTTTTTTTTTTTTTTTAATATTTATTTGGCTGCACCAGGTTGTAACTGTGGCATGTGGGATCTTTGATCCTTATTGCGGCAGACAGACTCTTAATTGTGGCATGCTGGATATAGTTCCCTGACCGGGGATCGAACCTGGTCCCCCTGCATTTGGAAGTTAGGTATCTCAGGCACTGGACCACCAGGGAGCTCCCTGGAAACGCAGTCTTAACCATTGAACCACAAGGGAAGTCCCTCTTAACTGACTTTAAATCTCACAAGTTCATTAAGTGGATTAATTTTTTTAAATTAAAAAATCACATTTATATGGAACTTCCCTAGTGATCCAGTGGTTAAAACTGTATGCTCCAATGCAAGGGGCACAGGTTCGATCCCTGATGAGGAAACTAAGATTACACATGCCGTGTAAAATAAAATTACCAAGAAAAAGTTACATTTATAAAAAAAAGTCTAGATTTCTTTTTAAAAATTGGGAACCCTAGCAACGCTGAGCTGCTCATATAGACTAGCCTCAGCTGGTAGAGGAGACCAGCAGCTACTTGCTGGCCATACAGTTTGCCACAGTCCCCACCACTCCTAATTATGCCTGTCCAGTCAGAACTCCTTTGCTAGAGGAGTTTCCCTGCCTGGCTCTTGTGGGCACCTGGGGTGGTGACCTACCTTCTGGAACTTGGCAGCCTCTCTCTCAGGAGAAGCTTTGTATCACCTCTGGCTCTCACCTTCAGGCTGCTGCTGGCCAAGGAGAGACCCCCGGGAGCCAGCTCCCTCCAGGCTCACCATCCCTCTTCCTCTCTCAGCTCCAGTGGTTCAAGCGCTCTCTTTCTCTCAAGACCATCCTCCGAAGTAAGAGCGTTGAGAACTTCTTATTTCGCTCCGGCTCTGAGCTTAAGTGCCCCACCGAGGTGCTGCTGACGCCCCCGACCCCGCTGCCCCCTCCTACCCCACCACCAGCCTCCGCAGACCGGGGCCTGCCCACCCCCACCCCATCCCCCTGCCCAGTCCCACGCCCCTTGGCACCACTCAAACCAGTGAGGCTGCACAGCTTCCAGGAACACGTCTTCAAGCGAGCCAACCCCTGTGAGCTGTGCCACCAGCTCATTGTGGGTAGGTGCTTGGGTGGCAACAGAAGGGGCCAGGGTGGGTGTGGGGAGTGGGCCCATGCAACGGACTGCCTGATGTCGAGGCTCCAGCTATTCATGGTCCCCAGACCTAACTTTGCCCCTCCACGCGGGCGGACACATAGCACCCTTGAGAGTGGGTGGGGTCTCAGGATTTACTAACAACTCAGGCTTCAGAGTCAGCTCCACCCTGACTGTATCGGGGTCAGCGCTCAGAGCTTGGCCCCAGGCTGGCATGAGGAAGCCCAATCCCTTGCTCCCCCCACGCCCTAACCTCCCTCCGTTGCTCCTTCCCCACGGATGTAGCCCATCTTGACTACCCCCTGTCACTGACCGCCCGTCTTGTTCTTCCCAGGAAATTCCAAGCAGGGTTTGCGGTGTAAGACGTGCAAAGTCAGCGTCCACCTCTGGTGCTCCGAGGAGATCTCCCAGCAGCAATGCCCAGGCAAGACGGTGAGTGGGCACCGCCTGGAGATGGCTGACTCATGCTCCCAGGCTTGGCTTCTGGGGCTCTGAGTGCCACTCAGGGCTGATTCCTCAGGTCGAGGGGTGCTTGGGCTTGGGGAAGGCCAGGCTCTCGGAGGCCGTGACCTCTCCATACCCTCTCTCTGCCTGCTTTTGCCACAGTCCTCCTCCTTCCGCCGCAACCTCAGCTCCCCACTCCTGGTACATGAGTCTCCACCAGCCTGTGCCATGAGCAAGGGGTCCCCACCCACTGGTGAGTGTCCAGCATTGCCCCTCATCCCTGCGGTGTGAGGAGAGACCCACACACTCCTCAGACGGGCTTTGAGTTACACTGGCACTGCCTGTCCTTGGCACTGCTACCACTCCCTTTTAATTTTTTTAGATTTCTCTTCATCTTCCCCTCCCCCTAATTCTTTGGATATTCCTGTCCTGAAGGTAGAGTGGATTCATCTGTTCACCCATCCATCCGTCCTTCAACAAAAGCTTTATAGAGCACCTGCTAAGCGCCAGGCACTGTGCTAGACACAGGAGTGCAGTCCTAAAGAAGGTGGCGCTCGTGGTCTAGTAAGGGAGCTAGACACGCAATAGATAGTCACACAAGTCATCAGTGAGCCACCATTTGGTGAATGCCTGAAACCGAAGGATGGGAAACAAAGGGAGGACAAAAAGGCATCCACCTTATCCGCAGAGACCAAGAAGGCATCCAGGAGACCTGAAGGGAATAGGGAATTAACCTGAGGATCTGGGGAAGACCAGTGTGGACAGAAGGCAGGCCGGAAGCAGAAAGGGGCAGAAAAAGGACAATGAGGCTGGGAGTGAGAAAGTGAGATAGAACTCTGGGCGCGGGGCCTTAGGGTCCCTTTTAAGAGTGTTCTTTGAACTTTATTCTTTTTTTTTTAAGTTTAATTTATTGAAGTATAGTTGATTTACAACATTGTGTTAATTTCTGCTTTACAGCAAAGCGATTCAGTTATATACATTCTTTATATATATATACACATTCTTTCTCATATTCTTTCACATTATGTTTTATCACAAGATATTGAATATAGTTCCCTGTGCTATTCAGTAGGACCTTGTTGTTTATCTCTTCTCTATATAACGGTTGGTATCTGCTAATCCCAAACTCCCAGTGCATCCCTCCCCCACCCCTCCTCAGTAACCACAAGTCTTTGGATTTTATTCTAAGGTCAATTTTTGTGTTTTTACAAGAGCATTCTGGCTACTATGTGGATTGGAGGGGCTGGAGAGAAGCAGGGAGACCATGGGGAAGCTAGGATGGTTGCCAGTTTGGTAACTTGGATCAGGCTGGCAGTCGTGGAGATGGAGAGAAGTGAGCAGATGCTAGACTTGTTTGGGAGGCAGGACGAGGTGATGGAGTGAACATGGGCAGTGCAGAGGGCGAGGGGTCGAGGATGCTTCAGGCTTGTGCCTGGGTACCATGGGAGGACATGGAGTTCTCACTGCAATCAGGGAGACCTGGGAGGGGCAGGTGAGGGACATGCAGAATTCACTTTAGGGCTGGCTGAGCAGGGCAGCCAGCAGGGCGGCCAGCAGGGCAGCCAGGTGCCCGGCCTTGATGGTGACTCCTCGGCAGGGGCCAGCGGGAAGGTAGACCCTGTGTACGAGACCCTGCGCTATGGCACCTCCCTGGCCCTGATGAACCGCTCCAGCTTCAGCAGCACCTCTGAGTCCCCCACAAGGAGCCTGGTATGGGGAACACCAAAGGGAGGGGGCAGGGGTCCCAGAGGGTCGGGGGCTGAGCCCTCCCCTCTCTGTGTCCCCAGAGCGAGCGGGATGAGCTGACGGAGGATGGGGAGGGCAGCATCCGCAGCTCAGAGGAGGGCCCTGGCGACAGCGGTGAGTGGGGTTGGGGAGCAGGGGCAAGAGCGGAGCACAGTGGGGGCCACCACCTGCAGCCTCACACTCTGGCCCCACCCTGGCATCTGCAGTATTCACAGCCCCAGCCGAGAGCGAAGGGTCAGGACCAGAGGAGAAGAGCCCAGGACAACAGGTGAGGTTGGGGTGGCGCTGAGCCTCGGCCGGCCAGGTGGAAAGGGGACATCCTTCTCCTTGTCACTGATCCCTAGGTGGGTGAGAGTATGCTGAATAGGAGTCTCACTGTGCCATCATTTATCCTCAGTCTACAGGGATGGGCAATGCTAGGGTCAGTAGGCATGGGAGGCAGGGGTGTTACCCCTCCCAGCGCTGACCCATGCCTGTTGAGCCCACTCCTACTCCCAAGGGTGGGCAGTTCCAGGGCAGCAGGCAGAGGAGGTGCCCCCTTCCCATCCCTGGCCCAGTCCCTCAGGGGTGTGTGGGCACAGCAGACAGGAGACTCTGACCTCTCTCTGTCACTGTCCCATATCCTAGCCCCCGGGTAGGCAAGATCAGGGGAAGGGGAGGGTGGGTGGAGTAATAAAGGTGTCCTTCCCCCACCATGACCCTGAGCTTCTTCGCAGCCCCCCAGGCCTGCCCTCCGGAAGGATGTGGGGCCCATGTACTCCTACGTGGCACTCTACAAGTTCCTGCCCCAGGAAAAGAATGACCTGGCCCTGCAGTGAGTCCCCCAGCTGCCCCGCCTCTCTCCCACCCCCACCCCGATCCCAGGGGCTGCCTGCCTCCAACCTCAGGGCCCTGCGCTCCCAGACCTTGCAACACGAGTGTGAGGGGGACCTTCAGGAGCCTCCGCCTGGCATGCTGGAGGCTACTGAGCCCCCAGATGAGACAGAGGGGCCAGAGTCCAGGAGGCTTGGTACCGATGCCCGGCCTCTGTCCTAGATAGTGCCTGTGTACCTATAGTCACACAGAGGCCATCGAGTGCCCTTGCAGGGGACCCGGGGGTCTAGGACTGTTGGGATGCAGGGCAGGCAGGTCCCTCCTGCCCCACATGCTGCCCCCTCCCCCCCACGCTCTCTTGTCCCAGGCCTGGAGACCGGATCATGCTGGTGGATGACTCTGATGAGGACTGGTGGAAGGTGATGTGGCAGGGTGGGGAGCAGAGGGTGAGCGGGGGTAGGCACCCGACTAGCCCAGACCCATGGAGGGCACTGTCCCTAACACCCACCCCCCTTCCTCCACGACCTAGCCAGGCCTAGGCTCACCCTCAGCTCTTGCCTTTACTTCTCCCCTCCGTGCCCCAGTCTTGGCCCTCTGCCTACCTTGTGCCCTTCCCAACCCAGAAGCCCCCCAACTAAAGGCTCAAACACAAAGAACCCAGGATCTACAGGATGATGGCCTTGGCTCTGAGTGGATATTAGGTCTAGAGAAAGCAGCTGGGGTTGGGGCGGCACAGCGCTCACTGCCAGCCTCATTCCAGGGCAAGATCGGCGACCGGGTTGGCTTCTTCCCAGCTAATTTTGTGCAGCGGGTGAGACCAGGCGAGAACGTTTGGCGCTGCTGCCAACCCTTCTCCGGGAACAAGGAACAAGGCTACATGAGCCTCAAGGAGAACCAGGTGAGGACCTGGGCCCTGCATGGCTGCAGAGGCTGGCGTAGGAGGGAGATAAGTGGCAGGAACGTGGGCGAGCACCCTGGAGGAGGAGGAGGCTTGGAGCCTGGGGGCAGGAGGGAGGGCAGATTAGAAGCAGTGGGACAGGGGACTTCCCTGGTGACCCAGTGGTTAGGATTCCAGGGTTTCACTACCATGGGCTAGGTTCAATCCCTGGTCGGGGAACTGAGATTCTCACTAAGAAAAGAGAGAAGAGGCAGCAGTGGGACTGCTGGGAACCGGGGCTGGTGGCCAACACGGGCATGGGCTCAGTTATGTTAGTTAGACAGCTGGGGGAAGAGCATTGGTGTAGGAGTCCAGAGGCTTAGGTCTGAACGTTATTGTCAACCACGGGCAAGTCCTTTCCCCACTGTTACCTCCTCTGGGAAACGGGGAGTTTGTCAGGGGCATTAGACCAGCTGATCTCAAAGGTCAGCCCCGAAGTGCTGCTCCGTGTCTGCTGTCCGCTTGGTTCTTGCTGCTGTGTCCTGGATTCTCATGGGATCTGCTCCCATCACCCCGGCTCCAGCCACATCTGATGCTGGTCCCATCATCCCTTGGGATAGGCCCCATGGGAGGCATCAGCAGGACTCGGGGCCAGGGAGGCAGGCAGTGCCAGGCCTCAGCGTTGTGTCTCTCCCGCTCAGATCTGTGTGGGTGTGGGCAGGAGCAAAGATGCTGACGGCTTCATCCGCGTCAGCAGTGGCAAGAAGCGGGGCCTGGTTCCAGCCGATGCCCTGACCGAGATCTGAGAGAAGCCAAGAGAACCCAGAAGCCGCCTCTGCCCGTGCCCAGCCCTCCTAGCTTCTGGCCCCTCGGGGGGTTCCCTCTGCTCCTCTCCCAGGGGCCATTCACCATGGCTTGGGAGCTTTCTGTACTGAGAAAGGTGTTACTTCTGGGGTCCTGGGGTGCCCTGAAGAGGTTGCAGCTCTGAGACTTGGGGGTGGGGAGGAGGAGAAAGTGGGAGGCAATGGCAAAACTCCAGGTGGGTCCCCCCGGTCCAGTTGCCATGCAGAGTCCACAGCCCTGAGAGGAAGCTCCTGAGGAGCGTCTGGGCTGCCTCTTCCAGAGAGCCTACCCCTGCCCCCCACACCTTTGCATGCCTGACACCGCTCTCCTCACAGAGCCTCTGCTTGGGCCCTTGTATGTGTGACCCTGCAGCCGTCACTTTGGGAGTGGGGCCCTCCTGGGTCCCTCAGCCCCAGCTCTGGGTGGGGAGGGAGCTCAGGGCTGTGGGAGGACCCTGGTCTTATCACCTCCGTCACTCCATCAACTCTCAGGAAAGTTCTGTGGCTCTCTCTCCTGTTACTTGAAACTTGGGTGGACAGAGGAGGGGAGGGCTGAGGTCTGGGGAGAGTGTGGCAAATCAGAGGCTGTCCCCTCCAGTAGGACAGTCACCACAGAGCAACCTCACTCTACCCTTGTTCACTGGGAGAGGACACATCCAAGAGCGGCCTGCACACAGAAACCCACCGGCCCACCTGATCAAAACAATCCCCATTTCACTGTCAGGACTCTGAACACTCAGTTCCCGTCCCAGGCCTTGCCAGGCCTGCCCCAGGAACCCCACCCTCAGGACTGACCCTGCAATAGCCCTCCCTTACCCCTTCACTCGGGGCTTTGTGGGGGACAGGGCTGCCGTTGCAGGGGGCCCTTTTTCTGGCTGCATCTGGTCCCTTTTCCAGGACACAGCCCTGGGAGGAAGCAGGAGTGGGAGACAGACAGTGAATTCTGTTTGACCACCAGAAAGGGAAGGGGGTAGGCATGCTGGGGGAGGGGGTGTGTGGGGACACGCAAAGAGGACCCCTCCCTTGCAGGCTGCTTTTTCTCTGGTGCCAACCTCCCTTTCCTCCCCAAGCTCTGAGCCTCCTCTTGTGCCCTTGATCGTGCCAGTCAATGCCACCCCCATCCTGGGCACAGTCACACCCTCCCATGTGGTGGGAGGGGCACACGCTCCTACCCACTGGCCCCTGCCCCACCTCTCCCTCGCAGAGGGGAAGGAACTCAAGCCACACTGCCCTGTTTGCTGCCATGAGGCCCCCCCCAGCAATATCCCAGGGGCGGGCCCAATGCCCACTGTACATGAGGCTGCATGAGGAGTCTGCTGGGGCATTGCTGAGCCCCCAGACTCCTAATTAAATGTTTCTTGTCCCAACCTGGCTGTTCTGTGTATCTATCAGCTTGGGTCAGAGGAAGGGAAGGGGTGGGCGGGGCCTGGGGGTGTGGCGGGTGCGGACCAAAATAGGAGAGAGTCTGAAGGTGGAGAATGCGTTCACCTCTGAGAGGAGGGATACAGGGGCTGGGCTGGCCCCGACAGTGAGGGTCGCCACGCCTCCTCACTCCAGATCTGAGGAAATGGAGGAGGAGGTTTGGGGGACGCTGGAGGGAGAGAGAGTGGGGCTGCGGTCATTTTCTAGACCGATGTGGACCTGCGCCGCGCAGAGGGCGGGCATGCACCTCCGCGTTTCTGCCCACCCAGAGCTGCCTCCGGAGACCAGCCGAACCCAGGGTCTGGCGGCCTCAATATCCACCCGAGTTCAGCCTCGCCCCCGCAGCCCCCTAAGCCCGAGGCAGATACGTTGGCGGACCGTGCGGCCCTGAGATGACTCAATCACGCCCATCATTGGGAGCCTGGCACAAGGCGGCCCCAGTGGCGCCCCTCCCGCCGCGGTGCCCGCCGCCCACCTGCTCGGCAGAGCCGCCTTTCCCCTCCGGCACGCCGGGCCGCGTCATAGCCCAGGCGAGCACGTCCTGGGCTATTTATAGACAGAGGGGCGCGCGGAGGGAGGGAGAGGCGGGCTGCGGAGGTGCCAGGGCAACCGCGTGCCGCCAGAATGCAGAACGGGTGGGGGGCCTGTTCCTCCGGATAGGCACCCATCCGGTTCTGCCCTCCAGACCCCCACCCCCAAATCAAGATGGGCCAGGTGAGACCAGTCCCTGGGTCCCCAGCCATGCTTGCGTTGGTCCCTTTCATCCAGGAATGCTGGGGGAGGGGAGGCAGCAGAGGAGCAGGAGGAAGGTGACTCCCCTTCCTAGGACCCTTGCTGGTGGGATTGGATAAAAGGGTCACAGACCCAGTGGAAAGGCTTATAAAGAGGGGAACTCACACAAATAGACACCTGCTGTGTCTGGGAAACTGTGCCAGGACTTACTTTATCCTCTTAAGGACCCAGTGAGAAAAGTGGTGGTGTCCCCTTTTCACAGATGATGGAACTGACTTCTAGAGATATTAGGTGGCTTGCCCATGGTCAAACAGATTATCCAGCCCAAACTTGTCCCTTTTTTACACGGAGCAGCTGAGGCCCAGAGCAGACTCATTACTTGCCCAAGGTCACCCAGCAAATTAATGGTCGAGCTGGTTTCAGAAATTCTATCTCTTGCTTCCCAGTTCAACTCTTCCCCAACTTGACCCTGGGTTCTTCAGGGCCTTAAACCAGTATGATGGAAACAGAGACCCCTGGAGATGCTGGAGGGGCTCCAGGGGTCAAGACTTCACCCCCTGGAGACAGTCAGAGACTTTCAGCCAAACCTTCTGAACACTCGCTTGTGTCCGTACCAGCCGGCAGCTGGCCTGGACCCCCGCCTCCCGCCAGCTCATTTGCCGCACTGCTGAACACAGCAGCTTTCTCGGGTGGCTGAACCACCCTACAGCAGGCTCACAGCCTGGGGGCTGGGAACAGCTGGTGCCCCCGCTGTAGCTGCGGCGCTCCTTTGTGGCCACTCTGGGGGTGGCAGGAGTAGCAACACCATTGGCCTGGGGTGGAGGATGTTCAGCAACCTCCTGGTGGTGCCCACCCACCATTTGGCTGTTGTCTGTGCCCTCTGTCCCCCGACCTCAGCCTGAGCTTTTCCTGGGCACCCTGAGGGATTAAGGTTATCTAGGTTTAGGGGAGATGCAAAAAGGGGGTAAGTCTGGGGGCCAGAAACATGAGGCCTAAAAGGGCAGAAAGATGGAAACCAGAGATGGAGGCAGGGAGATGCAGAGTAAGGCCCCCCCATCTTACTAGCCCTGCTGCCTCTGGCGCCTTCAGCCTTCCCCCCTCCCCCACCTCCTTAACACCCCCTCCCCAGTGCTTAGGATGTTGGGGGCACCTGCTCAAGAGTGCGAGGAAGACAGCGCATACCTCCAGCCTCATCTCTCCCTGTGCTTTGGGGAGCCAGCCCAGGTGGTTCATCTTTTCACCTCAGAGCGAGCACCAGGGACCTTAGCCTTTCTCCAGGCACAGCAGCTGTGCTTGTACCTGTCAGGTGCAGCCCACTCTGAGTCACCCTCCCCCTCACCCATGCACATCTGAAGGAATCAAAGGTGGGTGCTGGTGTTCAAGCCAAGCTTGGATTCTGGGGGCCCTTCCAGGCTTCAGTTTCCTTCTCCAGAAATGGACTTGCTTAGGGAGTCTTTACTTGGGGCCATGAACCCCTTTAAAGGGTATGCAAAATTATATGATGGGACCAGTTGCAAGCTCTTGAGAGAATGGACGTCTTTTTCTCTTGGCTGTGTTGGGTATTTGTTGCTGCACGCGGGTTTTCTCTGGTTGTGGTGCGTGGATTTCATTGCAGTGGCTTCTCTTGCTGCGGAGCACAGTCGCTAGCGTGCGAAGGCTTCAGTAGTTGCGGCGTGTGGGCTCAGTAATTGTGGCTCATGGACTTCTTTGCTCTGCAGCATGAAGAATCTTCCAGAACCAGGGATCGAACCTGTGTCCCTTGCATTGGCAGGTAGATTCTTAACCACTGGACCATGACGAAAGTCCTGAATGGACATGTCATTGCATTAGAAGTTCTCAAGGCTCCAGGACTGGAAGAGATCCAGTGATTACTTTAGGGGATCTGTCTGCTGAGGGGGCCCTCCCAGGCACTGCCTGGAAAGGGGTTAGAGGCCGGTGGTGGAAAGAGGTAACCTTAGCCCTGGAGTGAGCTTCAGAAAGAAGTGATTAAATGCAAGCCTTCCCAAGAGATAGGCTCCTACAACCTAATCCGTCCCTCCCCCTCCCTTCAGCCCCTCACCAAAGTAAGGCAGTTTCCTATATCTTCAGTGACCTGTGGTCTGGCTTGCCTTGTGGCTCAGATAGTAAAGAATCTGCCTGCAGTGCGGAATACCTGGGTTCACTCCCTAGGTTGGGAAGACTCTGGAGAAGGAAATTGCAAGCCACTCCAGTATTCTTGCCTGGAGAATCCCATGGACAGGAGCCTGGTGGGCTACAGTCCATGGGGTTGCAAAGAGTCAGACACGACTGTAGGACTACCATTTAACTTCGTTTCGGTGACCTGTGAGGGAATAGCACCATCTCCTGGTCCATGATGGCAACCCTTTTCTGTGCGGGCGACTCAGGAGCCCCAGTGAAGGTTCTAAATGTCCTTCCTGTCATCTCTTTCTTGCCTGGAGAAGGTGGAGGTGGGTGGCCTTCATGCCCTTCTTCCTCTGGTCCAGGCATGGGAAGGCGTCTCATGCTCCAGGCAGCTTGGGGATAGCCCTTCCTCCAGGCCACAGCTTCCCCATTTGGAATGACAGGCTTACAGCAGGTCCTATGGACACACTATGCACAGGCTGGTATGGTGGCAACCCCAAATCAGTGTTCTCTCAGCCCAGGTTCTGATGCACATGGGTGGTGGTCGAGGTTGTCTGGACTATTGTGTCTGCGCCTCCCTGCCTTGGGTTACCCATCTCCCTACCTGTCCAGACTGGACTAGGAGACTACAGGCAGAGATGGGGACAGGTCTGCTGCCCTCAAGATCACTTTAGCCCTGCCTTTCCCACACCAAATGCAGATTATTACACACCCTGAAGACCCCTTCCTGGCCTTCTCATTATTCCAAAAGAATTCCTCCTGAAGACAGGTGGAAGGCAGGGAAGTAACCAGGAGGGGCACCAGTCATAGCTGTTCCCCTTTCCTTCCCACTTCTCACCGGGGCTGACACTTCTGTATTTAATTGGTTGACTGATCCCTTCCACCCTCAAACTGTTACCCACTCAAGATATTCAAGTCAGCTCTTCCAGGCATCCTCCACTGTGACTGGATCCTTTTGACCATCAAAGACATCTCTTGCCCAGTCTTCCAAAGCTTGAGGCCTGGGAACCAAGCCAGGTTATTCATCTCAAATTCATTCTCCCCATCCCTAATGATGCAACACTAATTCAGGCTGAACAGGTGACTCCTAACACGTGGCTTAACCTCTTCTGAAAATGGAGAAGCAAATATACTATTTTATGATGTTAGACAATCAATGCAAGTCAGTGTAAATGCCTCAGTATTTGGCTCATAGAGCACATACTTTATTGAAAAATTTATTGGTTATTACTACCATATAACAGGGAAAATAAAACCTACTTCTCATTTGCAGAGTATAAAGTTAACCCAGAATAGCTTTGACAAGTGTGTGTTATGTGCCTTTGTTCCAACTCTTGCCAAGAAAGTCTTTTTTGTACCTTTTGATGGGCTTCCCTCATGGCTCAGCTGGTAAAGAATCCACCTGCAATGCAGGAGACCTGGGTTCCATCCCTGGGTTGTGAAGAATCCCCTGGAGCAGGGACAGGCTACCCACTCCAGTATTCTGGCCTGAAGAATTCCATGGACTGTATAGTCCATGGGGTTGCAAAGAGTTGGACACGACTGAGCAACTTTCACTTTGATGGTTATAAAGCAAAAAACAAAAACAGGAAACAGTACTGATAAGGACAGGAAAGAAAAAGGTTTAGAAATTTAAAATAGGGATGCTCAAGATGATGGCTTCAGTTCTATCTCAATAAGTCTGTCTAAAGAGCTCAGGCAGCAGCCAGCGGTTCAGGTTCAGATCATATCTTCTGGACCAGTGGTGGTTCAATCCCCTGTCCTGGGGTTCCAAGGCAGCAGACTGCAACTTTGAACCTCAGTGCAGTTGAGGAGCACAAGCATACTATTTTCTGTTGCTTTTAATTAATGTGACAACTCACAACTGAATACCAACCAAAAACCAACATCTGAGGCCACTCATACTCTGCTCTAAAGGGCAGTTTTGAGGCACAATATCTGAACCCTGGGTAGAAGGCATTCCTCCCCTCCCTTCAAAGTACGCCCCACATGCCATGGATGGAGGGGGCATGAGCCTGACCAGAGGCTAGGAGTCAAGGAAGCAACACACCAGGAACCCAGGGAAGGGTCTGTATCCCAGTCCTCAGTTCTGGTCCTGTAAACAGTGAAAACCCCACTGAAGACTTTGGAAGCAGAGAGTTAGGCAGATAAAGGCTTGTCTTTTATTGAATGAGTGATCTATGCAATTGCCGAGGCCACTATGTACAGAGAAGAGGGGGAGAACTTTATTTCTTGGTCTCTTCCTCCTTGGACAGAGTCTTGATGATTTCCTCCTTCTTGGCCTGGAGCCGCTCTTCACGGCGCTTGCGCGCTTCCTTGGTCTTAGACCTGCGGGCCTCAGCCTGGTCCCTGGAAAAGAGAAGATGGGTGAGCTGCTGGGGACACCAAAAGCTGAGTCAACTAACCAACAGCCCCACACTATCCCAACACTGATGGTGGGTGGTGCGTGGGTGTGTACAGACACAGCAGTATGTATCTCTAACACAACAGCTGGACAGACTGCATGGAAGTTAAAACTAGACATTAGCATATTTTAAATGCCTCAGAACTTACGCCAGAAGCTTCTTGCGAGCCTTGTCTGCCTTCAGCTTGTGGATATGTTCCATGAGAATCCGCTTGTTTTTGAACACGTTACCCTTCACCTTCAGGTACAGGCTGTGATACCTGTAGGGTACAAGGGTTATTAAGAGATTCTGGTCAGCAATGGCATCAACAGAGGTGGGCCTGTGATCTGCTCTTCTACACAAGGCCCCTAAGCATGAAGAGTTCCTGTCCTCTCCCTTCTTGGTGCAGAGGATTCTTTCCCTCATCCAAGACTTTCTGCACAATTAGGAGACAGAGAGCTCACTTGGCAGATCTTGGGCTACCCTGATGGTGTATGCAGGGAGGATCAAATGGAAGAACTTTCCTAAGAAAAGTGTAAGACACATGGCTCTCCGCCCAAGGCCAATGAGACAGCTTGCATCTGTGTAAAGAATAAGTCATCAAATCAGCAATGGATCTTGGTGAGCCCAAGAGAAGGTACTTACATGTGGCGGTCAATCTTCTTAGATTCACGGTATCGTCTGAGCAGCCGGCGCAGAATTCTCATCCTCCTCATCCACGTTACCTTCTCGGGCATTCGAGCATTGGCGGTACCCTTTCGCTTACCTAGGAGGAAGAAGAGTCAGGATCACCATAGTGCATCTGGGTTACTAGAGCCAGCTGATTAGTTGCAACAAGAGCAACTAACTTCTGCAACACTGAGTCATGTACCAAGAGTCGTACCTCATCTTAAGTAGCATTATTTCCATTTCACAGATGATCTCAAGTATTAAACTTCTTTCATTTACTCAATTTTCAAAAAAGCAGAAACAAGGCAATTATCTTTCATTCACTTCAGGCAGAATGTGAATACGCCAAGGCATGCACTGAGGCAGCCTGCACCAGGTAAGCTGGAAGATCTTAAAAGGCGGTGTGACCTTCATCTCCCCAGATCATGCTGACTTTACGAAGTGATGTTAGGATTTATACGAAGTGATGTTAGGATTTATACGACGACATTTCCCAAGTATCCAGTAGAATCCTTGGCAAGGTATAGGTGCTCAATAAATAAGACCTCTTTCTACCAATACCATCAATTCCCACACCAGTGCCAACATTCTGATTTGCAGACAGAAAAACACACCAAGCATCATGGACTAAGAAAAGGGTTCAAAATAAGTCAGAATGGGGAAAGATTCTGAATCTATCCCAGTCTAGATTTAATCACCTATCTTTCCCTGAGTCTTGGAATAAACAGAACGTACTTACCTATACCCATATGCCTGCCCTTCCGGCGAGCCAAGGTGTTTTTCCGGCATCGAGCCCGGGAATGGACAGTCACAGGCTTCCGGATGATCAGCCCATCTTTGATCAGCTTCCGGATCTGCTGGCCTGGGAAATCACAATATACCTGGTCAGTCAGGTGGGCCCTAATCCCACCCGGCATAACTGAAGAGTCCAAACAGGACATGACAGAGGCATGGCTCACATCCCTGGTTTTCAAAAATGGTGCCAACAGGGGGACCTTCTATTTCTTTCCTAAAAAAAACAAAAACAAAACAAAAAAGACTTCTATCCTTTTAAATGCTAATAGCACTCAAAATATATGTATTTGGAGATATGTGATCAAAACAGTATACAGATATGACCTAGTCCTTCAGATTGTGTTTCACCTATTAGCTACCAGTCTAAAATAAGGATTTTCTGAGCACATATTACAATACCACAAACCCAAACAGAAAAAGAATTTCCCTGATACTGACAAAGACTCCTGCTAAACGTTCATCAGCTCCTGAAGCTTCTCACAGGCCAATCTGTACACTTCCTTAAAGAATTCTGTTAGGTCAGTTCAGCCAGAAACCCCCTAACCTATTTCCTCTTAAGATTTTTCTTTATTTAAAAAAATATTTATTGTAGTTGACTTACAATGTTAATTTCTGCCGTACAGCACAGTGACTGTTGTACATATATATACACACACACACGTTTTCATATTCTTTTCCATTATAGTTTGTCGTCCTCTTAGTAATTTTTCATCCACTGACCCCCTTCACCGTGCTCCTTGGCTATAAATTCCTACTTGCCCACTGTATATTCTGATTTGAACTTCCCAATTCATCACTTCATTTCCTTGGCCATCTCTACACCACAGCCACCCCTGCCCCTCCAGCCGAGTCCCTGTACTCTCTCTCCAAAAATTTCTCACATAGCTATAAAACAGAACATCCACTCTAGTGATATTTATTAATGTTAACACAGAGTGGTTGCCATCAATTTCCATCCTGTCATTCTGGCAAAGGTCAGGAAGAGAACCTCTGGCAATCCGTATTTTCATGACTCCTCCATTTTATGTGACTCCCCCCCCCCCAAACCGGACTGTAAGCTAGGCTATGTTAACAGTCAACACAGTTGTCACCTTTCACTGCACAAAGGATGAGAAATGGGGAGGGTAAAGAAGGAACGCAGACCCCAAGAACTCACGGGAGTTGGCATTGGCGATTTCATTGGTCTCATTGGGGTCCAACCAGACCTTCTTCTTGCCACAGCGAAGGACACTGGAGGCAAGCCTCTTCTGAAGCCTGAGCATACTGTGACGAACAGAAAACACTCTCAGGTCCTGGAAACCATACCTGGGCGCATCCCCAACAAAACCTGCTCACCCCACGTAGACAACGTCTGTGGGTCTGTTTTCCCCTCTAGAAAATAAGATTAACGAATCAAACTGGAATGTAGAGTGAGCTGACGCCTTTTCTGGCACCCAGCACGAAAAATAGTGTTTAACGTGAAGAATATGTGGCCAGTGGACTGTTTCCTCAGCTCGTTTTTATCTCAGCAATAAACTAGCTTTAAAAGTTTTCTTAATGATGGTTCTAAGGGGCAGAAGACATCAAAATGCTAGGATCGCCTCACTTTTGGCAGGCAGAGGCTTGGGGCCTATTTGCGGCCTGTCCTATTTCACATGGAAGCAGAGATGAGCTCGGAGTCACAGATTGCCCCAGCGAGTTAAGGGGGCCACGGCCCAGTCCCCGCCGCCGCCTTTCCTCTGCCCGAGTGGGTCGCCTCAGACACGTGCAGGGCGCGTAGCCAGCCCTCCCCCGGCCTAGAGTTCCCGGGACGTCCCCCTACCCACCTCCCCTCGAGGCCGGCCGCTAGTGTGCTCCGGTTACCCCAAGCTCCAGGACCAGCCGCTTCAGGGAAGCCTCTGCCCTGTCTTTTCCCGTATGGGCCGCGGTACCGAGCCCCGCAAAGCAAAAATCAACCAGAATCCAGCACCCGAAAGCGCTTACCTCATGGCCGCTGCCGCAGCGGCGAAAGGAAAGATCTTGCCCTCGCTAGGCTCCTCCCATTATCTGTGAAGGGGAGAGTCCATCACCCGTTCCGCTTTCGCCCGTATTCCCGTTCGGTCCTTTCATATTCCGCCACCTTATACTTACTTATATATTCTGAAAAGACCCAGAATAATAGAAGTCTAACATCAGGAGTCGGTTTTAAACTTTAAAACATGGAAAATATCCCCCTTCGGTATGCCAAAGTGGTATAGTCCGACTTCCTATCAGGCATGCGCAGCGAGGGTAACCGATGACGTGGGTAGTGGAAGCCGGAAGTCAGCTGGATTGCGCAGGCGGGATAAAGGGGCTTTGCTAGAGTGGCCTACTCCTCCCAGGTGTAGTGGGTTCTGTGGAAGGATGTTTTATTAATGGGGGTAGGGGGGGCGGGGAGGGGGGAATGAAGCAAGAGAGAATGAGCTCAGATACCAGACAAAAGCAACCTTTTATTCACTCTCCCAGTAACTGGGGAGCCCTGGAGTGCAGGACATTAGTTTTTGAGCCACTGTGGTCCTTAATTACTTAGTGCCTCCATTTCCTCCTCTGTATAGTGTATCTGTATAGTTATATCTAATTTGCAAAAGAAGGCGTTAAGACAAGCTCCATGATTGCAGGAACCAGTCTTGGGTTTGGCTCATACAGCTTGGCACATAAGTAAGCACTTGAGAAATAGCAAGTGAGTGAAAGAATAGTTGGAAAGTCTTTTTAAAAAATCAAACGACAGGACCTCTCATAGTTCCTTCTTCTTGCTTCAGAGAACCGATGGCTTGGTTAAGAACCCAAGGAGAACATTCCCGGGTCCAAGAAACATAAAGCTGAGTTCTGGTTCTAACTCCTTACTTTGCTCCAGCTGGTAACCCCATATCTATCATCTGAACTTTCCTGGCTGCTACATAGAGCATGCATGCTAAGTCACTTCAGTCGTGTCCTACTCTTTGTGACCATTTGGGCTGTAGTCTTCCAAGTTTCTCTGTCCATGATATTCTCCAGGCAAGAATACAGAAGTGGGTTGTCATTTCCTCCTTCAGGAGATCTTCCTGACCAGGATATCGAACTTTCTTCTCTTATGTCTCCTACATTAGTAGGTGGGTGCTTTACCACTAGGGCTAGCTGGGAAGCCAGCTAAATAGTGCTGATGAGGTCCAAAAGAGGAAGGGAAAGAAATTCCCTGATGGTCCAGAGGATTTGACTCTGTGCTTTCACTGTCTGAGGGCCCAGGTTTGATCCTCGGTCAGGGAACTAGGATCCCACAAGCAGTGTGGTGTGGCCATCCTCACCCCCTCAAAAAAAAAAAAAAGAGGAAGGGAATCAAAATTTATGCCACTTTCTCACAATAGAGAAATTGAAAACCCAGGTCTTTCTACAAAACCCAGGCCTTCTCTCTCATACCAGGCTCTCTTGTGTCCAAGGGAAAGATGGGAGCCCTGCTTAGGGTTGGATCTTAGGGCTGACCCACACCTGTTGCAAAACCCAGGGTGAGAAGGAGGAGTCAGTGTATTCCACAGACTCCCCTCCAGCAGAACACAGCAGGTTGGCTTACTTTTAGAAGGGCCAGTTTTCAGGCTCTTAGCTCCCCAGTCAGGGATTAAACCTGGGCTTCCCTGGTGGCTCAGATGGTAAAGCGTCTGCTTGCCATGTGGGAGACCCCGGTTTGATCGCTGGGTCGGGAAGATCCCCTGGAGAAGGAAACGGCAACCCACTCCAGTACTCTTGCTTGGAAGATCCCATGGACAGGGGAGCCTGGTAGGTTATGGTCCATGGGGTCACAAAGAGTCAGACACGACTGAGTGACTTCACTTTCACTCAGCAGTGAAAGCATGGACTCCTAATCACTGGACTGCCAGAAATCTCCCAGCTTGGCTTATTTTTAGAGCCATCGAACCTGGGCAAATCTCCATTCTACTTCTCATTTCTCTTTTTTTGTGGAGCCTGGGAAGGGGTTAAGTAAGGTGGTAACAGGTCCTCCTGTCAAAATTGACACTCTCCCCTCCCTTCCCTACCCCACCCCTGCCCTGCACAGCATCTTACAGCATCTCCAAACATCTCAGAAACCCATCACTTAATTTCCTTTTCCTCCCAAAAATCCCAGGTGACAAAGACACCACAGTACCAGCAAACCCATTTTACAGGAGAGGTGTACTGATGTGCCCAGAGCCACACCACCAGAAAGAGCCTGAACCAAGCTGGCACTAAGGCCTCTTGCCAGAATCGTCTACTCCTTTTAGCTTCACAGATCATGGTGGTTGGGGTCCAGGCCTTGGATATCTGTCCCCAAATAAGGGATGAAGGGGGAAACAATTCCAGGTCACAGGGCATTAGATCTGATTTTCGCCACTCTCCAGTCTCAGCTCCACATTTCTTCCTCCTCTTCCCTCTCTACCCAGGAACACAGACCTCACACAAGCCACCCCTGGCCTTTTGGAAAGGCTTGGGGTATAGCTATTAGCGCTAGGGCAATAGGACTCCTGAATCCCTGGGATTTCCCGTTGCTGTCTCTGCTGAGCTCTGTTTGGACACCCTCCCCACCCCAGCTTCAGCCTCCAGCCATCCGGCACCAACCTATTGGGGAGTGAGGGTCCTTTCTGTTTGGCTCAAGGCGGCCTGGGACAACAATGGGGAGAAAGGAGTTAAAGCCGGGTCCCAGGATCACCAGGGCTGGGAAGTTCCGGTGGCCCAGCCTGGAATGGAATGGGGAGACCAGCTAGGAAGAGCGGTTTGGGACGGAAGCGGGGGGCGGTGCCAGCCATGCTAATCCGCGCTTCGGTTCCATCCGCGCTTGGCATCCGCTGGTAAACCGCACCCCCCTCACCCCCTACACTCAGCCCCTTGGCAAGGTTTCTAATGTCCCCCAGAGTGGCCACCCTCACCCTAGGCCAGTCGGAGACCTGAGCTCGCCGGGAGAGGCGTGCGTCCCAGCAGCCTCCCTCCCATTGTCTGTGCAGAGCAAGCGGAGGGGCTGCGAGGGGCGGGGCCGCGACTGGCGGCGGGAGGGAGGGACGGGTGGGAGCGGAGGGGGCGGGGGGAGATGCTGAGCCTTCAGGGGCGGAGGAGGCGGCGGCAGCAGAGGAGAGAGCGGGAGGAGGGAGGGAACGCAGGAAGAGGGCAACCGAAGGCCGGGCCAGGTGGCTGGACCGGGTGCTGGCTACGCTGCTCTCGGTTCCGACGGCCTCTCTCATGCGTTGAGGGCGCCCGGCTGGGCCGGGCCGGCGGCCGGAGGGAAGGCTCCTCTCCATGGTCCAGAAGACCAGCATGTCCCGGGGCCCTTACCCATCCTCCCAGGAGATCCCCATGGAGGTCTTCGACCCCAGCCCACAGGTGAGGTGTGATGGCCGGGATCGAGGGAAGGGGGCCGCTCCCGTAGACCTTGTGGGGTCGGATCGAGGGGGACCGGGGAGAAAGGGGTTATATGCCCGGCGTGGAGGGGAAAAGGCTCTGCGCCCCCCATCCCTGCCAGTGAATGATTGACGGGCGCTTGGCTGAGAGTTATGCTGCGGTTTTGCAGAGCGGGGAGGGGGCGGTCGGGCCGCCTGTCACCCTCGCCTCCTCCTCTCCCCCGCGTCAGGGGCTTCGCTCCTTGGGTACCGGCTCCAGTGGGTTAAAGAGTGTGGGTGCTGGCGGCGGGATCCGGGGGTTGAGGGAGGCTAGAGAGGGAGCTCAGGCAAAGGGGGCGACGCAGAGCACGCTCAGGGGCTCCGGGCGGGTGTGGGTGGAGTTGGGGTGGCACTGGGAGATGGCCGAGGCGGTGGTCAGAGGGCGGTGCCAGCAGGCCTTCAGAGCTGCGGACACTGGCCCTCGAGGGTGGGGAAGGGACCAGCACCGAGCTAGGCCCCCGTCCCAGCCACTTCAATTCCACCTCTATATCAGACCACCTCCCCTCCCCCGACACCCGTGTTAGCCCTTCTGGACCCATCCCCCTGGCCCCAGAAAACGCCTCCAAAGTTTGGAAAGTTGGATGGATGCCAACTCACTGTCCTGGAGGGGAAGAAACTGTGTTACCTGGGGAAGGGGGGGGTCTGCCTCCCCACCCCCACTCACTTTTCCTGTACCCACTGGTTACCCCCAAGAAGGGATATTCTTGAGGTGGAGAGTGCCGGTGGAGTGATCAGCAGAGTCTGGGGTGGTCGTGCCCAAGAATTTCTCTGGGACATGTCCTTTTCCATTCTGGCAACACCACAAGGGCTAGGACAGCATTAACTCTTTTCTTGCTGTGGCCAGCCTGGAGCAACTGTAACCACCATGATAGTATGGCTGATGGGCACGTGGGGCGGGGGGGTGTCAGATCAGACCTAAAAATACTTCCCTTCTCCACCCCAGGCCCCTTGGAGCCTGGGAGGCAGCTGACTGGGGCCTTCCTTTCAGCTGTCCCTTGTCCCTCTGGGTGCCACTCCCTTTTCCTAGCCTGGGATAGTGGTGATGTTGTGAAAGAGAGCCTTGTGCTCACTGGGGGAATCCTCTTAAATTCATAGGGATCCTCGGTCCTAGAGGTTGGATATATGTCTGGTTTGAGAGAATGTGAGGGAGGGAGGATTCTTGAAGGGTTCCCAGGTGTCTCGCCCATCTATCCATCCATCTCCTTGTACTCAAGCCCAAGGAACCAGAGCCTCTAGTCTGATTATGGCTTATCTAGCTTCTTTGGCAAAGAAACTCTAGGATGGAGGTTGTGGACAGCAGCTTGGAGGGCCTGGACCCTCAATCATCCCCTCTCACTCTAGATTGCCTGGGGGCCGATGTGTATATGTGAGTTGGGTAGGGCAAAGAAGCAGCCCCCTTCCCAGGAGTTCTGGAAATACCTGAATGGGTGGCTACTTGAGAGGTCAGGCAGTGTCCACACCACCCAAGCCAGGAGCCTAGCCAGCGAGACTGAGCCCGGCTTCCTGGAGGCCCTTCAGGGGCTGTGTCCTCGGTTTTTCTTGGGGGAGGGCCAAGGGGCATTTAGATTTATGCAGCCTGGTGGGCATCATGGGACAGGACGTGGGCAGTGGCAGCTGAGGGCTAGAGGGCTTGATGTCTCTTGCCCCCTTGGGAAGAGGTATGATCACGTGATTGTGAAAAGGGGGCTGAAAAAGAGTCCTACCAGGTTGAGGGGTGTGCTAAATCTTCCCCCATGGGTCAAGGTTGGGGTTAGATATTTACTTTCCGAATACAGTTTCATGTCCCCTCCCCTCCTCCCTAGAAATCTAATCGTTTTAGGTCTCTAAGACCAGAGAGCTGCAACTCCCCTCCCCACTCTGCAAAAAACAAGGCAAGAGTTGGGCTCAGGAAAGCCCAGCTGGGCCTGGGTTGCCGATTCCTCTTCTCTCTGGGGGCTATAGGCACATTCAGCCCCGGTCTGCTCCAGCTGAAGTGGAGAGGGAAGGGCACTTTCCCGGGGGCTCTCTCCACACCCCCAGCACTGCAGGCAGTCTCTCCCTTCCCCCCAGGCCTCTGCAGCCTGCCCAGCATCTTAATTAGCTTTGCTGCCTAATGAGCTTCCAGCTTCTCAGCACCTCCCCCTTCCCAACCTCTGACTTGGTTTGGGGGTTTCTGTGTGTGTTTCCTAGGGCTCTCTTGCTCTGTCCCCCACCCCATGGCTGTGGTCTGGGCCCTCCTTCTCCGTCGGGCTGTACCATCTCAGGAAGAAGACGGAGGGGCAGGCTCTTGAGATCAGGGAATGATATTGCCAAGGCTTGGCAGTAGTTCTGGACTTGATGGGATGAGGGTTGGGCAAGGGTCTTTGAGATTCTACTCTTGTCCCTTCCTGGCTTCTCCAGGGCAAATACAGCAAGAGGAAAGGGCGGTTCAAAAGGTCGGATGGGAGCACATCCTCAGATACAACATCCAACAGCTTTGTCCGCCAGGTAATGGGGAGGCTGGGTTGAGAGGAGGGAGGTGGCTGGTTGGTAGAGACCAGGATTGGTGAGCTGGGTCTGAGGCTTTCTCCAGGCACCCTCCCCCACGTCATTTGTTACCTGCCTAGAACCACCCATCACCGTTACACCCCATGACCTCCTCTGCATATACTGTCAGCTGTACCCACTCCCTCAGCCCCCGCCCAGCCCCTCCCCCAGCACCAGGCACCAGCCCCTGCTGCCTGCCTGCGTCATCTCATTCAGGGACAGCCTGGCCTGCCTCCTTCTAGCTTGCTTCAGGCTGTCACCCACTCCCCCTGCCGGCTGTCTTCTTCCATGTCCTCCCCCAGAATCTGTGACAGCATGGGGTAGAGGGAGGTCCTACGAAATGAGGAGCCAGGACATTGGGGTCCCTGGAGCCCTGATTAGGTATGGATGGGGGAAACGCCCTCCTCACATCCAGTTGTGACTGTTCTTTAATATGCAGAGAGAACATGTGTTGAGGGGGGTGGCGGAGAGGCAGCAGGAAGTTGATTTTAGAGAGGACTTCAGCCCAGCACCCCTGAATGAAAGGGCAGGGGGTATAACTGAATGGCCTTCTGGGGTCTTCTGTTCTCAGTCAGGAAGTTGCCATTCTCATCTCTGTTCTAACTCTCAACCCCAGGCCATCTCAGGCTCAGGGAGAAGCAGTGAGAGAGCCATGTGGTTGCTATGACTACAGAGCATCTCAACAAAGCCTGGTACCCAAAAAAGGCGAGAGGGGCTTAGGATCAGACAAGGAAGGAGTACATCGAAGAAAAAACGGGCAGGCACATGCGGACAGAGGACAGTAGGAAAGTCAGCCACCCCCAGGCCAAGAGAGAGAGGGGGATGCCAGGCAGATCCACTACTGACTGGAGTGAGGCCCTTCTTTTTGATTCTTATGTCTCCACAACACTTGGCACTCGAAAGCCCAGGCCTGACTTGAGAGGGTCAGGAAAGGGACCTTTCTTCCCAGGATTCCTAAATACACATACAAGTGGGAAGTCTTTTCTTTGATCTTTCCCTCATCCCTTGTGTGTGTTGTAGGACTGGGGCAGGACCAGGGCCAGGGCTAGGAAAAATGACACTGTGCTCAGTGGAGCCCCTCTTGACAAAAAAGGGCCTCATTCCTTCAGTGTTTGCCAACCTAGGGGATCAGACCCCAGTTTCCAATCCTTTCTCCTCTCAGCTCCCCAGCTCTGACCCCCAGTAGGTGGCAGGGAGTGGGGGGGCAGGCCTTGCCACATCTCTGAGCTAAATATACCCTAGCAGTTTGCACATGTAGCAACTCTGCTTGTAACCTGAGCCCCCTGGGGGAACGGGCAGTTTGGGCCACCCCCTAGGCCAGCAGGGCCAGGCTCCGAGGGCGCCGGGATGGAGGCGCCCAACCAGACCCTCGTAGTGGTGAGCTGGGGATGGAGTGAAGGCGGGGGTTGGGGGCGGGAGCAGCCCCTCAGGAAAGCTGGTGGGAGGCCTTCACTCCAGCCTGTTTCCTTGCCTTCTCACTGTTGCCTTGTCTCCCGCCATTTCTGGTATGCACGCATTTGTGTGTGTGTGTGTGTGTGTGTGTGTGTGTGTGTGTGTGTGTTGGGGTCAGTAAGTGCCTGTCCCTCTCCATCTCTGGGTCTGTTCCTCTGGCTCTCCTGGTGGCTGTCTTCCTGACTATGAGTGCTCAGGAGGGATAAAGAGTAGTTGATTCACTGGTTTTCACTCTTTCCTTTGTATCACTTTTCCAGCTTCTATGAAAACCCCACCTCACCCCCCAGTTTTCCTCTCAGAGTCTCCCATTTTCCTGATTTGGCTGGGAAATGGATTGGCCACTGCACTGGCTGATGACGAGGGTGCTCTGGGGAGATGGGACCTGGTCTTCTTTCTTTCCGAGGTCCCCTCCATACCAGGCTAATGGGCATTCCTGGCCAAGTGACCCTTTCCTGTCTTCAGAAGAAAACCCTCCCACCCCTGCAGTCTTACCCTTTCATCACATCCCCTCCGGCCCTTTGTAGCAATAAATCCACACCTTCTGGCTCCCGTCCTCACGTGCCCTTGGGGACACAGACACTGAGGGTGCCCCCCTGCCTCTGCCCTCTGTGCCTACACAGGGACCTGTATGCATTCAGTCATGCACCAGGACATACTACAGACCACACGCTCCCAAACAGACTTGAAGTTGCACGTACAAGTATACCCATGAATGAACATGTTCATTCACCTCCTGGGCTATGTGTGCCTTACACATGTGTCTGCATTGCTGAGGGAGTTCCTTGTGCCTGGGATGGTCCGTGTGGTCAAGGCCAGCTTCCTGGCACACCCAGAATTCTGAACCTGCCTCAATGCTGGCAGTTGGCCGCCCTAATGCAAGGGAAAAGCCTGCTCGTATTCTTCTCTTGATGTGTTTCTCCTGTCTGCTCCACCCCAGGAACCTTGGGCTCCTTTTTGTATCTTATAAGAGCCTAAGGGTTGGGGCTTTCCACCTTCTGGCAGGGGAGGTAGGATTCTATCTTCCCTCACCCTTGAGCAGAAGGTAGCAAATTTTTGTGTGGCCCTAGCACATGGAGCTGGCTGCTCATGGCCACCAGTGCAGAGGGCTCAGACCTAAGCTGGTGGCTGTGGCCCCTGGAAGGACTCACTGGGCCTGTGCTGAGTCTGTCTCAGCGGGTTCTGGGAGCAGGGGAGGGAAGGAGGAGCAGGGAATGGAGACTGACCATTGGCACTCCGCCTCTGCACTGCACCCTATCAGGTTCCCACCCCTCCCTGGGCCCCAAGCAGCTGTCCTTGGACCTGCCATAATTCCCTGCTTGTTGCTATCACCCTTTCTAGGGCCACACTCTTCCCAGGGGCCTGCAGACCTCATTCTCAGGCTCTTCCTGTCTAATACCATCTTCTCCTAGCCCTTGTGGTCTCACGCTGGTGCCTTCTGCAGCCCAGGAGCTGGGGAGGCGGTGTTGGCCCTGAGCTGGCCCTGTCTATTTTCAGGGCTCAGCAGAGTCCTACACCAGCCGTCCGTCGGACTCTGACGTGTCTCTGGAGGAGGACCGGGAAGCCTTAAGGAAGGAGGCAGAGCGTCAGGCGTTAGCCCAGCTAGAGAAAGCCAAGGTGAGAAAGTTGGGAGGGGCTGTGCTGGCATTGTTTCCCTTACCTCGTGCCTTAGAGACAGCCTGGACAGACCCGAGTCAAGTCTTGGCCCAGCCAGCCACTTCCGGCGGACGTACGCTTCCCACATGCCTCTGTCTTTCAACTGTAAAAATGTAAGCTATAATACCTGCCTCCTTATAAAGTGTAATAAGTGCCTAAAACTCTTTGCACACATAACAGGAGCTAAACATTTTCACTCTTTCTGCGTTGACTCTTACTAGCTGTGAGATCTTAGGCAATTCACTTAACCTTTCTGAATTTTAGTTTTCCCATTCATTCAAGTGAATATGATAATAGCACTTTGTAGGATTTTTGTAATGAATAAATAAGATAATGGATGTGAAACATATAACACAGTACCTGCCACACTAAACAGTAGCTGCTATCATTATGACTACTATTATTATTATTACTATGACTATTCCTTCTTGGTATCATTATGGGGTCCCCCACCGCCTATACTTATTCCCTGATGCCCCCTCCATCCTGAGAGGACCGAGTTCTGTTTTTCCTTTTTTTTTTTACTGAGAAATTTAATATACATGTAAAAAACTGCATAAGCCATTTAGTGTATACTTTTGTTGTTTTAATAAAAATTTTTTGATGTATAGTTGATTTACCGTCTTGTATGAGTTTCAGGTGTGTACAGCAACGTGATTCAGTTATACATGTATATATATTCTTTTTCAGATTATTTTTCATTATTGGTTATTACAAGATTTTGAATATAGTTCACTCTGCTGTACAGTAGGACTGTGTTTACTTTGTGTATAGTGGTGTGTATCTTAGTGAAGAATTCACAAAGCAAACCTCTCCATAATCACCACCCGAGTCAGGAAGTTGAACCTCCCATTGTGATTTCACTCTCTGGTTGTCGTCCACCCTGGGTGCCTCCTCTAGACCAAGCCAGTGGCATTTGCTGTGCGGACAAATGTCGGCTACAACCCATCTCCAGGGGATGAGGTGCCTGTGCAGGGAGTGGCCATCACCTTCGAGCCTAAGGACTTCCTGCACATCAAAGAGGTGGGGCGAGACCGCTTGGCATCTGGAGGGAGGGCAGTATAGTGTGTGCCAGGAGAGGGGCAGTCAGAGCTCTAGTGGAAAAAGACTTCTGAACCAAGCAGAGCTGAGCTAAATCTGCTCTGTGATCTTAGACAAATCTTTCCACTTCTCTGAGCTTCAGATTTGTCATTGGCAATGTGCGATGGTAATACCTAGGTTGCAGGGTTGTTGGGAGGGTTTGTGAAGAGGACTGTTGGTGGAGTGGCAGTGTGCCAGGCACACAGAGGTGTCAGCATTTACTTCTCTCCCCACCTTTCCAGGGTCGAGCTGACACATGGCGGGAGGAAGGACTCTCAGAACAGGGATGTGCTTGGGGTGGGGTGGTCCAGGGCACAAGAGGATGCTGGTCCTAGAGAGCCCTGAGAATTGGGAGCTGTATTCAGAGGCTGGTGCTGGGGCTCTTTGAGGGTGCCATCCCCTGGGCAGAGAAGGCAAGATTGGGGGTGGTATCCCCTGGAGCTGGCTGCTGGCTTGTACCTCTAATCTCCTTCTCGGTCTCCCCCACCCCACCTGCCGTTGTTTGCAGAAATACAATAATGACTGGTGGATCGGGCGACTGGTGAAGGAGGGCTGTGAGGTTGGCTTCATCCCCAGCCCTGTCAAACTGGACAGCCTGCGCCTGCTGCAGGAACAGAAGCTGCGCCAGAACCGCCTCAGCTCCAGGTGTCTGGCTGGGGGCGGGGCACTCCCACCCCCTGGAGAGGCCGGCCAGCCAGGAGGAGGCCCCAAGGGTTGACCTCATATTCTGAGGACACAGAGTTGCCCGAGGCCTCGGCCGTGGGGCTGGCGAATGAGGGCCATGGGGCGGGGAGGGGCAGCCTGTGAGAGAACAAGATCCCCCGCCCTCACACCCACCTCTTTGCTCACGGCTCCATTTGCCTCTCTGCCCACACAGCAAATCAGGTGACAACTCCAGCTCCAGCCTGGGAGACGTGGTGACTGGCACCCGCCGCCCCACGCCCCCTGCCAGTGGTAAGAGCTGCTGCCACCCCAGGGGGTGGGGTGGAGCTCCTGGGTGGGGTGGTCTCCCCATTGCCTGTCCCTTCCTTTCCCTGCAGTAAGGGGTATCCCAATCCTGAGTCCTCCAAACACATCCAGTGGTACCCTCTCCATGAAGAGCAGGGCACCCCCCAATCTGGGCTGGTCAGTCAGCGCCCATTCTCTCATGTCTGTCCTCTCCCATCTCTTCGGTAGCTCCATCTCTCCTCCTGACTCCCCCACCCCCTGCCCCCCATTCATTTCTCCCAGCCCTGTTCCATTCACCTCTTCTTCTTTCTTTTTTCCCCATCCCATCCCTGCGTTCTGTGCTTGTGTCTCCATGTCCATCTCACTCCTCCCCACCTCGCCTCCTCCCTCCCTCAATCCTGACTCTCCGGTCCAGGTAATGAAATGACTAACTTAGCCTTTGAACTAGACCCCCTAGAGTTAGAGGATGAGGAGGCAGAGCTCGGGGAGCAGAGCGGCTCTGCTAAGACTAGTGTTAGCAGTGTCACTACCCCGCCGCCCCACGGCAAGCGCGTCCCCTTCTTCAAGAAGGTAATTCTTGCTGGGTTCTTGTGAGTGGGGAGGTCAGGGCCCAGCTCTTTGGTGGGTGGAGGGGGGCTGGAATGGATTCAGATGGTGTATTGGCCTGATTCTGTGGGGATCAGGCCTTCCTGCCGAGGAGGAGGGAAGGGTAGAGTGGCACCAAGAATGGGCACGGCTGTCTCCATACACAACCCCACCCTGGGCCTCTTCCCCGGAAGGGATGGTTCTTGCCATGAAAGCAGCCCTTCCAGCCCCCGCCCCCCAACTGAAAGCAGATCTGGTTGTTAATGAAACCTGATGTTTCCCCCTCACTACCAGTGACATATTCCATATTTGCCCTCGCCCCCACACATGAAGGGGAAAGTGGAATGGTGACTCTTCCTTGCCCTTTTCAGATCCCATAGGGTGCCCAGGGATCTCTTGGCTGCAGAGCAGGACAGTTAAGGGAACCCTTACAATGGGCAGGTTGGCCTGCACTGGGGCCAGGAGATGGGCACCAAATTAGGGGCTATCACTCTTTCCAGCTTTTTTCCAAGACCCAGAAATGGGGTAGAGGATGTCTGAATATTCCAAAGTTCACTGGACTGGCTGTCAGTCCCACTCCTGGCCCTGATTGAGGGCCATCTCTGGCTGCCCCTTGGCATGGGGTCCCATCCGCTCTCTCTGGCTCTGTCTGTCACTAACACGCATGCCCTGTTATCTCTCCTCGTCCGCCCGCTCTCCCTCCCTCTCTTGTCCTGGCTCCTCCCTTGCCCTCTGCCCCTGCCTGGGTACCCTCCCCTTTCTCCTCCCCCTCCCCCATCTTGGCAATCTCTGGACCCAGCCAAACAGAAGCAGAAGTCGGTGAGTAGCACAGCTTTCTATGTTTCCCTCCCTACCCTCTGGGATGAGCTAGGGGGACCTTCTAACACCCATTCCCATATCTGCCCCCATTTTCCCCCCACCATTCCTGGTTCTCCCTAGCCACACCTCCCCACCCCCACCCTGATCCCCTATATCTGGGCTTTGGGACCAGGGGGAGGAAAGGATGCATGGGGGAGCCTGGAGGCGGGGGGGGAGAGGGGCTAATGCCATCTCCACTCTGGGGTTTCCCCTCCCTGCTTCCCCCCAGACAGAACACGTGCCCCCTTATGATGTGGTACCTTCCATGAGGCCCATTATCCTGGTGGGACCGTCGCTCAAGGGCTATGAGGTAGGAGCCCCTAGAGGGGCATAGGGACCAGCGGGGCCCAGACTGCCAGAAAGACTCTGTAAGGTCTTGAGACTCCAGAGACATCCCCCAGCAGGGTCTTCCCAGGATTTCCTCCCCAGAGGGCTACAGACCTTCAGAGACCACCCCCTTCCCCAGGGGGACCCCAACCCATGGGGAGACCCACTCAGAAGGGTCTAGTCTTCTCAAAAATACCCAGAAAAGTCCTCCTAGAGGTTCTACCTGAAAGGATCTCTGAATCAGAGACCCCAGTAGAGGCCCCTCAAACTCAGAAAGATCACTTCCTCCCCCGAACAGGGACTCATTCATCTCGGGGATTAAAGAAGAAAATGGAATGTCAGGGGGCAAATACCTAGCAGTCTACCCTTCTTGAGAGCTTTAAACACCTAACTTCTCCTCCTCCTACTCCACCCCCTGCCCCAACCTCAGGTTACAGATATGATGCAGAAAGCTTTATTTGACTTCTTGAAGCATCGGTTTGATGGCAGGTAAGCCCTTCGGAGCTGGCTCTCCATGCCCAGCATGGTTCTCTGCTGCTGGGGTTGGGCAGGATGGCTTGAATGACAATCCTGGAACTCTTGGACTGAGGGCTACGAGGTTGGCCTGGAGCCTGGGGAGGAGGCAGGACATTTTAGCCCACCCTAACCCCTGACTCTTTACTCTGCCCCTCAGGATCTCCATCACTCGTGTGACAGCGGACATTTCCCTGGCTAAGCGATCAGTCCTTAACAACCCCAGCAAACACATCATCATTGAGCGTTCCAACACACGCTCCAGCCTGGGTGAGCCCATCCCTTGACTCCACCCCCACCCTGCTCTGGGGCCAGATGTGGGAGTGAGGGGGCATCTCTAGAAACACTCTATCTGCCCATTGCCTCCTGGGAGACTCCCTTACATTTATCCCTTCCCCATGACTCCACTCGCCTAGCTGAGGTTCAGAGTGAGATCGAGCGGATCTTTGAGCTAGCCCGAACCCTTCAGTTGGTTGCTCTGGACGCTGACACCATCAACCATCCAGCCCAGCTCTCCAAGACCTCACTGGCCCCCATCATTGTTTACATCAAGATCACCTCTCCTAAGGTGGGTACAAGACCCTACTGGGGACAGGAGTACTCTGGGTGGGCTGCCTGTGTTTAAGCCCCAGGTACTGCTTACTAATCATGTGACTTCATCTCCTCAAGCCCAGTTTCCCTTCTCCGTCAAACTCCATTGTCTGGATATTGTGAAGATTCAACCTAATGTGAATACTTAGCACTTAGCAAATGATCTGGTATAATATACCTCATCTTGTATCAGGTGTTTTAAATATTACTGTTAGAGTTGTGCAGGTTAGTCCCCCATCTCTACTTTGTTGACCTCCCATCCTTAGTCCAGAAAATAGAAAGAATTCTGTGTTCTGCCTCAGTGTCACCCAGCTACTTGGCAGTTGGAAAAAGACCTCTCCTGTCTTTTTTTGTTTCTCCTGTCTTTTTATTTCAGCCCTTTTTGCTATACTGCCCTCACTTAGACCTTGATAGAGATGAACTCGGTAGGAAGACTGATTTACTTCTTTGTCATACAGCAGCTCCATCAATTCCCCCCGCTAGACATTAGTGGTTTTGAGAAATGTGGAAGGTGAGCTAAGTTGAAGGATTTTTATAAAATGTTGCTTTATTTATTTGACTGCTCCAGATCTTAGTTGTGACATGCGGGGTCTTTAGTTGTGTCGTGTGGGATTTTTAGTTGCAGCATGCAAACTCATAGTTGTAGCAATTGGGATCTAGTTCCCTGACCAGGGATCGAACCCAGGCGCCTTGCATTGGGAGTGCATAATCTTAGCCAGTAGATCACAGTGGAAGTCCCTAAGTGAAGGATTTTAAGTTAGAAGGTTAAACACCTGACTTCTCATGTTAACTTCTTATGAGGTTCGAATCCTAGCTCTGAGTGGCTTATTTTAATTAATTAAAGTTTGTTGTTGTTTTTTTGGTTGTATTTTATTGAGCTTTGGATCTTGGGGAGATGATTTAGCTTTTGCACAATTTCTTCACCTACAAAATGGGAATTATAATCCTTCTCTTGAGGTAGTGATGTAAAGAGCCCAGAGTTCTGTCTGACTGATGAAGGCAATCAGGGGTTAACATTGCATGATAGCACCCTATGAGCTAAGCACCCAGTTTCTAATGAGTATAAAGGGGAAGATGGGATTTAAGTACTTCCTGAGGTGGTTGAAAGGATCAAATGAGATAATGGATGCAAAAGCACTTTGTGAACTAGAAAGTAAGACACACTTCCATTGCCCTCACTGAGCACTCACTCTGAGGTTAAGGGTGGGGACTCTGAAGCCCAGCTGCCTGGGTTTATGTCCCACTGCTGCCACTTACCTACTGGCTCTGCGCTCTTTGGGCAGGTCACCTGGCTTCTCTGTGCCTCAGTTTCCTCATTTGGAAAATAGGAATCCTTAGGTGATGTTTGTGAAGATTAAATAAACAAATTAACCATGCAAAGTGCCTGGTACCTATTAAGTGCTATATGTGTTCAATTCTTAAAGATTTTTATTTTGAAGTAATTTCAGATTTATAGGAGAGTTGCAAGAACAGTACAAAGGATCACCTTTGAATACCCTTCACTCAGACTCACTATTTTTTTAATGGCTCTTTAGAAATACAATTCACATGCCATTCAATTCAGCCATTTAAAGCATACAATTAAATTTTTTTTCAGACTCACTAATTTTGAACATTTTGCCACATCTACTTTATCTTTAGGGCTTCCCCCATGGCTCAGCAGGTTAAGAACCTGCCTGCAGATGCAGGAAATGTAAGAGATGTGGGTTTGATCCCTGGATCAGGAAGATCCATGGAGGAGGCATGGCAACCCACGCCAGTATTCTTGCCTGGAGAATTCCCATGGAAGACTGTAGTCCATAGGGTCACACAGAGTTGGACACGACTGAAGCGACTTAGCAGGCACACACTTTATGTATGTCTGTATTATGTATATATGTGCTTATATATATATCTTTTTTCTTGAACGGTTTAAGTTGTAGCTCTTGTATTTCTTTATCCCTCAAAATTTCAACATGTATTTCTTAAGAACAAGGACATTAACTTACATGTCAAATTCAAGAAATCTCACTAAAATACTGTCTTATCTTCAGTTTTCACCAGTTGTCCCAAAAATGCCCCTTATAGCAATTTCCCCTTCAATCCAGGATCACGTGTTGCATTTAGTTGCAATATCTCTTTAGTATTTTTTTCTTCTTTACTTCATTTTTTTTCTCCTTAGTAATCTTTAAGCCAAAAACTTTCCTGAGCTTTTCTTCGATTCTCATGAGACTATCATTTTTGAAGAGTACAGATCACTTATTTTGTAGATTGTTGCTCAAGGTGGGTTTGTCTGATGTTTCCCTGTCAACAGATTGAGGTTTTGCATTTCCGGTAGGAATATTACCCGAGTGATGTGTCCTTCTGAGTGCATTACATCAGGAAGCGTAGGATGTTGGTTTGTTGTATTGTTGGTACTGTTAACTTTGTTAAGGTTGTAGCTTTATGTTTAGCTATTATTATCATTATTATTGTTATAATTGAGAGAAGGATTATAATAGTGGCTGCCTAATGGCATTACTGTCAGGACTAAATGAAAAGAAGGACTTTCCTGGTGGTGCAGTGGTAAAGCATCTGGCTGGCAATGTGCAAGTCGTGGGTTTGTTTCCTAGGTCAGGAGGATCCCCGGAGAAGGGAATGGCAACCCACTCCAGTAGTCTTGCCTGGAAAATCCATGGACAGAGGAGCTTGGCGGGCTACAAGTCCATGGGGTTGCAGAGGAGTCGGACATGACTTATCAACTAAACAACAAAATGAAAAAAAGCACAGACCAAGGCATAGCAAGTGTCCCTTTCGAGGATGGCTGCCTGTTAACACGGAGGGGAAGTTGGTTCAGAGAATGAATGAAACCTGTAAAGAAGGTTACAGGAGTTGGGAAGAAGAATCACTTTCCTTCATACAACCACTGTTGGAATGTCCCAGGAGAGGCTGGCATGAGACCCAGGAGAGAGCCTGAGCTTTGTGTAGGATGGACACAGGGCTGGTGAGGTCATTTCTGAAAAGGCATCCAGGGCTGAGCGTCATGGAATGTTCCCCCGGCCCTGATACTGTCTCTCCATGTTGGCTCCAACCAGGACCTGCCTCTCCAGGTTGGTGCATTGCAGGGTCCTTCTAGCTCTTCTTTTCCCCTTACCAAACAGGTTCTTCAGAGGCTCATCAAGTCTCGAGGGAAGTCTCAGTCCAAACACCTCAACGTCCAAATAGCGGCCTCAGAGAAACTGGCGCAGTGTCCCCCTGTGAGTGCTCAAAGGGAAGTGAGGGCGTTTGGGTTCTCCTGGTTTCCTGCTGAGAGAATGACCACCAGGTCCAGAGGTGCAGATGGATTTTCTGGGAAAAGAGGGCTGGACAGGCCGTTAGAGACTGTGTTCAAGTCCCAGAAGCACCACTTCTCTGTGGAGAATTAAGCCCCTCTCCACGCCTTGGCTACCTTTGGGAGCTGTAATATATAGGTGCTAAGACCTCCTTATATGTATTTAATTTACATATCTGAGAGCCCTCCTCTTCCTGAACATCCAGAGGTTTCTTTTTAACTTTGTCCTTCAACCCCTTGACTCCACCCACTGCCCGCAGGCCACACCCTCAGCCCTTGGTCATGTCCAGCTCACCCCAGCCCTGCCCTTAACCCCGCCTCCACAGGAGATGTTTGACATCATCCTGGATGAGAACCAATTGGAGGACGCCTGCGAGCACTTGGCAGAGTACTTGGAAGCCTATTGGAAGGCTACACACCCGCCCAGCAGCACTCCGCCCAATCCGCTGCTGAACCGCACCATGGCTACTGCAGCCCTGGCTGCCAGCCCTGCCCCTGTCTCCAACCTCCAGGTACAAGTGCTCACCTCACTCAGGAGAAATCTCAGCTTCTGGGGCGGGCTAGAGGCCTCGCAGCGAGCCAGGGCGGTGCCCCAGCAGCAGGAGCACACCGTGTAGGTGCCCCGCCCGTCTCCCCTCCTGCCCAGGGCTCGGAACTGAGTGCAGGGAACTTGGGGAAGGAAGGGAAAAGTTTTATTTTGTAAAAAATGTGGTGAGTGGCAGCTTCTGGTGTCTGTGGTTTTTGATGGGTTTGGGGCTAGCTGGTGGGGCCTAGCTGGGTCTGCTCCCATAAGACTATATCTGCTGCCTTGGGGGCTTCTGCTTTGGGGGCCTTGTAAGATAAGAGACTAGGAAGAAACAGAGGAAAACCAATGTATGTTTGCTGGACTCTGCACCCATTTTAGACTCAACATAGGTCACAGCATTTTAGACGCAACAGACCAACGGCCCTCAGACCCAGGGAGTCCCACAGAGCAGGGCCATTAAAACCAGACAGACTGCCCCCTACTCCAGAGCCCTAATCTCCAGGGGTTCTCAGAAGAGACCGAAAATGAAGCATGTTCTATGAGTTGATATAGAACCTTCCACCCTTCTTCCAGTTAAACAGATTCCAGGGAAGATCCTCCTGTGGGTGCCCCACCCTACCTTGATCTCCCATGGGAGCCACGGCCTATCTCTGAGGTCAAACCATTAAGTATTGAGTTCTAGATTAGAGCCAGAAGAAACCCAGGAAATCATTCTAGACCACTGCTTTGCAAATTTATTTTCAGCACCAGAACCCATTTGTTCACTGAATGTTATGGGAAGTTCAGTGTGTAAATAAGGCATCCTTGCTCTGCTTGGAGAGGGCTAGTGGCTTGGCCTCCACTTTACCTCCACGGGGACCCCTGAAGCACCCTATGTCCTGTCCATCCACCCCAGAACTCCAGGGAATGAAAATTGCTGCTCTAGCCTAATCCCCATCACAGCACCACAGAGAAACTGGGCCACTGAGATGGAAGTCACTGCTCAGGGTCACACAGCTTGAAGTGGCAGGGGATGCACTAGAACCCAGGCCTCCTGGCACCCCACCCAGCAGCCTCCATGGCCATCTTCATGTGACATTGGTGCTGAGGACACTGAGCCATCTCATCGTTGCCAGTGGGAAATACAGACCCATCGGCCTCCCCCAGTATTCTTGCCTAGAGAATCCCATGGAGAGAGGAGCCTGGTGGGCTCCTGTCTATAGTGTTGCACAGAGTTGACACAATTGAAACGACTTAGCATGCATGCATGCATTAGAGAAGGAAACGGCACCCCACTCCAGTATTCTTGCCTGGAGTATCCCAGGGACAGAGGAGCCGGTGGGCTGCCGTCTATGGGGTCGCACAGAGTCGGACACGACTGAAGCGACTTAGCAGCAGCAGCCTTCCCCAGCCTGAAGCTTTGAGTCTGTTGAGGTCAGGGAAGGAATCCTATGAACCTTGGAGACTGTCACCTGACTCAGAGTGGAGTAGGGGGAAGTGTGGAGTTCTGGACGCCTACGATTAGGGTCCCATTGGGCTGAAGGAGCTGGATGAAATTCTCTCTAGTATATTTGGGGCAACGACTAACCCAATCAACCACTAACAAGTGGCAATACTAATGAGCTGTTAATGATGATTTAGCCCAAGATAGTGTTAATGAGTGCCTTGAGGAAGTGACGACTAATTGTTCATGGGCTCTCTACCATGGTTACCAGCAGTCAGGCCTTCTCACACCTAAGAAGGTCGGGCGCCCCCTCTCCTAATGGAAGAACAAGTGCCTTGAGTTCTGTCCTCTGGCTGGGCTCCAGAGCCGGTTGCCCAGCTGCCCAAACCCTAGGGCCAGCACCCTCCTCCTTCAGCCAGGCTGGGCGTCCTGCTGCCCTCACTAACCTGCCTTGCTTTGTTCTGTTTCTCTCACTCCTGCCTGATCTGCATGGTGTGTACCGTCTGTCTGCTAACCAGGGACCCTACCTTGCTTCTGGGGACCAGTCGCTGGAACGGGCCACGGGGGAGCACGCCAGTGTGCACGAGTACCCGGGAGAGCTGGGCCAGCCCCCAGGCCTTTACCCCAGCAGCCACCCGCCAGGCCGGGCGGGCACCCTGCGGGCACTGTCCCGCCAAGACACGTTTGATGCCGACACCCCTGGCAACCGAAACTCTGCCTACACGGAGCTGGGAGACTCGTGTGTGGACATGGAGACTGACCCCTCCGAGGGGCCAGGGCTTGGAGACCCTGCAGGGGGCAGCACCCCACCAGCCCGACAGGGATCCTGGGAGGATGAGGAAGAAGACTATGAAGAGGAGCTGACCGACAACCGGAACCGCGGCCGGAATAAGGCCCGCTACTGCGCGGAGGGCGGGGGCCCAGTTCTGGGGCGCAACAAGAACGAGCTGGAGGGTTGGGGGCGGGGTGTCTACATCCGCTGAGGGGCAGGGGCTACACAGTGGGAGGAAGGGCTCTTGAGCCCAAGGGAGGGGAGGGACAGGGGGGCTCACCACGGAGGTGTATCGTGCCTCCAGGGGGCGCTGTCTCCCTCCTTTCAGATGCCTTTGCTCAGATTGGGGTTTCTTTGGTGGTAACCTTCCACCCAGCTCCTGGGAGTCCCTTAAGCCTCAGCGGCAGGTTTTTACCTACCTGCTGTGGATGTATGGAGGATGCCCACCTTTCTGCAGTATCCCCTTCTCCACCTCAGGGGGCTCTCTCCCTTCACCCAGAGAAAAGGTGCACTTCCTTAACTCCTACTCCGGGCTCTAAAATGGTGTGGCCCTTTCTTTTCCACCCTGGAGTATTTGGGAACGAGGGGGGGAGGGGCTTTTCCTGGAGAGGGAGACCACAGACTCTCACGTGAGGGCTCTCTTCCCCAAACCCCGGATCCGGCGTCCTTTACCATGAGCCCCACCCCCAGCACCTGCCTGGAGCTTCCTGACTTCATTGTCTGGGAGGTGAAAGCTATAGCACTGGAAGCTCCGTGGGAAGCTGTCTCACGGAGTGGTCTGGAGTGGTCTGGGCAGATGCTGGCAGGCATCAGGTGCAGTGCCCTGTGCCTGCCCAGGACCTAGAACCCTGAGGAGGAGGCCACCCCAGATGCTGCTCGCAGTCCCACCACCTCCATGCCTCAAGCCTTTGCCTACCCCAGGAATGAGCTTTGCCTACAACATCCCTTGCCTGCTGCCATCAGAAGAGGGGGCCCCTCTGCATCTGAGCCCCCCCATCCTGTCGTCACCTGGGCCCATGGAACACTCTGATCCGCCTCATTTTGAAACCAAAAAAACTGCTCCTTCATTCTCACCCTGAGGCCCCAGGGAAGAGGCCCTATGGTTGATGCCCCAGAGTTAATCACCACCCCAGGGGTTGCCTCTGGACATCAGATCTCCCCTGGAGGGGTGGGGGGCTTGGCTGCTGCTGCTGCTGCTCTGTATTTGCCTCTTGTGATCCTGTCCTTTACCCATGTCCACTGCACCCAGGAGAGGCCTTGGTACGCCCTCTGCTCTGGAGTGTCCCTCTGCCTAGCATCCCATTGCCCAGCAGCCCTGCCCCCCAGCACCCAGCTGGGCCAGAGAGAGCCGATTGTGCCAACGAGGACTGGGCCCTGCCCGGCTGCCCGCCTCAGGGATGGGCACCTCATGCCTGTCTCGCCACCTCCTGTGCCAATGTTATCCCACCCCACCCTCCGCCTGGGGTGGGGTGCAGCTTCCACTTACTGGTTAGAAGAGACCACTGCCCAACCCTTCCCCTTTCCTGTCTGGTGTCCTGTGCCCCCATCTGTCTGTCTGTTCGTCTGTACTACCCTAGAAGTATTTTGCCACATATAAAACCGCCGTCCTGTCCTTTGCGCCGCCTCCCAGGCCTGCTTCTTTGTCCCCATCACTGCTACTCGGTTGCCAGCCTAGGTGTGTGGGAGCTGCTGACCTGCAGGGAGGGAGAGTGAAGCGGTGGGCGCGGGAGTCAGCGGCGCCCTGAGTGATTTGCTCAGCGGGAGAGATGGTGCTTTGACTTTCGACTCTGACACATTATATTCAAGCCTGACAGGAGCTTCGTGGCCAGTCTCAGCTCCACTCCACCCCAAGCTCCATACCTGTCCTGTCTCCCCATAAGTAGAGCCAGGGAAAACCAGAAACTGTAGAGGGAAGTGGAGTGTCCCGGAGGTCATTCAGGGGGTCAGATCCAGAGCCACTGGCTCACAGTCTTGGAAGCATGTGTGTTTTTCTGCTTCTGTGGCCTCAGCTGCTCCCGGGTTCCTCAGGGACGGAAGGGCTGAACTTCCAGCTTCCTCCACTGATGCCTCCACAACGACCCCCACCCCAGTCACTGCTAACTAGCCCTGTGAGAGAGAAGGAAGTCTGTTTGTGGGGGGCGGGTAGAGAATTGGGAACTCCCCCAGTCCCAGACTGAAAGAGAAAAAGCCAGGAAGAAAGTCAGCGGGTGAGAGTGACAGTTCCTGCTGTCATCACGTGGCAGGATGTGGACTTGTCTGCCTCGCACAGCACCCAGAAACCATTTCTCCACTCTCCTGGTTCTTGTTTTTGGGTAGTAGACCCAGATAATCCTGTCCAGAGTGTGCATGTGTGTGTGTGTGTGTGTATAGAGGGCAACGGACATTCAGACCCTCCAGATGAGGGGTTAGCAAACCCAAGGAAAGAGGAACTGGACAGGCCCACAGGTTGAGTGACTGGCTCATGGTCAACAGGGAGTTGATGGCAAAGCCAGCACTGCTGGGACTGGAGCCCATTCTGCCTCCATGTGGTGCTCTTCCCCTTGCATTGCAGTGGAATCAGTCTTTCTTTCCTGTGTTTATTCATTGAGCAAACATTTATTGAGCATCTACTATGTACCAGGCACAAGTCTTAAATGGGAGCACCAGACAGTTCATAAGGGAGCTCTCTGATGTGGGAAGCAATGGGTCTTAGGGGAACCTGAAGAGAAGTCCCCGCCTTAACCTGGGGAGATCAGGAAGGACTTCCTAGAGGAGGTGAGACTTGAGCAGAGTCTAGAAGGCTGGTTAGGAGTTAACCTGCAGAGAACGAGGGAAAGTATTCAAGGCAGAGGAAGCAAATGACATGCATGACACATTCTTGACACTTCACTAGCAAAGGGTGCTGTCAAGGTGAAGGGAAGAGTGGGGGTCATAGGAGCATAGATTTGAGGCAGCCTAGCTGGGAAACAGCTGCAGTGCTCCAGGTGAGAAATGAGGGTCTGCAGTGGAACAGGTAAGGAGGCAGTGGCTGCAAGAGACAAACAGTGTTTAGGATTGAGAGTTCTTGGAGAGCAATTGGAGGTGGCTAGTGAGAGGGAGGCATTTGGATGACTGTGGGTGATGGTCTTCCCAGACACAGAGGAAGCAAGTGAAAAAACCAGGTTAGAGACAGACATTAGTTTTGGACAAAGTGGGCACAAGCCTAAGTGGGAGCCGCAGACAGCTCCTCCTGTGGGAGGACATCCAAAAGGGAAAGAGCAGAAAACAGGCTCCGTCTGGGGCTCCACAGAGAACTCCATCTGCAGTGGGTCCTGGTACTTTCAATCAAAGGCGGGGATCATTGGCTTCAGTTTACAGATAAAGCTCTGTGAGGTTAAGCAGTTTGTTCAAAGCTACACAGCCAACAAGCAAGGACTTGAACTGAGATCTTCAGATTTCAAGTTCTGTGGTGTCCATGACCCCCAAGTCTTGTGCTGATTCCCCTGGCCCAGAGTGCCCTGGTTTCTGCAAGGGGAGGGGTGCGGGGCAGGAAGAAGCAGATGTCTGAGTATGTTTCTGTCTTCTCGCCGTGTGCCTTCTGCTTGAAATTGCATTCGCCCGGACCTTGCAGGCAGGGGCATGTCTAGGTGGTTTGGAGATATTGAGGGATGAGGGGAGAGAGATTCTTGTCTCTTGGTAACCACCAACCCTCAACCATCACACAACAAGCATGTTGGTGGTTGTCAACACGTGAGGATTTCAACGACCATGAAGTTGGTTGGGACTAGGCCCAGAGAGGCTGATGCTCCTACCGCAGCCACCTCAGGGACTCAGGAACTGAGATGCTGGGGACACCTCCTACCTCCCTCCTTGACTGCTTCTGTCGTTTCAGTAGTTTCTGCCCCAGAGTGAGCTGAGGTCAGAGAGGCTGAAGGTTTCCCTCACGCTAAAACATGACAGCTGAGTTGTGACCACCAGGACCTAGGAGCAGGGTAGAAGATGGGGTGGTTTCCAGCTCAGTAACCTCAAGAAAAATCTCATCTTAGCCCCAGTAATCACATCAGCAGACGAGTGTGCCTTGCTGCTACTGCTGCTGAGTCACTTCAGTCGTGTCTGACTCTGTGCGACCCCACAGACGGCAGCCCACCAGGCTCCCCCGTCCCTGGGATTTTCCAGGCAAGAACAGCTCCCTTCTAAATCAGGCCTTCCCCCCACTGTCTCTTTTTTAGTTGTTTTTTGGGTGCATATATTTGTCTCCCTAACTAGATGGCAAGCTTCATAAGACCCGGACAGGCCTGTTTTGTCTGCTTGGCATGTTTCTAATTCCTGACTCACATTTGTCAAATGAATGAATAAATGAATGAGTCCCCCCTGAAGAGCCTACCTCTGGGCCTCACAGCAGAGGCAGCTCATGTCTGTTTACTGAATGTGCTCCAGTGAGCAGAAACAGTCACTTTCAATTCTGCAATTGGTGGTGGGGGCAGGGTGCACTAAGAGGTTCCTTCCCTCTTCCCACCCTCCAACCCCCCCAGGAAACAGATGGTAAAAATGCTTTAAATATTGCTGCTTCCCCTAGCACATTTCTGAGCCTCTATCCTACCCCACCCCAGCGCAGCCCAGCCCATTTTTAACTAGTGCAGAAATGGAATCAGCCTAGATGGGCTCTGGTAGTCAATTCTCCTTCCATCTAACTCTGGGCACCACTCTGGGTGGGATGAAAATTCTGTATTTAGTGAACTTTTCCCTCTTCTCTCCACAAGCTACCCAGCCTTCTTCAGTCCTCTTCAACTTCCGTTCATACTCCTTTTAAAATACTCCAAACACAATTTCTCAGGCTGTAACTTAGCTTATAGCCCTTCAGTCCAAAAGCAACATATCCCCACTGTGCACCAGGCTCTGGGCTGATGGGGAGTGGGTGGTGGGGAATACACAGGTGAGAGAGACATGACCCAGCCCTCTAGGACTCACAGTTGATTGGAGAAAGCAGACAGACCAGTTATCATCTCAGTGTAGAAAGGAAGCCCCATTTGACTGGAGAACCAGGCCAGGGCTTGGGAAGTAGGTGGCTTATGTAGTGGGTGCTTGAAGGGATTTAGGAACCCACCTTTCTGAGAAGGTGAAAGGCACTCAGATGGAGGAAACGCAGAAGCAAAATCATAGCTGGGCATGTGCGGGCAAGAACCATGGATGCAGAGCATGGGGGATAACCCGCAAAGGCTGGTGGGACGTTGTTCTTGGGGGTTCTTCAATGTCAGGTGAGGAGATGGATCTGAATCCAGTGGGCAACAGGGAACCATGGAAGGTTGATGAGCTGTGGAGTACCAGACTCTGAGCTGTGCTTGAGAAAGGTTAATAGGGCTGTGAGGCAGATGCTCTAGGTAAAGGGAAGGCAGGGAGACCAGTTAAAAAGTTGTTCTCTTGGGGGAGAGGAGCACTGATGGGCTGTAGGTGGGCAGTGGCAGTGGGCTGGAGGAAGCTGAGTCTCGTGTGGTGGTGGGTCTCTCTTAACTGCCCCCTCCGCCTGATGTTGGTTTGCTTTCTTCACATCTCCTTTTGTCTTCTGGTTTCCCCCAGTTTATGCAAAGAAGGAAATTCACACACAAACAACAACAAGCAGTTCCCCCCTTCCTCTGTCTCCTCCAGCCTGGTTCTCTCTTGGCCTGGGCTCTCCTTCGCTGGGTCTCAGGATCCTGGACCGCTTTATAGGGTCTCTTCTTGGCTGAAGGCTCTCTCTTTGCTCCATCCCTATCTTCAGATGCCCACTGTTGGGAATCAGAAAGCTATGTCCAAGCAGGCGGTTTGCCAGCAAATCATGGGAGGAGTACTGCTTTACTCCTAGGAGTTGCCCATCACCAAGGAGCCTGCAGAAGGAGAGGACACCCAGCCCTCCCTAAGGGAGCTCACTCGAAGGAGGCCGAAAGGCCCACACTGATGACACAGCTGGAGACCTGTTGAGGGATGGAACATTCTCCCAGCTCAGAGAGGATCCATGAGCCCTCTCTGCCTCACACAGCTAGTAGGTACAGAAGGTGGGTAGCTTAGGGTTTTGCTTGTTTTGAGTGCCCCAGACACGGCACTTGGAGAAGTGAGAGCTGGCATCTAGTGTGGGCCCCTCTGCTAGGTCTCCTGATTTGCAGGGGAGACTAGTCCACCCAGAGAATTCAAGGGTTTCCTCAGGGTAAGGGGGAAGATGTAAATTCTGGACCCCGTTTTCCTTGCACCTCCAGGGCTCTGGACAGGTAGCTCATTGCCCTCCTGGGGCCAGCGTCCCGGGGGATTCCCAGGCCCCTTAGGGGATAGACTCGCGCGGCTTCAGAGACCTCATAGGCAAAGCTTGTGAGAGCCGCACCTGGGCTCGACCTGGGCCCCCGAAGACCCCCGAGTCCTAGCCCCGTCTGACTCAGGACGTGCCATGGGACAACTGATGGCCAAGTTGATGAGCATCTTCGGGGAACGGGGTAAGAGGCACATAAGTCATCCAAGTGACCACTTTGACCCAGCTCCCACCTGCTACCCGCCCCCTCTCATCCCCCTCAACCTGTGGGGTGGTCTGGGAAGATGCGATGGGGCACCTCAGGCTCAAAGAATCCTGCGTGGGGGCTCCCTGCCTGCTCCGAAGTCTCCCCTGCCCCCTCCCCGCCCACTCCCTCGTCGGTCGCGCGCTTCGATGCATCCCTGGGCGGCCGGCCCGGCGAGCCTCCTTCCTCGGGCTAAACGCCGCCGCCGGTTTCCTACGATCGCGACTTCACGCTCAGCTCTTTCTTCAGACCCCTTCTCTTAACAAGAAGCCCTGAGCTCTCCGGACCTTTTGCACAATCATTTTTCTGGAAATGTGGAGAGGGGACAGTGGGGCTCAGCTCTCATTTCCGCTGTCCCGAGGTGGCTCAGGGGTCCCGTCCCGGTGGGAAAGAAACCTGTCCTGTTAGTTTCTTGTCGGGGGAGGGGGCGCGGGAGCAGAAGTAGTAGCGTGGGCCGAGGTCCCCCAGCCTGCTGGGAACACTTGTCTCCTTCCTGGGAGGCCTGGTGGGGCACACAATCCCTTGGTCATCGGGTTTGGCCCTGACCTTGCCCTTCCCCTGGATGCCTCCAGAGCACAAGGTTATCATCGTGGGACTGGACAATGCAGGGAAGACCACCATTCTCTACCAGTTGTAAGTGACTCTCGGATACGGAGGGGGCTGGGCCTTCCTACTAGACTGACAGGCATTTGGACCAATGACCGGAGCCCTTTCTTGGGTCTCTTGTAGCCAGGAGAACAAACAGGCGGAACGCTAGTGTGACCTTCCTGGTACAGGGGCCCCTCAGTTCAGTGGCTTCTCGGTCAGGCATTCGAATCCTGCTCGGTATGAGCAACTCCACTGCTCCCCGCCATCTACCCGCGGTCCCTGCCAAAGCCGGTTGTGAGCTTAAAGCTGTCCAAACCTGACCGATGATCTCTTGCTTCGCTCCCCCTAGCGTCAGGTCTCTGCTAACTCCGGCACCCCAGCCTTGTGTCTTCATTTTTCTCCCCCTTTCAGTCCCTTTTCAGACTGGAGAAGGAAATGGCAACCTACTCCAGTATTCTTGCCTGGAAAATCCCATGGACGGAAGAGCCTGGTAGGCTACAGTCCATGGGGTCGCAAAGAGTCGGACACGACTGAGCGACTTCACTCACTCACTTTCAGACCCGAAAGGGAGGGCCGGCTTTGGGTCTGGCTGGACTCTGTAGGTCCCGGTCTAGCAGAGCCTGGCACGTGCGCGTTTCCCGATATTCACTCTCTGGATGGCAGCTCTCCTGTTTGAAACTTCCTGAGTATTTACTCAGGAAAATTCTCCCTGAAAAAATATAATTTTTCCTGAAGAAAAGAGAAGTTAGAAGAAAAGAGAAATTCAAACAACATGAGCATATATATATATATATATATATATATATACATATATAGCAAAGTTCCCTCTCACCCCTAACTCCCAGTTTTATGTCCCAGGTTTTCCAGAGGTATTTCCTACATATAAAAACATGTGTTTTTTTCTAACTCACTTTAAACAAAGCCCCTCTCTGAAGGCCCCCACGTATGTCTGTCTCCTTTTTTCAATCCCTTGCTACTCGAACTGTGGTCCACAGACTGGCAGCACTGACATCAGCTGGAAGCTTGTTAGAGATGCAAAATGTTGGGCCCCAGTCCAGACCCTCTGGATCAGAATCTGCCATTTAGCAAGATTCAGCTGCATATTAAAGTTGGGGGAGACTGTTCTAATGAGTCTCCCCTCTCTGGGGTCTAAGTCAAGCAGGACTTGATCTCACTCCTGTCTGCATTCCCTCATCCCCAGCGGAGACTCTGTCAGCCTGGGCTGAGTTGCTCTGAGTTCGATTCAGCCTGACTTAAGGTGGGGGCCAGAGCTGACAGTGGGCTGGGCTGCATGGTTGGTGCCCTCTCGTACCTCCCTAGCCTGACAAATGAGGTGGTCCATACATGTCCCACCATTGGTAGCAACGTGGAAGAGATTGTTCTGCAAAAGACCCACTTCCTCATGTGGGACATAGGAGGACAGGAGTCTCTGCGCTCCACCTGGAACACATACTACTCCAACACTGAGGTGAGGAGGCACCCTGGGCTGGAGGGGCTGTGTGATATTAGCCAGCCACTTAACCTCTCTGAGCCTTGGTTCCCCCATTGTCAGATGGAAACTGTAATAATGACCTCTCTGGGACTTCCCTAGTGGTCCAGTGTTTAAGACTCTGTGCTTCTACTGCAGTGGGTATGGGTCTGATCCCTGGTTGGGGAACTAAGAGCCCACATGCCATGCAGCTTGACCAAAGAATTTTTTAAAAAATGATCTCATGAGTTGTGAAAAATAAAAAATTAAACAAGAGCTGATTCAGATGTGTTGAATACTTAATGCAGCACAATGCCTGTTAAAATTTTTGAATACTTCCTGGCAGCTTTTTTTGCTTGCTGGCAGCTTTCTGTGTGATGCATCGGATGGGGTAAGCTCTTCGTCTCTGGGGGCCTTACTTTCTCACTCTGGCAGCAGCAGAATCCAGTGGTTTCATTCCTGGAGTGAGAGCTGATTTCAGGCTCCAGTGCTACCACTCTTAGGCTGTATGGCTGAGGGCAAGATACACCACATCACCTCACCGACCTTCAATCTCCTAGTTTGTAAATGGGGATAGTAACCGTTCCAGTTCCACAAGGTTGTGGTGAGACCCAAGTGGAGTCACAATGCCCAGGACTTGGCATAACCTCTGGCATACAATCAGAAGTTGTGCTCTGTCCACCCTGGGTCTGGATAAAAAGGGAATTCAAATGGGACTAGGGCAGTGAGGTCTTGAGACTGGACAGTTTGTTTTCTGTGGGGCTCACATCAAGGCAGAGTAAAGTGGGAAGAGACACATTCACGGGATGAATGAGTGTGTATCATCACTCACAACTTCCCTCTTGCTGGCCAGTTCATCATCCTTGTGATTGACAGCACAGACCGGGATCGGCTGCTGACCACTCGAGAGGAGCTGTATAAGATGCTGGCCCATGAGGTAAGCTCCCTGCAGTTGGGACCCAGGGCACTAGCTACAAGCTGTGACCTCAGTCTACTCACACAGCTTCTTGAGTATCATTACTGATGCCCCAGTCTCTGAGCACCTCTATCCTAGCAGCTTGGGCAGGGCAAGATTATTCCAGATGAAGGGCGATAACGCCTTCAGCACAACTGATCACAGAATTCAGAGTTGCAAGTGCCAGTCCTGACCTCACTTGTCACTCACTGTGGTGGGACCCCACACGAGTGACTGCACTTCTCTAATTCTCAGTTTCCCCAAGTGCAATATAAGTGGGAAAGGTCATCAATTCCTACCTCCTGGGATCACTGTAAGGATTCTAGGAGCTGGTTGAGAGGCATTCCATGAACTGTTGGTGTCGTTTCATGTGGTTGTTACTGTTGGGCAGGGCCTCCATACTTGCCCCACCTGGGCATGGGGCTGTCTTGCTGGGAAAGCAAGAGAGCTAGAGAGGGCTCATGGAGCAGTGAGAAGAGAGGCTGGGTCCTGGCAGGCTGACTGGGGCTGGGTTCCTCTCTCCACAGGCTCTACGAGATGCTTCCATCCTCATCTTTGCCAATAAGCAGGACATGAAGGACTCCATGACCATCGTGGAGATGTCCCAGTTCCTCACCCTTAGTGCCATCAAAGACCACCCGTGGCACATACAGGGCTGCTGTGCCCTCACCGGGGAAGGGTTAGTGGCTGTCCTACCTGGACCTTCAGGGCCTGTCCCAACCAGCTGAGCATCAGAAACTTCTCTCGTCTCTCTCCTGTCAGAATCTGACTCATAGCATCCCTTAGCATCTGGGTCAAGACAGCTGAACACCTACCCACAGTTACGATGCTGTGGGTAAGCAGTGAGCAAGACAGTGCCTCTCTTCTCCAGGGGCTTGTTCTGCTGGGGAGAGAGGTGATGCTCCGGTCAAACACAAACATTTTCAGTACTGAGAAATGCTACGAGGAAAGTGAAATCGAATAACAGGGGTGTGTTTGCTAGAGCTCTGGTGGTCAGGGGCCTTGTCTACTAGGAGGTGACTTCTAAACTGAGACCTGAGTAAGGAGACAACCATGGGAAGACCTGGGGGACAAGCCTTCCAGGCAGAAATCACTGACTCTGGCCTTGAGTTTCCTTATCTGTAAAGAACGCTGTTTCCTTCCAGTGTTTCTGTAGAGAATAAATGATATCATTCAATTAACATTCACTGGGAACCTACAGTTTTTCCTCCATATCCATGGAGTTCACATCCTCAGATTTAACCAACTGTAGATTGGAAATATTCAGGAAAAAAAAGAGCCAGACAATTCCAAAAAGTGAAAATTGAATTTATCATGTGCTAGCAGTGATTTACATAGCATTTATATTATATTTACCACTTTTTACATATCATTTACAGTATATCAGGTATTATAAGTAATCTAGAGTTGATTTAAAGTTCTGATTTAAATCAGTGACTAGGTTATATGCAAATATATGCCACTTTATACAAGGGGTTTGAATGTCTGAGAATTTTGATGTCTGCAGGGGTCCTGGAACCCTGGAACTCCATGGATACAGAGAAACAACTGTACTTTGTGCCAGGTACTGTTCTAGGCACCTGAGAAAAATTAGTGAACAAAACAGATAGAAATCCCTGCCCTCACAGAGCTTACTTTCCAGGAGGGGAGAAAGAGACACTGAACAATAAAATAAGTTAAAAAGTGGTAAGTGTGAAGGGGAACCATCAATAGGAAAGGGAAGTTGGATGTATGTTGGGGAGAATGTTGTAATTTTAGATAATGTGTCCAGGGAGGGGCTCCTGAGAAGAGAGCTGCTAATTAAATATCTGAGGATGTGAAGGAGCTAGGTCATGGTCACACAGAAGGGGCCTTAAATCAGGCCTGGAGAATCCCGTCCTCTTCCCTCTCAAGTGGAGTCACAGTGGGTTAGGGGCTTGGATGCCTAGTTGAAGAAGGGGAGACTTTAGGCAGGCCAGCGCAAGGAACCACGTATTTCTGGCCATGTCCTTCTAACTCCTGGGTCAAGAGGAGCCCCCCACCCCCGTCTCCAACCCATATTCAGTTCAATTCAATCAGCATTTCCTAAGTAACCCTCATGTGCCATGCTCTGTGCCAAGTGATACAGACATGACTGAGACCCCATTCTTGCTTGGAGTTGCTCACAGTCTAATGAAAGAACTTGCTTATGGAGCCTCTTCGCAGGCTTTTGAAGCCACCCTGGCACTGACCCAATGATGGAGTGGGTGGACAGGTGGCATTGGAGGCTTGCCCAAAGACATTGCTAAGGTGGGTCTCCAGGTCTGTTTGTCCAAGAAGCCCTCCCTGACTCCCAAACATCCAGAGGTCTCTGTACATCTCCTTTCTAAATGTTATCACAGTATGTAGTTATACAATTATTTGTTTGACCATCTGTTTAATATCTGTCTCCTCTGCTAGACTGCAAGCCCTAGAGGGCATGTCTATTTTTTCACCAGTAACCCCTGGCATAATACCCATTGCACAGTTCATTTATGTTTGTTAACTGAATGCAAAACTAGATATAAATTTGGGCGTTCAAGCAGTCAGCTCTGGGCGGGGCTGGGGGTTGGGAATGCCATCAGCCTCATGGGATATGCTGATCCTTGCCCTGTTCTGTCCTTTCTCAGGCTGCCTGCCGGGCTGCAGTGGATGCAGTCTCAGGCCACTGCCAATTGATGTCCCAGCCTGAGGCCAACCAGAAACTTGGAGGGTTTTGCATGGACTATGTGGGTAGAAAACCCAAGTGACTATTATTTTTCTATGACGCTCTAGTGACCAGGGGTATCTAGTGGATGGTGAGATTGCCACTGTACACCCAACCCCCCCACTGAGGAGCTAGGTGGAGCACCCTGAGTTGCTGCAGACAGGACAGCAGAAAAAGCTGCCCTTCACTCCATGGAAGCAGGCATCCTTCTTAAAGACACCAGGAAAGCTGTTGGGGGATCAGGAAGTAGAGCCCCCTCCCTCAGTCCTCAACCTCTCTGTAGGAAAAATGGAGGGCAGAGTAAGAGACCCCTGGAATTGTTCTTTATTTCCTAGACCTCTACCCCAACCCCTTAAACCCTACTCCAGCTTTCTGGCCCCTTAGCCATCTTTGTCCCATATGCTTTGGTCAAAGGAGATTCCAGAAAGGTGAAGGGGCTGGCTCAGGGGAAGGAAAGGAAGAAAGTAAAGTCGCTCAGTCGTGTCCATGGACTGTAGCCTACCAGGCTCCTCCCTCCACGGGATTCTCCAGGCAAGACTACTGGAGTGGGTTGCCATTTCCTTCTCCAGGGGATCTTCCTGACCCAGGGATCGAACCCCGGCCTTCCGCATTCCAGGCAGACACTTTAACCCCTGAACCACCAGGGAAGGAGGGCAGAGTCAAAACCTGAGAAGGGAGAGGGTGGAGGACCCGACCTTCCAGCCAGAGACAGTTCCTCACACTGCAGGGGGTTCCACTCCTTCCTCACCTTCCCGTTCCCTCTGAGATGCTGGGTCTGACCACAGCTTTTGAGCTTTCAGCTACCCCTTCACTCCCAGTGTCCTTCCAGTGTGAATCCCACTCCTCCCAATATCCCAGATTCCTACAGCATTTGTTTATCTTGTCTTTTTGTAGTGATTTTTTTCCCCATACTGTAGTAGGAATTTTATGAAGGTATAATAAATGCCATTGAAAACTGCTCACCTCTTATTGCTGCCTGCTCCTTTGGCTGCACCTCAAAACTGACTCAGTTTCATACAAAGTTCTCTGGCAGGGGAAATCCACCTAGGAAACGGAAAGGGGCTGCCTCAAGGGTATATATGGGGACTGGCCCTTCGGTCCTGGGCTCTATAGCCCTCTGCCAGGTGACTAACACCAGGTTTGCCAGCACTCAGAGCTCTAGGCTCTGCCTGGGCCTAGGGGAAGGAGGGGAGTAGGGGACTTTAGGGGTTGGAAAAGCTCAGGAGTCCTATCAAAGTAGAGCTGAAAACAGAATGGAAACCCAGGCTGCCTGTCCTGTACAGGGAGCAGTGCTATTACCCCCCAGAAAACCTGGGATGGTCCTGAGGTCAGTGGGTATGTTCTCTTCGAAAGTCAGGAAGTGCACAACGCTGTGAGAGTCTGGACACAGAAACAGTGGGCTCAAGATTTCTTAACCCGGTGGTTTCCATAAAGAGTGATGAGGGGGAAGAACTTAGGAGGTCTAAATGTCTCCATTCAGATGCCGTCTTCCTTCCATTAGGTTAGCTACAAAGAAAAACACAATAGGTGAAAATTAATAATTCCCTTATTCCGTAGAAATTCATCCTAGCTGGCAAGCAGCACCGGTACCTCGGGGGTATAGCTCAGTGGTAGAGCATTTGACTGCAGATCAAGAGGTCCCCGGTTCAAATCCGGGTGCCCCCTCTAAGGTCTAGTTTGCTTTTTCTTCCCCGGCTTCTTAGTCCTGCAGTGCTCCTCCTGAAGTTCCCTTACAGGCTAAAGCGGAAGGGTCCTTCAACATTGCGGACCTCTTTTGCCGGCGATCAGGGTGGAGCCCCAGGTCCTGCCAAGCCACGCCCTCAGCCTCTTGGGGGCTTGTACAAAGGCCCGCGCTCTTGATGGTAGGGTGCAGGCGTGAGCGCCCGCACGCGGATCTACGGGTCCCGGGATCTCAGCTGCCCGGGATCTCAGTCTGTTGGAAGACAGACTGAGTTTCTAAGGGCCGGGCTTGGGCTGGGACAGGAAGGACTGGAGGTGTCTGTGAGCGTGTAGGAGAGAGATGGGCGCCAAGAGAAACGCTAGGGGCGCTCTTAGCAAGGCAGGAAAGGCGGACCCAGGCCCAGAGGAAGGTCCGGGAAGTGAGAAATCTAGGGGAAGTGAGGGGCTTCCCCTCCCGCAGTCCCAAATTGCTTTTTCTTACATCACTAGAATTCTTTAGTTCAGAGTTTCAGGAAACAAACTCTGCATTCAGATAAGTAGTCTCTCGAGATTTATAGTCTTTTTGTGTCTTGAAAATACTGGATTCCACTTCCGTTTGTGGACGTAGTCACAGCGCCTGCGCTAGAGTAGCAGTAAGAAGTCATCCGCAGGCGAAAAACCAGCAGAGGGGGTATAGCTCAGTGGTAGAGCATTTGACTGCAGATCAAGAGGTCCCCGGTTCAAATCCGGGTGCCCCCTTGTATACATTTTTAAGGATCCAAATTCAGATTTTCCCAGCCACCACTTTTCTTACAACTTCCTACTTTCACGATTTTGTGTTGACATTTATTTCACCACTTCTATTTTGGGCGAGATGAGGAACGGCGAGACAGCAAAACAAATTTAGAGCAGAGGTTCTCAAAATGTGTTACTGAGAAGAGCACCACCAGCTGGGAATGTGTTAGAAATACGGATTCTCGGCCTCAGAACTATAGTACTTGGGGGTGGCTCCCAGAAATCTGTGTTTTATAAGCCCCTCCAGGTGATTCTGATGTACACTCAAGTTCTAGAAGAGCTTACATTAAAAAAAATTTTGACACGTCAATTTGCTTCTAATTATTTCCAATTTGCTGTTTCAGCCTGAGTCCTTTATTAAGATACTTTTTAAAACAGACCGCGCGCGGGGCATCCCGGACAGGGGACTGTTCAAAAAGATCATTGCCGGAGCTGCAATTCCGTCCTGGGTCCTCTCACCTTGACCTCTCGGAAGGTAGGGGCAAGGAGATGTGAACCCGCCTGGCTGGAGTCGGAGAGAGCGCGAAGCGCGTAGGCAGGTCTGGAAAATCGAGGAAAACCGCAAAACACACGCGTTGCGGCTCGTCACGTGGCCACTAGAGGGCAGCAAGAAGCCGCAGCTGGAAGCAGCAGCCTTTTTGATCCTGAGAGTTGGCAAAACCGCAATTTAAATGAGACAACAAGAACTTACAGACAGGCCTAGCCTTGTCCCATTGTAAGTGATTAGGGGACGTCGGGCTAAAGGAGGTCGGTTCTGGGACCCTGGGTCCTGAGGAAGAACGAACTGGGATTCTGAAAGATTAGTCTTTAGGGCCCCAGCCTGTATATATCAGGGCGTCCCCTTCACCCTCATTCTCCCTCCATCCAGCGCTGGATCTCCTTGCCTTCGCACGAATTAGGTCGAGGAGGGAAGAGGCACCTCCGGGTCCTGACCTGATTCCCTGCCATCTATTAAATCTTCTAAATTAAGGGTATTTTTATTCTGTTCTGGTAGGGAAAAAAAAAGTGATCTATTCCCAGAGCCTGCTTATAAGGTGGTGGCAGTTGGGGTGAGACGTTTCCTTGCTCTCCTCTGAAGATTGACTGAGTCGGGCCCTGTGGAGTTCTGGGGTCCCCAAAGAGGAGGGTGACCTCAGTTACTTTCTGGGGGTGGGAAGAAGTCCAGGTTATTTCAAAGTAGGGATGATTCAGGTCCCCTCCATCCTCATGTCTGCGGGGTGGGATAAAGTGGAGAGAAGCCATAAGAGGGCGTGGAATTCAGGCCTCTGCTGCAAGGGGAGACTCCTGGGGTGGGGGTGGGCATCAGATCCCTACACAACTCTGTGGAACAGCCCAGAAAGTCGGGAAGCCTGGTGGAAATGGGTCGGGTGTGGATGGTAGGAGCGCAGGGTCTGAGAAAGGGGCGCCCACTGTCCCTTCTTGGGATCTGGCCCTTCGAGCCTTCTCTCCACCGCTTTCCCCCAGGGAGTGGAGGAGGGGAAGGCAGGCAGAAGCTAGAGGTGCGGGGTAGGGGTAGCTGATGCTCTTCGGGGGTTCTCCCAGCCCGAGGGTTCCCCGCCCTGTCCCCTTCCTCCTCCCGCTACCCTCTCCCCCCGCCTGGGAAGCGGCCGCGGGAGCTCTCGGGGAGCGCTCGGGCAGGGCTGGGAGGGCTGGGGAAGACTCGGGGCGAGCTCCGGAGGCGCCGCGCCCCCCCCCGCCCCGCCCCCTCCCCGGTCCCCGCTCCGGGAGGCCGCTCGGCTCGCTCGCCGCCCGCTGGCGCTCCGCCGCTCTCACTGCTTGCCTGCCCCGCGCTCCGCTGCCGCTCCGCCGCCCACCCTCCGCCGGCCAGCCCGGGGGACCGCGCCGCCCGAGCCGGGCCGGGACAGCTGCGGGCCGGGGGCGGGTCCTGGCCTCCACCATGCGGGCCGAGCTCTGGCTCCTCGTGCTGGTGCTCAGGGAGGCTGCCCGGGCTCTGAGCCCCCAGCCCGGAGCAGGTAGGACTGGCCAGAGTTGGTGGGGGTGGGTCAGGGTCGTGGGTCGAGGGGGCAGGTGGGCGGGCGTGGGCATGGACAGGTATCGGCAGGCTGGCGATGTCAGAGGCGCCGGGGGTCGTGTCCGAGGGAGGCCAGGAGCGCTGTGGACGGTGGCAGGTGAACAAGGACCCCTACTTTCCTAAACACACAGGGTGTGTGAGTGAGGGTGGAAGGATCAGACCCCGATGCCCCGATTTCTCCTTCCCTCCTGGAAGGACACTGGAGGGACCCCAGTAGAAAGGGAATCCATAAGGCACTGGGCTCTGGCCCCAAAGGGGACGGTGGGAGAGTCACAGGGACCCCTGGCCACACTGGGTGAGGCTGAATTCTGATGAGATGCGGAGTCTGGGATGTCTCTTGCTTCAGTTTTGTTTCCTTTTTCTCTCCGCTGCCCTCACTCCCAAGCTGACCCAGTCTGAGGGCTGAGTGGCAGTAGCCAGGAGGATGGAGGAGACCCACCATCTCTCCTCCAGCAAGGGCAGTGGGGAGCCTGACGCCCTCTCCTCTCTGGTACTTGAAGAGCAGCGCTGGGCCCAGAAAGAAGCAACTTGCTGCTGCCCCCCCCCCAGCCTCTAGGGTCCTCCAGTCACTCTGGCTCTACTCTGCCCTGGCGGCCCTTGGCCTTTAGCTGTTCTGGCTCTAGATGAGGAGGGTGGGGTGTCCTGCCTTCCCCACAGCAGTTCTCTGCAATCATTCTCCCACCTGGAAAGTCCTTTCGGAGATCTACCTTGAGTCTGTCCTGTTATAAAGGAGAACCATTTTTCAGCAAGTAATTTTGCATTCTCCTCTTTCTTCCTTCTGTATGCAGGCATTCTCTGGGGTTGGGGAGGTGGGTAATTGCAGTCAAGCCTCTTGACAGAATTGGGAAGATAGAGTTCCGTGCCTCACAGGCATAGATGTCCCCCAGGGTGGGATGGAGCAGGTGGAGGGTTTGTCCAGGGGGATGCTGTAGTTGGGCTGCTGTGTCTCAGAGGTCTGCGGGCATCAGGCACATCATCAGGGACGGCATTCTTGACTTTAATGGTCCCTGAATATAGTTGAGACAGGCCTCGGTTTCTGTTGAGAAAGGAGAGTGTGGGCAGAGGGCAGCGGAAGCCTAGGTGGCAAGAGGCTGCTGATGCAAAACCACCAGTTTTCAGAGAGACCACACAGAGAGTGGCCAGAGATGTGACTTCTAGTTCCAACATCTTGCTTGCTGTGTGACCTTGAACAAGTTACTTTCCTTCTGTGGGCCTGTTTCCTCCCTTATAAAGTGAGGCTGTGGGCAAAATCTTTGTGGGATTATAGGATTATGAGAGATCTTTTTTATGACTGTCTCTCTTTTTCAGATTTGTTATGATGTGTATGAGGTAATCGCAAAAAAAAAAAATTAAGTCAATATAAAAAGGAATGGGTTGGACAGGTCAATTTTGTAGGTCTTTTGCAAACCCATCCTGATGAGATCTTCTGAACTCTGGATATGACTGGATTGATGAGGGATGGCTCTGAACCTGACTGAGATGGGAGATCCACGGAAAGGGGTGGGGAAGAGGGCACTGAAGGAAACAAGGATGGGCAATGCAGGGGCCAGAGCCAGGCCGGGCTGAGGGCTGCCTCTTCAGAGGTGGTTGGAAGAGGAGATACCCTGGGGGGCCAAAGAGGGTGCAGGCAGAGATTCGAACCACATCTCTCAGTAGAGGACGCCCTGTCTCCTCAGCTTTGGCAGGTTCAGCCAGGAGAAATGAACTTTCTCTGCAGCAGCGAGACTGGTGAGACTGAAGGCAGCCAGCGGGGGCGCTGCTGACTCTGTGTCGAGCTTTTTTTTTTTTTTTTTTTTTTCACAACGACCAGACTGGGTTTGAGCCGGGCCCTGTTTGGAGGCAGGGGTTGTCTTCTAGGGAGAACAGATGTGGGGGTGGGACCCTCTGGGAGAGGGCTGCTCCGATTGGTGGTGGAGCCCTGGTGACAGGTGAGAGGGCAGTTGGGAGCTGGACCTGAGGGGTGGGTGCTGCCATCCAGCCCCAAGGCTCCAAGTCCTCTGTGCTGTGCGGGGAGAGGGGATGTGGGTGGGGAGTGGAAGGGGGCGGGGCTCGGGGGGAGCTGAGATCTCCCCTCCCTCTTGATGAACTGGCCTTGAAACTTCATCTATCATTAAAACGGGAGCAGGAGAAAGATGGATGAGTGACCCAAAGGTACAGTCAGGGAGACAGGAAGATACTAGGGTGCATGGTGGGAGCTGGGGGCACCCTGGGGTCTGGGCTGAGTGAAACTGGAAGTGCCCACATCAGACAGAGAAGGAAAAGGCCACTGGAGGTGGCATCCTGTCCTGGGAGCTAGCAGATCAGGCCCATCTCCAACCCTGGGTGACCCTGGCCGCTTCATCCTTTTTCTGCCCCTTGGATTCTCCATCCATAAAATGAAGTTTGGATCAGATTGCCTCTAGGGCCCCTTGTAGCCTTGACTCTGCTTCCAGCCTTCTCCTTGCTCACCAGGGAGGGATCTTCAAACAAATGGAGACTGAAATCCAATCTCCGCCCAGTGGCCATTGGACAGCCTCTCCCCACCCCCACCTCTGCTTGCACTGCCCCAAACACTCAGGCTGCTGTCCCCTGGGATCGCCAGGTAACTGGCTTCTCTTCATCCGGGTCTCAGTCAGCTCAAGGGCCACCTCTGAGAGAGGCTCCCTAAGGAGCCTGTCCAGAGCAGAAACAACCCCAACCCTTCCAACCTTCTGTTTCCTCCACAGTCCTTCTCACCATCTCACGTTGTCTTACTGGCTGAATTACTCATCTTGTGTATGTCTTTCCCGACTAGAATTCTTCATGGGCACAGGGCTTGTGTCTACCTGTTCGCTGTTTTTGCCCCAGCATTCACACAGTGCCTGGCACATAGTGCGTGCATGCCAAGTCGCTTCAGAATCTTTGTGACCCTATGAGCCTTGACTCGCCAGGCTCCTCTGTCCATGGGATTCTTCAGGCAAGAATACTGGAGTGGGTTGCCATGCCCTCCTCCAGGACATCTTCCCAACGCAGGGATTGAACTTGCATCTCTTACGTCTCGTGCATTGGCAGGCGAGTTCTTTACCACTCTTGCCACCTGGGAAGCCCGCCTGGAACACGGGGCTCAATAAACGTGTATTGAGTGAGTGAATGGATTGGAGGGGCTCACAGACCCCATTCTGTCCCTTTGAGAGAAACTCAGAGAGGCAAATTCTTCTTTTCTCCTCTCCTCCCCTCTTTTCCTCTGAGCCACTGGCCATCCCTCCCTGCCCCTTCCTCATGCCTCCCTCTCGCTCCCCAGATCAGGGTCCTCAGTGAGTCTCTGCCTGCCTGCAGGAGGGAAGAGAGTGCGGTTGGCGGCTTTGTAACTGAGAGGCAGGATTTCAATTCAGGGTCTGGAGCCTTCCAGAAACCCCTTGGAAAATTGGTCCTCATATGAAACCCAGGAAAGGCAGGAGGACCCTGCTGGATGCTGTGTGTACAGTGTTTTGTTAAAGACTCACGATGACTTGCCAAGTGTAGGTTTTATCATTTCCATTTTCTAGAGGAGGAAACTTAGAGATTGTGCGATTTGTCCAATGTCGTAGTCAGTAAGCGATAGATTCAAGGTTCAATCTCAAGCTTATTTGATTCCAAACTTGTGTTTTTGTTGCTGTGATAACAAGGAGGCTTTCTGGGGAGGCTGTGCCCCAAGAGAAGGGTCTTCTAAGCCCTGTGGGTCTCAGGAGTTCTGAGAATTTAAACATGCCTGCCTGCCTTCCTTCCTTCCATCCATCATCACCTGTGTGTGCTTGACCAGCATCTCGTCTATGTCAAGCACCTAGAGCTTGTGGTTGCCCAGATAGCAGTGATTTGTCAGGATCAGGGCTGGGACTATGCACATAGCATTTGGGGTGAGGCACAGAAATGTCAGAGAAGGCGCTGGGAAGAAGTGACATCTCGTGAGACTTGAAGGATGAGCAAGAGCTCGTCAGCTCCATTTATTTATGGAGCAGAATGATCTAGGCTGAGAAAGCTGCCTGTGTGAAGTCCCATGGCCAGAGAGAGTGGGGCTGAGTCCTGGAAAGGACTGGGGGACTGAAGAAGCCAGCAGGGATCTGATCACGAAGAGGCTCCAGTGCTGAGTGGGAGAGCTGGGTTGTCAGCCGAAGGGTCGTGGCAAGGGGGGAGCACAGGAGGGATGGAATGGAGTTTTTCCTCTGGACAGGCTGCTCTGGCAGGTGTGTGGGAGACTGGCCCAAGGGCATGAACGGTAGAGGCTGAAGTCATCACCAGGAAAGAGGTGATGGTGGCCACAACCGAGTGGTGGCCGTGGGGCTGGAATGGCATGCTTGGGTGACGGGTGGGATGAAGGTGGCTTGGCTCAGGCACTGGGATGGTGTGACCAGGCCTCCTGAAGTCAGCCCATTGCTTCTTGCCCTGGAGCAGGGAACCTCCCAGGTTCGGGCCCAACGGCACCTGTGCATCCTGCCCTGGGGCTGCCCTGCACCTTAGAGAACGGCCTTGCGTGTGAGTCACCTGGTGTACCGTGGTGTGAGCAAACCTGCACTTGCTGTGCCTGAGTGCAAACCCGCTCATGGGCTGGTCACGTGACCCGGGTTTCCCAGTTTGTAAAATGGGTCTACAACAGCACCCCTCTCATGAGGCAATTGTGGAGATTAAATGAGTTAGTGGGTTTAAAACCCTGGGAATAGTGCCAGGACAGGGTAAGCATTCTCTAGAAGTGAGCTATTATTGTTATTACCCCTCACAGTGCGAACACTAGACTTGTTTGCTACTTGGGGTCATGGGTGGTGGAATGGATGAATACATGGCTAGCGGTGCTCTGGAAGCTTCTCGCCATCACTCACAGGCAAGTCCCCTCACATGCAGAAGCAGGGGATGGGTGCTGGGAGGAGGGCAGAGCAGGCGGTAGCCGGGGGTTGGAGCCCACAGGAGGAGGACCCAGGCCTTCAGGCAAGTGTGTGTGTGCACATAGGCTCTTACATACGCACATGCAAAGCCAGCTATGCTGGCTCCTTCTGCAAGCTGAGGGAGTGATGTCCCATCCTAGTCAACTGGGTGTCAGGGAGACAGTTGCGGTGGGGGCTGGGAGGGCAAGATTCAGGGTTAGGTCAGGGTGGGGCAGGTTCTTGGTGACCACCTTCTCTGTCCTTTGGCCCTTCCCCTTTCTGGATACTTGGTCTCTGGTCCTGGCCCTGTCTTCCTACTTATAAAATCGTACTTTTGCTTCTTACTGTATGCTCATGGTGGCCTGTGCCATAGGCACAGTTGTCATTCCCATTTTCTACTTCTACTTAGACGAGTAGACTGATGGGTCCAAGGTCACACAGCCTGTGGGTGTCAGGTGTGCCGTCCCTGGCCACACTTCTGGTGGGGCCCTCTCACCAGGCCTCGGGCCGCACCGTCCAGGCTCCTTCTGTCTCGGATGCAGGACTATGATGCCTGCAGATCCCTAGCAGCCCTTTCCGGGCCAGCTCAGCTCCTCTGCTTGTTCTGCACAAGCTCCTTTCCTGTTCTGGCTCCTGCCCAGGCCTGAGGGCTGCTTGCAGGAGGACCCAGGCAGCCCAGCACAAATAGTTCTGACTCCAGAGACAGCTGTGGGCCCCACCCGAGAGGGGCAAGACAGCCCTGCCTTGGGGTCTGAGCCACAGGCAGGCTGCCTTCCCATTATTGGGTTCAGGTCCATCTCAGCCAGTGGGCATCTTGGGGCAGGGGTCTGGAGACCACCCTTTCCCCATCTTCTCCAGAGCATCTGGTTGCAATTAGGGGCAGGGGAGTGAAAGGGGGCCGGCAAGGATCCAGCAGGCGCCAGCAGCCAAGAATGACTTAATTGGATAAAATGTCTAATGACAAACCAGAGCCCCACAGCAAAGAGTCCTGGCCCTAGCCCCAGGCCTGGTCCTGGCCAAGCCTTTTCTCAACCTCTGTCCTTGCTGGCTCCCAACTTACCTCCAGTAGCCTATTCTCAGTTGTGCACTGATTGAGCACCCACTGTTTGCTAGGTACCAGGATGCACATTTACGGTAGGTGGCAGAGTCCTGGGGGAACCCAAGTCTACCAGGGAGACGGGCACATAGTTGGACCACTGGCAGGTGCTGCAGGAGAGAAGGCTACCCCGGGAGCTCTGGGGACCAGGTGGGGCAGGGCATCTGACACAGCACAGGCCTGAAACTGATGGAGGTCACAGGGAAGGTCAGCTCCTCCCATCTGGTGCATATACACGTCCATAATAGGTGTGGCAGTTGGAGAAACAGGATAAGACACATCTTTGTGGGCATCCATAACTCTTTTTCTGAAATGGGAAAGCATGATTTCTGTGTCATTTGGAATACATTTAATGACCAAGAGGGAACTGGAGAGAATATTGGGTTGAGGAACGGCTGCTAGATGGCCTGGGTGCAGCCACTCTTCAATGCTGTGCTCACCGCAGACATTGCCAATTGATCGTGACCATCTTTCCTGCTAAACACAAATGGAGCCTCAGAATTCTTCCCAATTAGAGCATTCCTGATTCTCACTAATCCATTGGAGGTGGCTTTTGAGATGAAACCCATTTGTTATCCTCAATGGATTTGTAAAGCTCCTTGTTTCATGCGGAAAGTGCACTACCTTGCTCAAGGTAGTGATAAGACTAAACAGTGCTCCCCACTATGGAGACATCTTCAGTTGTCACAGCCTGGGAGGAGGGGCTACTGGCATCAAGTGGGTAGAGGCCAGGAATGCTGCAAAAAAAAAAAAATCCTGCAATGCATGGGACGGTCCCCCACAACAAGGAATTATCCAGTTCAAAATGTCAGTGGTACCAAGGATGAGAAGCTCTGAACTAAAATAACTCTGCTCTCTGGCTTCTAGTCCCTGGAGTCCCTTGGAAGATGAGATTATGTGCCATTTCTGGCAGAGAAATAGGGAATTGGTTTGGAAAGTACTAGAGCAGTTGTTCTCACCCTTGTCTGCCTTGTTAGGTCCAGGGCTTTTCAAAAACTCTCCTGGGGATCATTTAAGTGTCCTTATGCACAGTCCACACCACAGACTAACTACATCAGAATCTCTGGGGTGGAGAACCCAGACACCAGGAATTTTTAAAGCTCCCCAGATGATTCTAGTGAGGTTGAGAATAATCAACCCTTTAGGGGCAGATCAGCCTGGGTTTGAAACTTATCTCCATCCCTGATCTGCTCTATGACCTTCTTTAACCTCTGTGAGCTGCTGATTCCTTTTCGAAAAATGGAGAGCATCAGATTTTCAGTGGAGGGCTGGAGTAAGGGCTCAAGCGTTCTGTATGCAAAGTTTGTGGGGTGGAGCTTGGTGCATGCTGGGTGTCTCCTCCCCTGGTGTCAGTGTCCCCAGAGTCAATGATGGTATCAGAGGGGGTCAGGGCTTCTCAGAATAAGTGGGCTGATCCCCCTCCTGGCCTTCACTCTGACTGCCAGGACTCAGCTTTCTGTCCCTTTCTCCCAGGTCAGGATGCAGGCCGAGGCTCTGGAGGGACCACCCAGGGAACCGCGTGGGGCTGGAATCGGAGAGCCCGAGAGAGCCCTAGCCAGGTGTCGGAGCTGGACAGGACTCAGCTGAGCCAGGACCTGGGTGGGGGCACCCTGGCCATTGACAAACTGCCGGATAACGGGACCAGGGTGGTGGTGAGTGCTGGAGGGACACAGAGGGGGAGGGAGGTGGTGGTGGGGGGTCCCCAGGTGCCCCTTATAAGCTTGTCAGAGCCACAAGTGTATCCTTTGGGGTCGATCCTGGAGGTCAGTGTGGAGAGAGGGTTCCCAGGGGAGGGGATGGAAGCCTGGCCCAGCCTGGGTCAGAAAATCTTAGCATCTCAGAGCTTCACAGGCTGCTTACCTCCTTGTGGACTCAGAGAGGGGCAGTGACTTGCTCAAGGATGCACAGCATTACCACAGGGTTCAAGACACTGGACTCTTCCATGTCTTAGGGCCTCCACTAGAAGCAGAATGAAGGTGGCTATTACTAGTCACATTGACTGCCAGCTCTGGCCCTGTGCCTACTTCATTTCTGTACCATCTACAGACCACATGGCCTCAAAGGGTTAATGGTGTGACTGCTCAGCCCCAGGGCAGGACACTCTGAGCGGAGAAGGCAATTAGGGTGGTGCAGCTAAAGAAAAGCTCCTCTGCCTGGGGCAGTCCTGGGGCTGGTGAAGCAGGGAAGACCTGGAGACTGCAGTAGAAGAGCTGATGGGGGTTTCTGTGTCTGGGAGAATCTGTAATTGCGTGTGTGTCTGAGGGTTACTGTGTATTATGTACCTTTGCCTGTGTGTCTGTCACCGTGGGCTGCTGTGTCTATGATGAGTGTGAGTGTATGAGAGAGACTGTATGAGCACGGGTATGAGCGGAGGCGGCCACGGCTGCAAGTGAATAGGGTGGATTCTCAGGAGGCAGAAAAACAACGGAAGGAGAAGCAACAAGAGGATGGGCATTTCTTTATGTTTCAATAACTCGTTTTTTAAATCCAAGACACGCACGCAATCAAAAAGGTCAAATAGTGCTGAAGTCAGAAAATAAAACACAGCAGTCCGCCCCTCCGCTCTGGGCCTGCCCACCCCTTGCTCAGAATATGGCACTTTGAGCTTTTTACCTGGCTGTTACCTCCGTGTTCCTAAGTAATTTCCTTATGCAGCTGCCTCTTGATAAATCTGTTTAGACATTATATGTTGATTGCCCATTGTGTAGATGAAGATTCACCTTCTGTGTACTCCCCCAAACATGGTTTAATGCTCTCAATATTGTTAAATCCATAGGCTCTGCTTTTTTATCTTTATCAGGTAAATATTGTTCACCACTAAGCCAATCAGGGCACTATCATTGTTTCCTTTCTTGCATCATTTTTGCTTTTCCTACCTCCCACCCCCACCTATTGCACTAACAGTATATGTACTTTTTTTTTAATTAAATTTTTTTAAATTCTTTTGACTTCACTGCACAGCATGTGGGCTCTTAGTTCTCTGACTAAGAATCAAATCCACATCTCCCTGCACTGGAAGCACTGAGTCTTAACCACTGGACCACCAGGAAAGTCCATGGCTATGTATTCTTAAACATTCACTGGCCTCAAACATAATTTTTGGCATGGTCAAACCTATCTTTTTTTTTTTTTTGAATCTCTCTCCTGTTGTCACGCTGCTCCAACCTGGCCCGGTGCTCGCCTGCCTGCCCGCAGCCATCCTGGAACTCCCTAATCTCTCTCTTCACTGGGTGCCCTGTCCTCTTGATCCTGTGTCTTTTCTTTCCTGCTTTGCTCCCTCATTTGTTTAGCTTCCTGAGAAAGGTTATAGAAGAAGAGAAATTCTTTGGAGAACTTGCACGTCTGAAAATGCCTTTATTCTATCCTCACACTTGATTGATGGTTTGGCTGAATATAGAATTCTAGATTAAAAATAATCTTCCTTCACGAGTTTGCAGGCATCTCACATGGTCGTCTGGCTTCTGATGTCACTGTTGAGAGGTCTGATGTCGTGCTTTATGCTCATTGTAGATAACTGCTTTCCCGGAAGCTCTCAGAGTGTTACCTTAAGTTAACCCCAGCCTTCTAAAAGTGTCTGTCCTGTCTTTCTCTCTCACAGCTCTGGACAGTTGACGGGCTATTTCAACCCAGACACTTCTATTCACCAGTTCTGGAAAATCTTCTTGTTTTATTGCTTTGACTATCTTCTCTCTGCTACATACTCAGCTCTTTCTTCCAGATCCCTTGATTAGAAGTCCATCTAGGGAATTGATTCCCAAACTTTCTTCTCTCTTCTGTTGTCTATCCCTTCGCATGTTTTGTTGCCTGTTAGTTGGCTTGTAAGTGTTGTTGTTGATCCACTTTCTGGGATTTTCTTTCTTTTTTTTTAGTATTTATTTATTTGGCTTTGCTGGGTCTTAGTTGCAGCCCATGGGATCTTTGCTCTTTAGTCGCAGCATGCAAACTCTTAGCTGCGGCATGTGGGATCTAGTTCCCTGACCAGGGATCAAACCCCTGCCCTCTGCATTGGGAGCACAGAGTCTTAGCTACTGGACCATCAGGGAAGTCTCCTCGACCTTATTTTCTTAATGTTACCGATCTGTTTTCTACTATCATATTTTTCATTTCCATGAGCTATTTATTCTTTTCTTTAAAAAAATAGTCTCCTATGGTTCTTGTGTCATGGATGTAATAGCTTTTCTAAGGATATTTTTTGAATTTTAATATTTTTTCCTGCAGCATTTCTTTCTTTCTGTTTTTTTAAAGAGTTTAATGTAGGAACAGTATACACAGAGGGGCCAGGAGTGGGCAGGGTGAAGGAAGAGAAGATGTTAGGAGAAGCTGCAGCAGGGAGCAGCTAAAACTGTGCACGTGAGCCTGAGCTGGCAGGGAGAGAGGCTCCTCAGAGGAGGGAGAGCTGTGCCACTCTGCCACAGGGGCTGCTGGGCGGGGCGCACCAGTGTTCCTGGGAGAGGAACCCAGCCTCTCTGCAGCCTGGTAGGGAGGGAGCAGGGTAACACATGCTCTGAACTGTCTTTCTGCATTGTTTCTGTGACTTATTTTTCCCTTTACCTCAGCCTCTGATGTGGCTTGGCACCATTACTGATCCTGTCTTTATTTAAAACATTAACCTTTTGTTCCTCGTGGACTTTTTGGCATCAATTGAACTAATTAATTTGATTTAAAAAATATATGGCATTAAAATATTCTCTTGATGGCTGAGTTTGTTGATGCCACTTTATTATTTAAAAAAATTTTTATTGGAGTCTTGTTGATTTACAATGTTGTGTTAGTTTCAGGTATGTGTGTGTGTTAGTTGCCCCGTTGAGTCTGACTCTTTGCGACCCTTGGACTGTAGCCCACTGGGCTGTTCTGTCCATGGAATTCTCTAGGCAAGAATACTGAAGTGGGTTGCCATTCTCTCCTCTAGGATATCTTCCCTACCCAGGGATTCAACCCAGGTCTCCTGCATTGCAGGCAGATTCTTTACCATTTGAACCACCAGGGAAGCCCAGCTCTAGGTGTATATACAGCATAGTGATTCAGTTATACATACATATTTTCATTCTTTTTCAGATCTTTTTCCCATATAGGTTATTACAGAACATTGAGTAGAGTTCCCTGTGCTATCGTAGGTCCTTGTTGATTACCTATTTTATATCTAGTAGTTTGTGTGTGTGTTAATCCTAATTTACCCCTCCCCACCATGTTTCCCCTTTGGTCCCCATAAATTCATTTTTAAAATCTGAAAGTCTGTTTCTGTTTTGTAAATAAGTTCTTTTCGCTGGTGCCATTTTGAGGGTTAGACCGGAAGTCGGGGCCTCCCTCACCTCACCCTAATACCAACCCTGACGTGGAGCCTCAGAGAAGGCAGTCCCATTCACTTCCCATCCTGCCCTGTCTTCTTCATCCTGCAGAACCATGGAGACATGGTGGGGTGATGGGACGGAGGGCCAGGGCAGGGGAGGCACCCTGAGGAAGGGAACGCCTGGAGGCTCACTCCTCCCCCAACCTCCAGCTTTGTTGGGCCATCAGTTAAAGAACTGGTATTTGCTCTGGGCCAGACACCACGGTCAGAGGACCATGGCCCAGTTTGGGCAGAGAGGTCCTTGCGGAAGAGAGCCACAGAGACGTGGCCTTCTGGAAGCAATTGTCTGTGGGCGTTCGGAAAGGGCAGTGGGGATCGTTAAGAGCCAGTATGGATTCAATAACCCCAGAGCCTAAAAAATAACATAAATTCTCGGGCTCCACCCGGAACTGACTGGTTGAGAAACACTGCAGCTCTCCCCCCATATGATACTGATGGTTCTCTACGTGTGGGGACTTCTGAGCTATAACATTCCACACCCATTTTAAAATCCATTACCAGACTGATCACCGGAAGGGGAGGCTTTCTCAGGTGCCATGCGTCTGTACTTGATCACAAGACTTCCACCACCCTGGGGGCTTTGTGGCCCCCTCCACACATCAGGAGTCCACACGAAGGAGGACTTCTCTGGTGGTCTGATGGTTAAGACTCCGTGCTTCTACTGCAGGGGGGCAGGGGTTCTATTCCTGGTTGGGGAACTAAGATCCCCCATGTCATTTGGTGCAGCCAGAAGGAAAAAAAAAAGAGTCCACGTGAAGGAGCCCGGCCCCACCCTGGAAAGCCCCTCTGACTGCAGTAGACTTGTCCTTAGCTCTGCCCAGAAGATTGGAAAATCAAACTTCTAGATGAGACTTCTCTGACAGTCGGAAGAGAGTTCAGATGTCAGATTAGGAACCAGAAGCCCTCCTCTGTAGGCTGGATGATAGGTGGCCTCAGGCCGGATGAAACTTCCAGGACGAATATAAATCCTGGCACTTCAGCTTAAAATCAGGTGGGAGAGATGTGGCTTAGCAGCAGTTCACGAGGAAAAGAGTTGGAGCTCCTCACTGCTTGTGGGCTGGGATGAGTCAGGAGTGTGGAGTGGCTGCCAAGGACGGAGGTGGGAGCCAGCTGTGTTCATGGAAACCCACAGAAACCCCGGCGACAAGGGTTGGGGCTCTGGGAATCCTGTGGTGGGGAGGGAGGGTGTTTCTTGCCTTGACCATGGCTGAGGGGCTTGTGTCCCCTTTCAGATGGTTATGTAGAAACCAGAGTAGTCTGAATGGTTGAAGGAGCCTGGAGCATTTAGCCCGCAACAGAGAAACTTCTAGATGTGGCTGTTTTCTAATAGCTGCAGGGTTGGGACTGGGGCAGAGGGAAAGGATTATTTTTCTCTATAGCTCATATCCCTTCCTGTATGGACTTATCTGTTTGTTTGTATTGCCTCTCTTTCCCTGAAGCCGAGGCACATGTGATCTGAGATGGGCTTATCACTCTGTCGCCAGTGCCTGGCCCACAGTGGGCGTTCCTCCTTTGAAGGAACTAAGGAGGCAGGGATTTCCCATCTCCAGAGGCCTTGAAAGACAGGGTTGGTGAAGAGAAGAGGTTTTGCCCGGGGTGAGTCGTTGGACGTACTAGCCTCAAAGGACCCAACTCTACTAACTTCTGGGTTCCCTCACACGTAAGACAATGTCAGTGCTTACATACCCTATATGCACCGGAACACATGTACACACACTGCGACCTGGCGTGGGGGCCTCGTGCCTGAATCCTCAGAGAGGTCTGTGCTCCATTCCTACCTGGCCTTGAACCCATTAGGCCTTGCCCTGAGCAGCGCTCAGTGGAGAATGGTAATGACTGCCTCTCTTCAGCACAGCTAGACCTCCACACCCCCCGGGCTGTGTGCTCACCCTACCCTGGACAGCAGGCCCTCTTGAGGTGTCCCGGGAAGGGGCCCAGAGAGGCCTGCTTCTCCTGTGTCTCAGCATCTCTGAGAGCTGGATTCTCCTCGTCCAAAGGAAACTCCATCTTGGCAGCAGAGGGCTGAGCGAGAGGGAAGTGGCAGAAAGGGGACATTTCAGCAAGCTTGATTTGGTCTGCTTCAGAAAGTTCTCTTCGGCTTCCACAGGACAACATTTCCACCATTTATCCACATCACAGTCTGTTCTGTGCCAAAAGGAACCAGACTCTGGTTCCCTCTGCTCGAGAGGCTGAGGGCCTGGCACCTGGGCTACCATCCCTTTTGCCCCCACCCTCACCACCCCACCCAGGAGCCCCCTCATTTCCCTTCATGGCTCCTTAGTCCGCCCTCCTGGCCCCTTCCCTGCTGGCCCAGCTCCCTCACCTCAGCCTGTCTGCCCAGCCCCCATTCCAGACCTTCTCTGCCCAGCCCCACCGCCCCCACCCCCATCTTCCTGTCTCACTCCTTTGGCCTCACCCCTTCTTCCTAGTCCCTTCTGCCCAGCACCTCCTGCCTGGCCACCTTGCCACAATGCTCCTTCAACTCGGACCTCTTGCTTTGGAAACTTTGAGGCGTCTGGCCTGTGTTCCCAGGGTGGACTCAGAGCCATCTCCTTGGATTTTATTCCCACGCCCACTCTGCCACCATCTACCATCCTATTTCTCCGTGGAAATAGGATTCTTGTCTGGACTCAAGCTTTCCAGAGATTTTCCACCAAGGCCAATCCTGAGGCCCTGGGGACACTGGAAATTTTATAGGGGAGGGAGGGATTGGGGAAGGCTGTGGTGCTAAGTCAGAAATCTGGGAAGAGGCACAGTTTATCCTCCAAGAGGCTGAAGGGGAATGTCTTCAAACCTGGGGATTTCCAAATCCAAATGAAGGGTTTTCTTGGTTCTGTGGTTCATGTCTGGTACACAGTTTGGGAGGAACCAAGTTTAAGAGCATTCAGATTTGGGAGTTCCCCGGTGATAGAACAGTTTTACTCCATAACAGAAAATTCTGACTCCCCACCTCTCACCCCAGTATTCCCCCTGGCCTCCCTTCCCTGAATTCCTCTCCTCTCTCTCTGACCCAAGCAAAACTTCCCAGCTCATCCAACCGCCCTGGCAAGCCTAGGAATGCTGAGGAACTCTGCAGCTGGGCAGGACTACAGCATTCAAGACAGTTGGGCAGCAAGAGGGACAAGTGGGTGCATCTGCCTGGTTTCTACACTCGCCCAAGGGAGGCAGTTCCCAAAATGAAACCTCTAGAAGGCCCCCTCCCCAGACCTGAGGGCCTAGGGAAGACAGGACAGACAGACTCGAAGCAGGGACACAAGAAGAGCCCCAAGCAATGGCTCAGGGAAGAACCCAGGCATGCCGGTGCCTGCACTCAGGCGCAGGGGTGGGGTGAGGAGGCTGCTAGGGGAAGATTCCTGAGGGTAGAGGGTGAGGTGGGTGGAAGGAAAGTTGTGAGCTGAATTGCAAAGAGAGAGAAAATAAGAGATATTGTGAAAAGGAGGCGTGTCCTGAGAGGTGAAAGATGGAGTCCGGACATTCAATCCAGCGCTGTGGAAAGAGTACCACCGTCCTGGCTTCCCATCTGGCATGCACCAGCGGCAGACCTTGGGCCGGGCACTTAAAACCTTCAGTTAATGAGCCTGGCATTTCAAACCCCTACTAGCTCCAGATTTCTCAAATGGAGTGGGTAGGTACTGATCTTACAAAGTTGAGACTCAAGAGCAAAATGCCAGGCACTTGGGTTCTCAGTCGGGGATATCTCCCCTACGTGGCTCGGAAAGTGTGCCACAGCGCCCTCTGCTGGCTGCTCAGCCTAAGGCGGTCCGCCTCCCACGCAGGTCCCTTTCGTTGACTCTTTCTCTTTCCCTTCAGCCGGCTAGTTGGTCGGTCGGTCGGTTGGTTGGTTTTCTTTCTTTCTTGTCGAGGTGAAATTCACATTAAAAAATTAACCATTTTAAAGTGAAGTGCGTTTAACACGCCCACGGTGTTGTGCAACCATCATCTCTATCTAGTCCCAAAACAGTTTCATCCCCCAAAAGGAAACCCTGGATGTAGGCTGTCGCTCCACAGCCCCTGCCTCCAGTCCCAAGTAACCCCCAATCTGTGTTCTCTTTCTATGAATTTACCTGTTCTGCATAGTTCATATATAAATGAAATACCATATATGATCTTTCATGTCTCGTTTCTTTCCCCTGGCATAATGTTTTCACAGCTATCCATTTTATGCCTGAATAGTGTCTTCCATTATATGGATATACCACAGTTTTGTTCATCTGTTTCTTAGCTGATAGACATTTAGGTTTCCTCCTTTTGGCTATTGTGAACAGTGCTGCTGTGAACATGTATACGTGTACTTGTTAGAGTACATATTTTCAGCTCTTTGTGGTATATACCTAGAAGTGAAACTGCTGAGTCATAGTGTAATTCTATGCTAAACTCTTTGAGGAACTGCCAGACTGTTTTCCACAGTGACTGAACCATATTACATTCCCACCAGCAATGTATGAGGGTTCCCATTTCTCCACATCCTTGCCAACATTTATTCTTTCTCTCTCTCTTTTTTTTAAATTATAGCATCCTAGTGGGTGCGATCTAGTATCTCACTATGGTTTTGCTTTGTGTTTCCCTAATGACCTAAATCAAATCCCTTATGATTATACAGTGGAAGTGAGAAATGGATTTAAGGGACTAGATCTGATAGACAGAGTGCCTGATGAACTATGGACGGAGGTTCGTGACATTGTACAGGAGACAGGGATCAAGACCATCCCCATGGAAAAGAAATGCAAAAAAGCAAAATGGCTGTCTGGGGAGGCCTTACAAATAGCTGTGAAAAGAAGAGAAGAGAAAAGCAAAGGAGAAAAGGAAAGATATAAGCATTTCAATGCAGAGTTCCAAAGAATAGCAAGGAGAGATAAGAAAGCCTTCCTCCATGATCAATGCAAAGAAATAGAGGAAAACAACAGAATGGGAAAGACTAGAGATCTCTTCAAGAAAATTAGAGATACCAAGGGAACATTCCATGTAAAGATGGGCTCGATAAAGGACATAAATGGTATGGACCTTACAGAAGCAGAAGATATTAAGAAAAGGTGGCAAGAATACACAGAAGAACTGTACAAAAAAGAGCTTCACGAACCAGATAATCATGATGGTGTGATCACTCACCTAGGGCCAGACATCCTGGAATGTGGAGTCAAGTGGGCCTTAGAAAGCATCACTATGAACAAAGCTAGTGGAGGTGATGGAATTCCAGTTGAGCTATTTCAGATCCTGAAAGATGATGCTGTGAAAGTGCTGCACTCAATATGCCAGCAAATGTGGAAAACTCAGCAGTGGCCACAGGACTGGAAAAGGTCAGTTTTCATTCCAATCCCAAAGAAAGGCAATGCCAAAGAATGCTCAAACTACTGCACAGTTGCACTCATCTCACACGCTAGTGAAGTAATGCTCAAAATTCTCCAAGCCAGGCTTCAGCAGTACGTGAACCGTGAACTTCCAGATGTTCAAGCTGGTTTTAGAAAAGACAGAGGAAGCAGAGATCAAATTGCCAACATCCACTGGATCATGGAAAAAGCAAAAGAGTTCCAGAAAAACATCTATTTCTGCTTTATTGACTATGCCAAAGCCTTTGACTGTGTGGATCACAATAAACTGTGGAATATTCTGAAAGAGATGGGAATACCAGACCATCTGACCTCCCTCTTGAGAAACCTATATGCAGGTCAGGAAGCAACAGTTAGAACTGGACATGGAACAACAGACTGGTTCCAAATAGGAAAAGGAGTACGTCAAGTCTGTATATTGTCACCCTGCTTATTTAACTTATATGCAGGGTACATCATGAGAAATGCTGGGCTGGAAGAAGCACAAGCTGGAATCAAGATTGCCGGGAAAAATATCAATAATCTCAGATATGCAGATGACACCACCCTTATGGCAGAAAGTGAAGAGGAACTAAAAAGCTTCTTGAAAGTGAAAGAGGAGAGTGAAAAAGTTGGCCTAAAGCTCAACATTCGGAAAACAAAGATCATAGCATCTGGTCCCATCACTTCATGGGAAATAGATGGAGAAACTGTGGAAACAGTGTCAGACTTTATTTTGGGGGGCTCCAAAATCACGGCAGATGGTGATTGCAGCCATGAAATTAAAAGACGCTTACTCTTTGGAAGGAAAGTAATGACCAAACTAGATAGCATATTGAAAAGCAGAGATATTACCTTGCCAACAAAGGTCTGTCTAGTCAAGGCTATGGTTTTTCTAGTAGTCATGTATGGATGTGAGAGTTGGACTGTGAAGAAGGCTGAGTGCTGAAGAATTGATGCTTTTAAACTGAGGTGTTGGAGAAGACTCTTGAGAGTCCCTTGGACTGCAAGGAGATCCAACCAGTCCATCCTAAAGGAGATCAGTCCTGGGTGTTATTGGAAGGAATGATGCTGAAGCTGAAACTCCAATACTTTGGCCACCTCATGCGAAGAGTTGACTCATGGGAAAAGACTCTGATGCTGGGAGGGATTGGGGGCAGGAGGAGAAGGGGACGACCCAGGATGAGATGGCTGGATGGCATCATGGACTCGATGGACGTGAGTCTGAGTGAGCTCCGGGAGTTGGTGACGGATAGGGAGGCCTGGAGTGCTGCGATTCATGGGGTTGCAAAGAGTCGGACACGACTGAGCGACTGAACTGAACTGAACTGAACTGAATAACTAATGATATGAGCTTCTTTTCTTGTGCTTGTTGGCCATTTGTATATTTTCTTTGGAGAAATGTCTACTTATGTCCTTTGCCCATTTATTTTTCTTTTGCCCATTTGTAAAATTGGGTGATTTGTCTTTTTGTGTTAGGCAGGTTTCTTAACCTCTCTGAGCCCATTTCTTCATTGTCACATGAGGATGCTATTGCCTAATAGCAAAGGTGTCATACACTAACCTACATAAAGGGGCCCGGGGTTGGGAATGACAGACATTAGCTGACTCTGAATTAGGCTCTGGTTGAGTGACGAACCATCTGTGTTTTCCCAAGATGGTGCTGTTTTTGGCACTGAATGTCCAGCATCCTGGGAGACCCCTCAGTCTCAGGCACATTGGGACAGTGGGCCATCTTAATCTGGTCCCAATAATGGTTAATAGTGTGTATCTTTGCTGATTGTCACTCTAAACCTCGGTTTCCTCACCTAAATGTCTCGTAGAGTTTTCATAAAAATCAGTTGAGCTAATTGACTGAAAAGTTAATCAGAAAGTTCTAGGAAAAATGAGTAGTGGTTTCTCCCCAGATCTTAGCTGGAAGTACAAAAATGGGACCCCAGCCACAAAGGAGGATTTCCTGGCCTTGAAGCTTTAGGGGCTACTCTTCATATTATCACAATTACTCATTGTATAGTGGGAGCTTGTTAGGAATGCAGTTGCTCAGGCCCCTCAGACCTGCAGAAACAGAATCTGACTCCCAGGTGATTCTTATGCACATTAAAACTTGAGAAGCACTGCTTTGCATCAGAGGCTTTGAAGCAGGGATGATAATTCCAGATATGAAAAGTGTATCAACAAATTCATCAGAGTAGTATTTAAAATAGAAAAATAGAGCATAAAAACTGGAAACTATCTAAGTGCTCCTGAATAAGGAGATAGTTAAGAAAATTATGTGTTTTCTTCTGAGTAGATGGTCATGACTCATTTACAAATGATTGTTAAAAGACCATGTTCAGCATCAGAAACTGCTTCAGATATCATGAAACATGACAGAAGCCGTCCACACAACTGGGTAGTCAGCAGGATTATAGCCACGTGAAATTACATCCAGATGAAAAAGACTAGAAGGAAATATGCCAGAATGGGACCAGGTGATGGGTAGAGGAGGCCTGTTTTTGTTTTTGTTTTTTTTTTGTTCCTTGTTGGTTTAATTCTCTGTGGTTACATGAAATATATTGATGCTGTCAAAATCTCTGGTTGACTGATAGATACTCCTCCAAAAGGCCGCATATTGAATCAGTGTCAGGATAAGATGATTCTTCCATTTCCATGAAGTGTCAGGGGGTATTAAAAAATACTTTGTCTAGAAAGCCAGTTTACACCCTCTTTCCAAGCCTGGTCCAAACCCCTCTTTCAGCACCTTCTCAGGTCAGCCTCACGCACCCTGACACCTCTTTACCCATATGGTCTTCAGCACTATATCAAAGCCTCTTTGTCTAGCCTGGGTCTCTCCCTTTCCAGGCTAGCTCACGGGACCTACTTTCTGCAATTCTGTGATGACAATGTTCCATGTGGTTTATTTCAGTCTGAGGCTTGAATGCCTCAAGAGGGCAGATCGAGGTTATTATGTAGGTGCATGAGGTGAGGGAGACTAAAGGAGCCCTCCCTGAGAGCTGGCCTCACTCCCCGGCCTTGCATTTCATCCACTCAATGACAAAGGTCAGTACAGTCAAAGTTGTGGTTTTTCCATTAGTCATGCATGAATGTGAGAGCTGGACAATAAAAAAGGCTGAGCATCAAAGAATTGTTGCCTTCAAACTGTGGTGCTGGAGAAGACTCTTGAGAGTCCCTTGGGCAGCAAGGAGATGAAACCAGTCAATCCTAAAGGAAATCAGTCCTGAATATTCATTGGAAGGACTGATACTGAAGCTGAAGCTCCAATACCTTGGCTGCCTGATGCAAAAAGCCGACTCATTGGAAAAGACCCTGATGCTGGGAAAGATTGAAGGCAGGAGGAGAAGGGGACGACAGAGGACGAGATGGTTGGATGGCATCACCAACTCAATGGACATGAGTTTGAGCAAGCTCTGGGAGTTGGTGAAGGACAGGGAAGCCTGGCATGCTACAGTCAATGGGATCACACAGAGTTGGGCACAACTGAGCGATTGAACAACAACACTCCAGGAAGCAAGTGTGTCTAATACTATCTGGGAACAGAGATCTAAAGTGCTGGGCAAAGGTTGCACAGCTAGTGAGTGGCAGAGCCAGGATGAAGACTCAGGTCTTTCTGTCCTCGGAGACCTCAGAGACAGAAACGAGTGACATGTTGGTCCATACAGAGGGCACGTCTTGACCAGAGCTTTTCAAACTTTATTGTGCCAAATAATGCCCTGGGAAGCTTGTGTAAATGTGGATTTTGATCCAGCAATTTCGGGGTTGCGTCTGGATTCTGCAGCTGGCACTACTGGAAAAGAACCCGCCTGCCAATGCAGGAGACATAAGAGATGTGGGTTCAGTCCCTGGGTGGAGAAGATTTCCTGGAGTAGGAAATGGCAACCCACTCCAGTATTCTTACCTGGAGAGTCCTGTGGACAGAGGAGCCTGGCGGGCTACGGTCTATAGCGTCGCGAAGAGTCAGACACGACTGAGGATTTAGCACACACGCACCTGGATTCTGCATTTCTGGTGAGCTCTCAGGTGAATCTGAAGGTGCTGGTCCCTGGGCCACACTTTGAGTAGCAGGGATCTAGAAAACATTTCCATTGGTCTTGGAAGGCCTCCTAGAGCAGTGGAGGCAGGCAGTGGGATACCCAGTAATCCCCTCAGCATGTCTTGGGTTGGACCCAGCTGCCTGGCCCGCCATTCTAACCAGCTCGGCCAGCCTGGCTTCTTCAACAGGCCCTGCAGGGTGCACTTGGTCGCCTGCCCCAGCATTTCCACCTGCCAGTTGGCTGGCAGGTGATGGGCTGATGGTGACAGCTTAGCCAGAGTTTTTGTCCAGAAACGGCTTGAGCTCAGCCAAGGTAAATGCTGCCCCGCTGTCAGAAATGAAGTGCCTGGCAGGCTCCCAGCATGAATAATTGAGGCAGAAGAGACACTGAAACAGCAGGCGCTGAAGATGGAGCTGGGGATGGTTTTGAGGAGGCAGCCTCCACAATCAAGACCTTTCCTGGAAAGGTTCAACAGATTCATCATAACAGCTCCCACTTTTCAAACCCCTACTGTGGCTGCTGGGTTAAGAGCTGTATGTGTTATGTTTTGTCTAATTCTTGCAAGAGCTCTGTGAGAAAGGTTACTGATGAGGGAACTGATGCTCAGAGGGGAGAGGAGTGTGTGGCACCAACTATTATATAGTGAGGCTAGTTGTTGAACTTGGGGCTGCTAACTCCAAAGCCCCAGCCCTTGATCCTAGAAGAGTGGTTTTCAAGTTGCAGTCCACAGAACCCTAAGGGTTCCCAGAGGTACTCCAGGGGCCACCGTGGATGGAGGGTGGTAGAGAGGGAAATAGAAGAGCAGGCTGGGTTCCAGGCCTTCTCTTTTCTCCCTGCAGAGTGCTTTACTTTGATGTAATTTATGTATTGCGCCTCCATGGAAGGTTAATTGGAAAAAAGGGTTTCATGGCCAAAAAAGTTTGAAAGCCACGTCATGCTGCTTCCCCAAATGAATGTGGTTTACCCACTGGGGCTTCTTGCAGGCATTTCAAGGAAACACGGTTCCCTCTGGTGGACTTGCCAAGTGGTCTGGCTTGTGCTGTGCTCTCTGCCCTTCTGTAGTGTCAGGTCACCCCCATCACAGCTTCAAGCCTCTGGCCACAGTGCCTGGAAGGCTGCCCTCCGAGGTAACAGGTCTGCCCCACAGATAGCAGGTCAAATGCGGTGTCAGCTGTGAAGTGTGTGAATTCCTCAGGTGAGTTCACTGCCAGGCAAGCCTCTAAGTCCTTTTCCTTTGTTGTGCCCAGTCACTTCATCTGTGTCTGACTCTTTGTGACCCCATGGACTGTAGCCCGCCAGGCTCCTCTGTCCATGGGATTATCCCAGGAAAAATGCTGGATTGGGTTGCCATTTCCTCCTCTAGGGGATCTTCCCGACCCAGGGATCAAACCTGCAGCTCCTACATTGGCAGGCAGGTTCTTTACCACTGAGCCACCTGGGAAGCCCTTTCAGGAGACATATCTATGTGGAAAACAGTGAAGAAGGCTTCAGATTGAGTGGCCTGAGGAGGCCATTTAGAAGCTTGTATTAATTAGGATACAGATTCAGCTGTTGTAAAAATGACCAACTGACAAGGTACTTAGACGTGAAAGAGGTTTATTCCTTTCTTCCATGTAATAGTGTGAGCATAAGTAAGCAGGAGTTGCTGTAGTGTTTCTATGGTGTTAGACACCCAGCTTCCTTCTACAACATTTATCTCTCATGTTATGGTCCAAAATGGCTGTTTCAGCTCCTGCCATCACATCTGCATCCCAGCCAATGGAAACTAAGAAAGGTGAGAGCCTCTTCATTCCTACTGAGGGGAATCATTCTTCTCATCTTCCATTGGTCAGACATAGTCATATAGCTACATGTAGCTGTAAGGAGGGCAGGGAAATGTGATCTAGCCGGATGCCCATGTGTCTAACAAAAACTGGGCGATTCTGCTACTGAAGGAAGGAGAGGAGGAGGATTACTGGGAGACAGTTTTCAGGGTCTACCATGAGTGGACTTGCACCATCAAAACTGCATGCCGCTGGCACATGCTAAGGGACCTGCAGTGGCAGACAGGAAGCACCCCCATGGCTGGTGAATCCCAAGCCACCACCAAGCCCAGAGGCCAGTGGCGACTGCCTTTGTAGAAGGAAAAACATGGCAGCCAAGGAAAAATTCTCCCAGAAATTTAGTTTCTCGTTTCTCTCTTTCCATGCAGATTCTTGCTATCTATGCTGGTGAAGGACTCTCTGGGCTATCCCTCAAAATCCTTCCTCTGATCACCCCTAGGGCACAACTGTTCTCTTTAGGGCTCTTTTGGTTCCAAGGAGCCATTCAAGCTGTCTTGGGAAAGGTTTATAGAGAGAGTTCAGAGACCTGCCATGGGATCCATGGGCTAGAGATGAAGCCTGACCTTCCTGCCTGACCTCGGACCTAGAAAGCCATCAGGAACCAGGACTGCTTTTTCTGTCTTTCGAGAACCTCCTCAACTCGGTCTCTTTTTCACTTATCCAACATATATTTACTGAAGCCCCATGTGAGGGCTGGCTTCCTTCTCCTTTCTGCGGAACAGCAGTCACACTTAGGAGAAGGCCCTGATTACAACAGAGGCCCTGTGCTCCTCACTTGCTGCCCTGCTGCCCTCTCAGTCATGTGACCGAGTACACGTCCTCTGGGTCTATTGTTGTGGCTTTTGGTCAGGCGGCAGCATGGGGAACCTCCCTGCCAGGAATTGAACCCATGCTGCCTGTGTTGGAAATGTAGAGTCTTAACCACTGGACTACCAGCACCTGCTTCGAGTCTGAGCAGGTGGGATCCAGGTTTCCTTGCATGGCCTGAAAGCATCTCCCTCGTAGCTTCACTTCCTTAGAGAAGAGCTTGAGGAATTAGGCGACTTCCTTCCTTCCTTCCCTCCCTCCCTCTCTCCTTCTTTCCTCTTTTGACAGAGAACTGTTTTTCTCATCCTCTCCCCTTGCCTGCATCTCAAATTCCTCCTACCCTGCCCCACTCCAGACAGGAATACAGCCCAAGGGATGTGCTTCAAGCTGCAACTGTACCAATTCAGGTCTTTTGACTGGAAGGGCCTCCTCAGGTGATGGTACGAGCGTTTGGGGAGGAGAAGACGGGGAGCTGGAGGCGCCTTCCCCTGTGCCTGATGTCCTGCCTGTGGGAACGCTGTCCAGAGACTTGCTTCCTTCACAAGTGGCACTTGTGTCTGTCAGCTGCCATCAGTGATGGGGGAGGATGCCGTCCTTGTTGGAGCTTCAGCTTCAGCATCAGTCCTTCCAGTGAATATTCAGGGTTGATTTCCTTTAGGACTGGTTCGATCTCCTTGCTGTCAGTTAGAGATGTGCCATTGGAAGGCTTCTTGGGAACTCCAAGAATGAGCTGACCCTGTCCCAGGATTCCGCAGTAGCACACAGCCTCCTCAGCGGAGCAGCGCTGGCTAGGGTGGTGGGCTGTTTGTCCTTCATGGGCAGAGGACTCAGAGTAACAGGCTGGTGAGACACATCCCCAGTCACCCCACCCTTTGCCTCTTAGGTGACATAGCAAGAGATGTGTCAGCGTCTGTTTGGGCTTCACAACTGCAGAGCGTGGCTTCTGTGCAGGGCTCTCATTTCCAGTGCTTGGAGGTTTGCTGAACAATGTCACCAGGTGAGTCCCAGGGATTAGGTGATGGAAACCAGACCCTTTTCCAGGCCTCCAGGCAGCTGTTTTAAACCTGTTCCCCATGAGCCTCTGTCTCGCTTTGTTTGGTAATAACATCCCATCCTGCTCACTAGAATGCATGGCGATAGCAATAAAACAAAGGAAGAGTAGGCTTTCAACAAACTATGCTTTGAAATTATGAATGGTTGGTCATTCACTTATCAACATATCCTCCAATCGAACACATACTCTGCTTAAACCCCAGAGGTGGGACTTCCCTGGTGGTCTAGTGGTTCACACTCCACACTCCCAGTACAGGGGGACACGGATTGGATCTCTGGTTTGGGAACTAAGATCCCACATGCTGTACAGCACAGCCTAAAAATAACCCACCATAGGTAAAGGCTGACCTTACTTGTGAGGAAATTATGGTCTTCTAGGAAAGGCAGGTATGGAGATAACAAGTCTAAAAGTCAAATCAGTCATCGCAAGTGTGCAACACATGGAAAGGCAGAAGACCACGAGGTGTGATGAGAGTGTAACAGGGACATCAGGAAGCCACTCCTGATGAGAGAGCACCTGAAGAAGTGACCACCGAACTGAGGTCTGAAGGACCATGAGGAGTCAGCTTCTGAACCGCATGAAAAAGAGGTTTTGAGGCATAGGAAGTACCAAGGTCCTGAGTCAGACAAGCACTTGGTGATTTCAGGAACTGAAAGCCCAGGTTCTGTCTAACTGTCCACTCCACTATCCTATCTTATCTTTATTGCTTCCCTGGTGGCTCAGATGGTAAAGAATCTGCCTCCAATGCAGGAGACCAGGGTTTGATTCCTGGATTGGGAAGATCTCTTGGAGAAGGGAATGGCTACCCACTGCAGTATTCTTGCCTGGGGAACCCCATGGACAGAGGAGCCTGGCAGGCTATAGTCCATGAGGTTGCAAAGAGTCGGACATGACTGAGTGACTACCCTTTCACTTGTCTTAATGCTCACAAGATGGCTGTTGAAGCTCCAGTCATCATATCTGCATTCCAGGCAGGAATAAAGAGAAGGGGAAAGGCAAGAGGGATGAGCAGTCAAATTTGACCTCTTGTAGAAGGCTCTACTAGAACCTTCAGTATATCTCATAAGCCAGCCTGCATCACATGGTAAGCCTTAAGTCATCCAGGGAATGAAGTTTTTTAGTTGACTAAATTGGTGCTTGCTACAAAATCAATGTGCTATTAATAAAGAAGCGGGATAATGAATATCGGATAGGCGAAGTCTAGAGTTCGCCTCACAGGGCCTTGGAGGTCATGGTAAGGAATGTGGCCTTCAATCTGAGTGCAGCTGGGAAGCCGCAGAATGTTCCAAGCTGGACTGTGACAAGAAGGGGGAGACATTGAGGGCTGCCCCTTGAGGCATAGCATCACACAACTGTGGACTTGTGAATTAGCCTCCTAGGGCTGCCGTAACAGAGTATCACAGACTGGGTGGCTTAAAACAATAGAAATTATTCTCTCACAGTTTTGGCCAGAAATCTGAATCAAGGTGTCAGCAAGGTCACAGTCACTCCGGAGGTTAGGGGAGATCTTCCTTGCCTCCTCCCAGTTTCTGGTGGCCTCTGATAATCCTTGGTGTTTCTTTGTAAACTGCATCACTCCAATCTCTGTCTTGTCACACGGACTTCTTCCCTGTGTCCCGTCTGTGTCTCTGTATCTAAATCTCCCTCTCCTTTGTTTTGTAACAATCATATAACAAGCCTGTCATTGGATTTAGGTCCAACCCTACTGCAGTAGAACCTCATCTTAACTTGACATCTGCAAAGACTCTCATTTCCATATATGGTCATATCCAAAGTACTGGAGGTTATGAGTTAAACATAGCTTTATGAGGGACACAATTAAACCTTCTGTGCATTCAAAAGGACTAACCTGGTTAGTTCACCAGGTCAAAGAGGGACTTCCTTGGTGGTCCAGTGGCTAAGACTCCCAACTTCCAATGCAAGGGGCCTGGTAGGGTTTGATCTCTGACCAGGGAACTAGATCCCTCATGTCGCATCTAAGACCTGACACAACCAAATAAATTAATTAAATTAAATAAATATATTTTTTAAAAGGACTAGAGTGCCACCTAGACCCTGTTTGGCTCTGTTGGCTGCTCATGTCCTCCTCCCCTCCTTTTCATGAAAAGACAGCCCAGGAATTAGGGAAGCAAGTTTACTCCCAAAATCTTGACTGTGCTAGGCACTGGTCCCTCTTACTTCTATAAAAGGGCAAAAGGAAGGTTCTGGGCTCCCTGCACAGGCCTCGCCTCACCTCAGCAAACCCTTCTCAGGCATTGAGGATTCAGGGATCCTGAGCCGTGGTGCAGAGGATGATTTTGCCTGTCCCTCTGTGTCAGGGGCTCAGAGTTTGAGGCGATGGGGTGGAGGTTGGAGAGGACATCTCAATGGTGGGTTGAATAGCATCTAAACTAGGGTTTCCTTTCTTCAGGCAAAACGTTAGGCCCACTGATGCTGTTTACGAAACCACTCCTTTGCTGGACCCAGTGGAGAGAACTGAGCGATGGGTGTGTCTGTGGCAGGCGGTCGCAGCTGAGCCTGAACTGGCTTCAGAGTTGCGGTCCTGCAGACTTTCAGGTGCAGAGTGTTGGTCAGGGCCCCCTGTGGTTGTTCTTTGAGGTGGAACAAAACCCACTCACCGCGTGATTCCTGGAAGCAGCTTGGGGGCCTTCGGACTCTTCTCGTGGGCACATTTGTTCATGTGTCTTTGCATGAGTTGGTGTGCAAGGGGCTTTCTTTCTTGGCAGGTTTTTTTTTTTTTCCTGGAGCTTCTTTTCTTTTTTATTTTTTTAATTGAAGTATAGTTAATTTACCAGGTTTCCCTGGTGGCTCAGATGGTAAAGATTCTGCCTACAATGCAAGATACCCAGGTTCAATTCCTGGGTCAGGAAGATCCCCTGGAGAAAGGAATAAGAGAGGAGTCTGGCGGGCTATAGTTCATAGGGTCTGAAAGAGTTGGACACGACTGAAGCAGCTTAGCATGCATGCATACATAGTTAATTTACAATGTTGTGTTAATTTCTGCTATACAGCTAAGTGATTCAGTATATATACACACACACACACACATATATATACGCATTCTTTTCTATATTCTTTTCCATTATGGTCTCAGGATACTGAATCGAGTTCCCTGTGCTATACGGTAGAACCTTGTTTATCCTTTCTATGTGAAATACTTTGCACCTGTTAATCTCAAACTCCCAGTCCATCCTTTCTGTACACCCCTTCCCCTGTGGCAACCACAAGTCTGCTTTCTATGTCCGTGAGTCTACTTCTGTTTTGTAGACCGGTTCATTTGTGTCCTATTTTAAATTCCACGTGTAAGTGATGTCATATGGTATTTGTCTTTCTCCTTCTGACTTCCTTCACGTATATGATAATCTCCAGTTGTATCCATGCTGCTGCAAGTGGCATCATTTCATTCTTTTCTGACTGAGTAGTTTTTCATTGTATATATGTGCCACGTCTGCTTTACCCAGTCATCTGTCCATGGACATTCAGGTTATTTTCATCCCTTGGCTATTGTGAATAGTGCTGCTATGAAGATAGGAGTGCATGTATATTTTTAACTTATAGTTTTGTCTAGATATATGCTCAGGAGTGGGATTGTTGGATCATATGATAATTCTAGTTTTAGTTTTCTGAGGGACCTCCATACTATTTTGCTTAGTGGTGTCAGGTGATTTTGGGGGTCGTTTTTTGCTTTTTTCTTTTTTTTGGTGGTCAAGGTGGGGATACCAGCAGAAATGACTGGGGATAGGAAACTTGGAGACCCAGTGGGGAAAATGTAACTTCTAGTCTTTGGTAGGGGGTGGGATGAGGGAAGAAGCAGAAGCTGAAGGGGCTGCTTTCTTGAGGGAGGCTGGGAGCACAGATATTCCAGCGCCTGTGGACAAGCTGAGATGCAGTGCTTCCTCCTCTGGGCATCTTCTAGGACCTCAGGGTGGATGACTGTGGCAGCAGTGGGAGGCAATATCCATGGGCACCCATGGTTGGTGGCATCAGGTTGGCTCCCCCTCAGGAGGTTTCATGAGTAAAACCAGAAATCCAACAAGCATGGGCCCAGGTGACTCTCACAAACAGTACCCGTGAGTCACCCCTTGAGGACTACTGTGGATGGTGGAGGTCCTCACTGGGCAAGTCGGGGGAGAAGATCAATAAGGTGATCTTTAAGCTGAGCATCGAAGAGGAGGGATCTGCCCGGGGAGAAAGCAGAGTCATTCCAGGCAGGAAGATCAGCATATGCAAAGGCCTGAGTGACCACTGGCGGCCTGAGACTGCTGGGGAGTTGGTCTGGTGAGTGGGCGCCCAAGGATGCATAGGTGAAGGAGAGAGAGCGAGAAGCGAAGCTAGAGAGAGCGTGGGGCGGGCTCCTGGTGGAACCTCATGTGCAAGGCTGAGGTTTGGGTTTTCGTCTCCAGGGCAGTGGGAGCCCCAGATGGCTTATGAGCAGAGGAGTGTGGCCTCATGTGTTTCCGATTTCTTTAGATTTGCTTGATGTCCGTGCTAGGAATGGGTGGAGGGGCCGGCAGTCTAGAGGCTGGAGGGGAGGAACCAGGCAGTGGCCAAAGGAAATCTACCCCCCACCCCCACCCCGCCTGGCCCCGTGTTTCTCCTGCTCATCTTCCCCCAGCCCTGCCCCAACCCCAGGCCCCAGAGTGTGTCACTTGTCAGAAGAACAGAGTCTGCCTCTGGGCGGGTGGAGAGAGCAGGTGACCCTCACCCTGCTCGTGCTGGGACCCGGGCAAGGGCTGCCTGGGCAGCTGGCAGCTTGGCAGGGAGAACCTGGTTAGCTCTGCTGTGTCTGCAGCCGCTGCCGCCCGACAGCCTGATTAATGACCCGCAACGCCCAGGGCTCTGCCCGGGTCAGCAGCCCCGTGGCTGTGGCAGCGGCCACATGGACCTGCCCGCTGGGCCTCCGCTCCTCCTCGGCTACGCTCCCAGATGGGCTGAAAGGCTTTGACATGGTCTCCTCCCCAGGCTCTTCCGCTCTTTCTGCTGATTGTTTCCCAGCCTCTCTCAAATCCTGCCCCTAAATGCTCCCTTGCAGGAGAGGCTTTACAGAATTAACTCCCAGCCCTCTGGATTCTGGCTTGTTCTTTATTTTGTCCCAATCAGGCACATAGTAAAGCTTAAGCATATGTCTTGAAGGCATCATTGCTGTTTCTTTCCCCATTCTGAACTCTTTAGTGACTCGTATGGGCCCTGTCTTATCTCTCTGCTAGAGGGTCTCTGTTTGCACGGGTCCCACCTCCTCCATTAGGCTAGCAATGCCCAAGATCAAGGATCTGCCTCCGTCTTTAGATGGGTAGCTTCCAAGATTCAGATTTTTCTTCTCTGTTAAACTGGGTGCTCCCCAGGGCAGGGGGCTGTGTCTCCCCCTCAGTCTGGGAGCTCCCTGAAGACAAGGCTCTCTTAGGGGCTGCCTTATCTGTTGCTCCTTCACGCCCCGAGTTGAGCTCTGCCTTGGGTGTGCTCTGGGGTGGGAGTGAGGTAGGGGGGAGCGGAACTCAGGGCTCCAGGAAAAGCCCCCTGGCCTGTCCTGGGGATGGCAGAGTGGAGCACAGGTATAGCAGGCATGGATTTAGCTGGAGCAGAGCTGTTGGGGGCATAGCTAGGGGGCAGGTACTGAGCTCTCCAGGGCCAACGGCGTGCAAGGGGCTCCCAGGCCTAAACCAGCTCTTCTGGGCTATGGTCTGGGAGGACCGTGGATTCTCTATCCAGACGTCTGGATGGAGGAGGTGCAGAGGGTGGTTGCCAGCATGCTGTCTCCTCACCCTCCTGCGGACTCTGTCTTGGGTAACGCAGGAGGACAACCACAGCTACTATGTGTCCCGTCTGTACGGTCCCAGCGAGCCCCGCAGCCAGGAGCTGTGGGTGGACGTGGCCAAGGCCAACCGGAGCCAAGTGAAAGTTCACAGAATCCTCTCCAACACCCACCGGCAGGCTTCGGTGAGTGCCCCAGTCCCTGGCAGCGCTGCCCCGGGCTGGGAGGTTGGGGGCCAGCCCACTCTGCCTGGTCAGTGGGCATGGCTATGGTCTGAGGTCTGGGGTCTGGAGAGTGCCTTCCCAGAGGATCCTAGGGGGCTTGACCAGAGTTGGGGTGCCCACCTGTGGTCCTGGGGGCCTGCCCTGGACATGCCTACCCCCCCCCACCCCATCCAGATAAGCATGGGGCAGTGTGACTGCCCGGCCACCTGGCCTGCAGGTTGGCCCTGCTGACTCTCTCCTGTCCCCTGCAGAGAGTGGTCTTGTCCTTTGATTTCCCTTTCTACGGGCATCCTCTGCGGCAGATCACCATAGCAACTGGAGGTAAGGCCTTGTCTGTGGGGCTGGGAGAGGGTGTGGAGATTTCAGCCAGAACCTGGGACCTAACTGGGAAGGTTCATGGGAGACAGGGTTTTATAGATGGACTGGGGTGGGTCCCACATGTGGCTCTCTCTTGGGACCGCACTCTCAGGTGAGAGGTCATGAGTGTTTCGGACCACCTCCCTCACGTCTGCTGACTCAATTGTGTGTGTGCCTGTGTGTGTGTGTGGATGTGGGTGCATGTGTCTCCCTCTGGGTCAGCACAGGCCAGTGTGGGCAGTCCCTTGGCCCTTGTGCTTCTGAGTCTGTGAATGAGAGGGAGGAGACTGCACTGAGAGCCTGTTTCCTGGGACCAGGCTCCCTGTTGCTATGAGGGAGCCCATCTTGGATTCCTGTGCACTTTCCAAGGGACAGAGATGGGTGGAGGGGCAGAGAGAACCTTCTCTAGTCTGGGGCCCTTTTACTCTGTATACACCAGACCCATGCCCAGCATCTGATGCTGGAGGTCAGAGGTCTAAGACTCACTTCCAGCTCCATCCACACTACTCGTTCCTGCACGAGGAAGCAAGTCCATCTCGGATGACTCATCTACACTTCTTCCCACCCCAGGCTTCATCTTCATGGGTGATGTGGTCCATCGGATGCTCACAGCAACTCAGTACGTGGCCCCTCTGATGGCCAACTTCAACCCTGGCTACTCTGACAACTCCACAGTTGCTTATTTTGACAATGGTGAGATCAGAGCTCAGACTTTAATTCATCCAGCTCCAGGGATCCCTTGGTCTAGCCCCTTTAGAGGCACCCAAGGCCCAGAGAGGGCAAGGGACTTGCCCACAGTCACACAGCACGGCAGCTACCTTACCTTTGTGTTCATTTTCCTCACCTGGGGACAAAACGCCTGCTACCTGATGAGAAAATTACATGAAAACATTTGGCTCTCGGTAGAGGTGAAATAAATATTAGAGACCTTGATTGTTTCTTACTCTCACCAGGTTGTCCCTTGGGAACCTACCTTCTGCCCCAGGAGAACAGAAGTTTCTACTGTTTCTCCTCCTTTTCATCTCAGGGGGTCAGGATAGGCAAGAAGGACAGGGCCGTGCTTGGGGTTGGAGATGATACAGGTACAATCACAGTACCTAGTTGGCGGCGGGGAGGGCGAAGCAGGGTCTCCTGGCTCCTCTCCAGCTTGGGAGGCAGACTGTGGGCTGCCCAGCTTCTGCCTCCTGTCAAATTTGCAAACTGCCCCCATCATCGCTAAAGGCACCAGCTGGTGTCCCATCCACGTGGGCCACCATTTCTGCAGGGCCCTGCTCCCCGCACGACCTCCCTGACCAGCCAAGTCTCTGTTCTCCTCACCAGGGACGGTCTTTGTTGTTCAGTGGGACCACGTCTACCTCCAGGGTCGGGAGGACAGGGGCAGCTTCACCTTCCAGGCGGCTCTGCACCAAGACGGCCGCATTGTCTTTGGCTACAAAGAGGTGAGTGGGCCATTCTTTCATTCAACAAATATGTTGAAGTCCTGTAGTGCGCCAGACTTAGGGTATGGTGCTAGAGATACAGAAGTTCACAGGATGGCTGCCGGCCCATCTTCGTGCAGCTGAGAATCTGGCTCGGGGGATAGATAGTAACTGTGGGGGGCAAGTGCTTTTAAATAGTGATGCCAGGAAAGTCTTTCATGGGGCTCTACCTGAACAGAAGCCTGGGAGGCTCTCCTGAGGAAAAGAGTTGAAATCTTCAGAACGTGTAGGAGTTAAGGAAGCAAAGAGGAGGGTGAAGTGTGTTCTGGGAGGGAGCAAAGCATATGCAAAGGCTCTGTGGCAGGACTGAGCCTGGCTGGTATAAAGCACTGAAAGAACGGGGCCTAGGGATTTCCCTGGCAGTCCAGTGGTTAAGTGCAGGTGGTGTGGGTTCCATCTCTGGTTGGGGAGCTAAGATCCTACATGCCTCCCAGCTGAAAAAGCAAAACAGAAACAATATTGTAACAAATGCAATAAAGACCTTAAAAATGGTCCACATCAAAAAAAAAAAATCTTGAAAAACACCACTCTGGCTTCAAAGTGGAGAGCAGAGGGCTGGGACTCAGAGGGAATGCTGGGAGATGATGCAGAATGGGCCAGCTTGGGGTGGGGTGGGGGTGATGGAGAGAACTGGATAGATTTGGGAGCCTGTTAGCAGGCCAGTTAACAGGATTGGAGATGTGTTTGACAGAGGAGGAGGGAAATGAAAGGAAGCTGGGAGAGGCTGAGGGTGACTCCTCCATGGAGGTGCCATTCACAAAGAGAAAGAAAAGAAAAAGGAAACGTGTTTGGAGATGATGAGGGGAAGACTTGGAATTTGGATGGGTTTGAGATGTCTGAGCCCTCCAGGAGCCAATGCCCACCAGGCAGATGGGTCTGAAGCTCCAAGGAGAGCGGGTCCAAGAATGTTTGAGGGGTAGACGGAGCCTCTTCTTCCCCGTCTGCAGATCCCTATACCCGTCCTGGAAATCAGCTCGTCCCAGCACCCTGTCAAAGCAGGCCTGTCAGATGCCTTCATGATTCTCAATCCATCCCCAGATGTACCAGGTGAGACCCCAGGGACCCACAGAGATCACTGGACGGGGCTGAACTCAGCTCCGATTGAGCCAGACTGGAGGGGGAGGGGGCAGTGGCAGGAAGTGGTTGGGGGAGTGGGGAGAGTTAAGTGTGGAAGAAAAGGGACAGAGTGAGTTCCAACTTCTCTTCATTTGAGCTGAGGAACCATTTTTCCAAGAAAATCTCCAGTGGGAGGCACCGCTCTGGTGGTGGAGGCGGGTGCGGAGCCAGGGCCCTTCCACTCAGCACACTCTCCACTTAGAAAAATCTCCAAAGACACCAAATTAGGGTTTATTAGCCCTCCCAGAACACAACCGTAATTGCCTCCCAAACCCAGATGATAGAAGGAGCATCACAGTGGGCTTCAGGAGACAGGAAAATTAGATTTCTCTCCTGTCCCTGATCCTCCTTCCCAATTCCCCTTCCTGGAGGCAACCAGGGCCACCAGGGTATTTCTATAGCTACAAGCCTTCAGATAAGTATACATAAGTGTATTTAACATGAACAATGGCATAAGATGTCCTCTGTTCTGCTCCTGAATAAAGTATATCCTGCCCATCTTTCTGGATCACTCTTTTTAATGACTGTATACCCCTTGCATGCTGCTGCTGCTGCTAAGTCGCTTCACCCCTTGCATGGATGTACCTTAATTGAACCAGTCCCCTGGGCCCAGACTTTTCAGTTGTTTCAATCTTTCATTACAACAAATAATACTGCAGTGAATATTCTTACAAATATGTACTTTTATGCTCTTGTCTGAGTATTTCCATAAGGTTAATTCCCATCACTTGACCTGTCCCTCCACTGTCCCTTCTCCTACCCCCAAACTCCCAGCACTCTAGTGAGTGGCTCAGACCCTGCTCTGTTGCACCAGTCGACTACTCTAATTAGTTAGTTAAAACCTACACCGAGCTAGTTACGAGTTTCAGTATCACCCTGATTGTATTAGTTAGCTACTGCTGCATAACAAATTGTGCCAAAACTTAGAGGCTTAAAACATTATCTCAGAGTTTCTATGGATCTGGAAACAAAGCATGACTTAACTGGGTCCTCTGGTCTAGACTCTTTCACAGGCTGCTCTCAAGGTGGTTGCCAGGCTTGCCTCAGTGACTATTGGGGGGACATCTAAGAGCTTTCACGTGGTTGTGACAAAATTCAGTTCCCCCTTCGGTTCTGGCTCCTGAACGTCTCCATAGGACAGTTCATAATGTGGCAGCTGGCTTCCATCAGAGCAGGCAAGGAAGACAGCAGTAGAGGGTGAGCAAGCGAGAGGGAAGCCAGGGCCTTCTCATAACCTCATCACTTTTGCCACTTTCTGCTGGTTGGAAGGACATTCCTAGGTCCAGCCCACACTCAAGATGGGATTAAACAGGGTGTGAATCCCAGGAGGCAGGGATCACTGGGGTCATTTAGGGGCACACTGATTACAACCGCATCCCTAGATACTGAGCTTATAGTTATCTTATTGGGTTATCCTGCAGCACTGTAATGAAGTCTGTGCGTTTGTCTCTTTCTAAATGAAGTCAAGGAGGCTCAGAGAGGTGGCGTGACTTGCTTTTACACAGCTCTGAGGGTTAGAACTGAAACCCAAATCTTCTGTATTTTAAACCCTAGTGTCCACTATTGGGGCTTTCTAAATCCGACCAACTCCCACTCCATCCAGAGCGGGGAATCCTTCCCTCCTCAGTTCCCCAAACACCCACAGCACCGTGTGCACACACCCAGGCTGCTTTACAGGAAGGACTGCTCTGGGTATCCATGCCTCCCTGCCCCTCACCACCACCCTGTTTGACGCACCTCGGGGGTGGGGTCTGTGCCTCCCTCACAGGCCCCGTGCCCAGTGGCAGGAAATGTGTGTTGGATCCAGCTGCAGAATGAGGGTGAGTTAGAGGAAGTCAGATCCCCCTAGAGTGTCTGCCTCTGAGGCTTCTCTGTGGTTCTAGAATGAAAGGCTGTTTTAGAGCAAGCCAGGGCGATGTGGGGAGGTGGTAATGAGGAGTGAGGGAGGAAGCAGAACCCACCTGAAATAACAGGAGGGCGGCCGCGCCTGTTCCGTGAGAACTGGAGGAGATAAAAGGGCTGTTGTGGGCTAGATCAGGTGACTCCAGCTGTGGTTCATGAGGCGCTGAGTCTACCAGCCAAGGGAAACCCACATCTGACTCAAGACACTGCCCAGCAGCTCCCGGCCTCCAGGCTCCTGCCCCCTGTCCCCTGTCCCCCTGCTCCTTGTCACTGCCAGACAGAGCTGCTCTTGTCACTCTCTGGCTCCTTGTGGGCCAGCATCAATTCAGAGTTCTTAGTGTGGCACTTGGGGCCTACCCAGCTGGGCATAGCCTACTGTTTTGTGTTTCTTTCAGCGTTATTGAGTCGTGTCCTACTCTTTGCGACCCCATGGACTGGAACCCTCCAGGCTCCTCTGTCCATGGGGATTTTCCAGGCAAGAATATTGGAGTGGGTTGCCATGCCCTCCTCTAGGGGATCTTCCCAACCAAGGGATTGAACCCAGGTCTCCGGCATTGCGGGTGGAGTCTTTACCCTCTGAGCCACAAGAGAAGCCATATAGCACTGTGTAACTTTCAGGTGTTATAGCGTAAGGATCTGACTTACATACATCATGAAATGATTATAATAAGTTTAGTCAGCATCTCCCATCTCAGGAAGATGCAAAATTAAAGCAAAAAAAAAAAAAAAAAGATTTTTTTCCTTGTGATGAAAACTCTTAGGATTTATTCTCTTAATAACTTTCATGGATAACACACATAGTGTTCATTATATTTCTCACATGTATTATGGGCACAGGCCTACCTTTGTGGGCTGGTCTCTGAACCCTCCTGTCACCCACCACTCCGTCCAGTCAGCACTGGTCTGCATGCCCTGTGTTCCCCAAACATGCCAAGGGGGAATCTCCATCTTTCCGATGCAGTTCCTCATGTAAAATGCCACCCCCTGCCCTGGTCCTTTTACTGCTTGGCACAATCCTACTTATTCATTGGTCCAGCTTCCTCCATGCAGCAGAATTCCCGTTCCTCCTCCATCCTCTGGGTACTTTGTTAAGAGCTTTAATATAGAACTCATGACACCATCCTGCCTCATTCGTCTTCTCCCCAGCTAGCTGTGAGCTCCTCGGGGCTCCAGCACTTAGCCCAGTGCCTACAGCAGAGCAGGTGCTCCAAAAATGAGCCCCAGAACGGGTGCTGAAGAGGCTGGGTGTGGTAGAGACCGTGTGCCCTGCCCTCTGGTGATGCTAGGTGAGAACAGAGCCTGGCATCTGAGTTTAGGGGTGAGTGCTCTGATAACCTGGAGAAGGAAATGGCAATCCACTCCAGCACTCTTGCCTGGAAAATCCCATGGACTTTCTGTCAGAGACTTTTCAGCTTGGGGATCACGTGTGGACTTGAGAGGAACACTGAGGTGTGGGTGAAGTAAATCACGTGTACGCGTTTTTCTAGGGCTGTATCCATGGCCTTCAGTGGATTTGAAAATAGGCTACAACTCCTGCTTTTCAGAGTGATGGCTTTTATGTGGCTGAGAGATCAGATTCCTCTGGGTCTGATAGTCAACCCAGCAAATAGGGAATTCATTTGAATTTGGTTGAGATGCAAATATTGGGTTGGCCAAGAAGTTCATTTGGGTTTTTCCATAAGATGTTATGGAAAATGAACTTTTTGGCCAACCCAATAACAACATATTTCAAAACACCATGATGGAAGTTCAGGGAGAGGCCTTTAGTCCACAGACAGTGTCACTGTGATAGTCACTGTGGATATTCCTGTTGTCCCAACCCACCTGTCCTATAGAATAGGTGATGTCCCCGCCCTGGCACCCAAGCTTGCCTCCTCCCTGCCTAGGGTGCTGTGAGGAGTGGCATTTACTCCTCACTATTCAAGAATCCCCCAGCCGCTGAACCATGTCTGGGGGACTCTTTCCTTCCCCCAGGCTCCCAACACTTTCCTCCCACCCCTGTCTGAAGGTGGAGGGAATTCTGCACAGTCTCATTCCTGGGATTGAGTGAGGAAAACAGGCAGAGTTTCTCTTACCATCACTTCCTTGCAGAAACCACTCTGCAAGCTTTGGAGCAGAGTCTGCAGAGTGTGCTTTGTTGCAGAGAAAAGATTCAGATTGGTAGCGTCTGTTTGCAGAAGCAGGCAAAACATACAGAGTAGTTGATACACTCTTTATTTGACTGGAGGGGGGCCCAGAAGTCAATATAATTTCCTGTATTCATTTAAGAAACCCTGTCTTTCATGGACAGTATAAAAGCAACTTTAGGGTCTCCAATATCAAAACTGATAGATTCTGAATTAATGGAATCGATTAATGAGGATTTCCTTATTAAAAGCTCCAAATGGCAACCTGCCACTTGGCTGGCCCCAGAATAGCCTTGGATGGCCCAAGCACTGGAACCTTCTCCTGTTCCAGAACCTTCCTTTCGTTGCAAAGGCAAACTTGAGAAATGCGGCAGAGGCCCGTGCTGTACCTTGGTGCTGGGTGGGGAAGAGGAGGCCCGGGAACTGGCAGCAGAGGAGTGAGAAGGGGCAGCCAAGTAAGGGCATGGGAGGGGGTGTCGTCACTGTGCCCATTTTGTCATCTCCCTGCTCCTGATAGGGATCCTCCATGGTGCTCTTTGCTGTGGCTTTTTATCCATCCTGGTGCCCTCCCCCAACCCCGCCCCCCTGCCCCTGATTTTTACTTGTATTTTCTGTTTTTCCTCCTACTCTGCTCCCTGAGCGTTTCCTTTCCTTGTCTCCTCTCCTCCCTCGGTCCCTTTTCTACTTTGCATCTGTGCTGAGGGGCCTCCCTCGCTGGGCTGCAAGCTCCTTGGGGTATAGGATTCTCATTGAATTGATCTCTGGGGTCCCCTGCTAGGGCTCGAGTCACGATTATTAAATGAATAACTGAATGAGCAGACGAAGATGTGAATGAGTAAGTGAAAAATTCCTCCTGATCCCCCATCTTCAATTTTTTTGTACGGTAGCCACCATCTCGGAGGGAAGTTTGTGGCTGGATCTGTCAGTCCAATTTCTTCTGACCAAACCAACCCTCTCCCACTGGTGTCTGGTGTGGAAACAAAACAGGACATGCCAAGCTCTCCTTTGAGCCATGGACATCTCTTGATTGCATGGCAGGGCTCTCTGGGTCTGGATCTTAGCATTTCTGAATGTTTGATGAGTGGAAGCAGAGATAACACAGAACGTCTCAAACTGCCAGGAATGTGGCTCTGGGGCGGCCACCATCTCGGTTCCAGGAGGGATCTGTTGGTCATGAAGACGGACGTCATCATCTTTGGGCGAGCCCCAGATGTTGGCAAGATAATCCAAATGCAAGTAACACAGACTGGGATACTAAGGGTTCTGTTTATTGAGAAATAAAAGTCTTACCAAATCAGACACTTAAACAAGTACAAGTTGGCCGCTGAAGTGAGCAAATATTTTTAGTCAGAGATATGTTTCCGTCCACCCACCCTCCTCCCCCTTCTTACCACACCCATCTCCCCTTCCCTGCTGGTGGGGCTGTGCTGGGTTTTGGAGGATATATCCCATTATCTCTGGCTGAACCCTCACTTGAGGCACATCCCCACTCCCCAGCTGGCTGGTCGGAGACCCATCCCTAGATTCTGGGGTAGGGTTTACTGGGAGCCCTGGCTTCCCCAGCTGCTGCTTGCTCCTCTCGATCCCTAAAATCGACTCTCTTGACAAGTTCATGCATCTCTCTTCATGCCTCAACACTGACCCCTTTATTCTATTTCACCTTCCTTCTAACTGAGGTTTGTTTCCTGGGTCGGGAAAATCCGCTGGAGAAGGGATAGGCTACCCACTCCAATATTCTGGCCTGGAGAATTCTATGGACTGTATAGCCCATGGGGTCACAAAGAGTCGGACACGACTGAGCAGCTTTGGGGGCAGCCCTCTTGAGAAAGGGCACAATCTGTGGTGGGCTGGGGAGGAAAGGTGTTCTTCCTTTGTGCTGCGCGCTGAAGTTATGATAAACTGCTAGGGTTTTCCTGACTATTTGTAAGCCATTCATTCATTCACAGTCCTTTCTCAAGACCCTGTTGTGTGCCAGGCCTGGGGCGAGGGGCTGGGGGACAGAGAGGTATAACTTGCAGGCTCTGCCCTTGGGGAGCTCACGGTCTCAGGGGGTGGGTGGCCAGCAGAGTAAATGTTTGTAAAGCAGGTGATGCAGGATGGGTCACAGGGGGCTGTGGCGCTCAGAGGAGGGGCCACTAACTGCATCCCTGCTTGGGGGATGTCTTCAAGGAGGACCTGTCGTTTGAGTTGAACCTTGATAGAAGAGGCAGATTAAGGAATAAATGTTTACACAGAGTCTAGACTCCAGGGCCTCAGGCATCTTGGAAGACCTGGTTTCACATTTACTTTTATCCTATTCCATTTGGGTGTTGAAGGGGGTGATTTTTTAGTAGAGCTGGCCCCTGGGGGTGGCGGGTGGGATGGAGCTGCGGAAGGATGCCTGGAAGTTCCCTATCCTCCACCTAAGGTCTCACATGGCCCAGGCTCAGTCAAGTCCAGGCCACCTTTGCAGAGAAGTTGGTGTCACACAGGGAGGGCCCTATTGCACCTGTGGGCTGTTGGGTGAATTGAAAATTGGAGACTCTTCTGAGCAGATAACCTCTTACCTCAATCTCTTTCAGATCCACCCCTGTTTGGCAAGGGGCCTTTCTTATATCAAAAGAATCTCGTGTGTGTGTGTGCACGTGCAGGCACTCACACACACACATATGACTCTGTGTGTGTGTGTATGTGTGTGTGTGTGCGCAGGCGCTCACATGTGCACATGTGAGTGGGTGGTACTCACATTTCAAGTGCAGACCTTTGAAATGGGGCTGCAGAATCCTCTTTAGTTCCAGGGGAGCTTTGTGGCCATCTGCGCCAGAGCAGTTTCCTTTGTGTTGCACAGAACGTCTCAAGGACATTCTGTGGTTGCAGACGTTTCAGGGACAGAGGTGTCCCCAGGCTCTGCCACAGAGCAGAGAGCACAGTGGAAAGAGCATGCTTTGGGGTTATCACCTGGGGTTCAATCCTGGCTTAAGCAGAAGGTGTTAGTTGCTCAGTCGTGCCCGACTCTTTGTGACCCCATGGACTGTAGCCCACCAGGCATCTCTGTCCATGGAATTCTCCAGACATGGTTTGCCATTCTCTTCTCCAGGGGATCTTCCCGACCCAGGGATCAAACCCAGGGTCTCCTGCACTGCAAGTAGATTCTTTACCGTTTGAGCCAAGCTATAGATTGAGGATAAATAGATGATAGAAACATAACTGAAATGTTCTTTTGAGCAGTGTATGCTGCCCTAGATTCTTCATTCAGGTCGGGGTGCCCAGCGGTTGCACAGGACACCCTCCTTTTTATGGATTCCCCTACTGAGTTCACTCCAGTGTTCTTGCCTGGAGAATCCCAGGGACAGGGGAGCCTGGTGGGCTGCCGTCTATGGGGTCGCACAGAGTCAGACACAACTGAAGCGACTTAGCAGCAGCAGCAGCAGCAGCAGCAGCAGCAGCAGCAGCAGCAGCAGCAGCAGCAGCAGCTACTGAGTTCTGCCACCTTAGGAAACGCCTTAAAATCAACTTCAGCTGGAAGGAAACTTATATCCTCACCTATTCTGGGCTTCTAGTGATAAAAAAGCCAGCTGAAACTAGTTCAGCTGAAAAGGGGTGCATTGGGAATACTGAAGTAGCCCAAAGAACCAAAGGAAGAGCCAACACCGGGAAGATAGACCAGGGCAGGTCCGGGGACTCCAGGGCCTGGGATGCCGCTAGTACTCTATGCTTCTTTCCACAAGGTGGCTTCATCCTCCAGCTTTCCCCGTGAGACTGGAACTGTGGCCATTCATGGACACTGAGCTTGCATCTTCTCAGCATTATTACTAGAGAGCAAACGGCTGCGTGGTTACAATTAAAAAGTCCCAGGGAAGGTCTCTGATTGGTCCAACTTCATCAGATGCCCAACCCTGGACCAATCACTGTTGGCCAGGGAGGCAGAGTCGTGAAAGAAGATACAGTACAGACCACATGTAGGAAGGGGCTGGGGGCAGTTCCTTCTGTTTCCAGAAGGAAGAAGGGGTGCTGGGTAGGCCAAATACTAAGTGGCCCTTTCCCCTCATGGGAAAACTCATTTATGAAACTCAGCTGCTTGCAGCCTGTGTTTTGGAGCTGAAGGAAACCAACCACAAGTCATGGTTCTTGGGTGGGCATGGGGGAAATATCAGAGCATCTCAGACTGCCATTTTAGGAAAAGTCTTTCTATCTACAATTCCAGCTTTTTCCTCGCAAGGGTGTTGGGGCAGTAATGTTTTTCCACTTCACAGACAAGAAACTGAGGCCCTAAGGGTATCCAACTTGTCAGGAGAAAAACTTGACTCAGAATTCAGGTCTTTCAACTCTGAGGTCCCCTAGGAAGTTTCTGCAGGGACTGAGGCAGGATGTCACCCTGACTCTGGCCCTTGAACCATCGAGGAGGGGAGAGGATCTCCGAGGTCAGCCGGTCCATCTGCAGACATTTGCAGAGCACTCACTGTGGGTCAGGTTCAGGACCAGAGATCACAGCTGAGTGGTCCCCACCCTCCAAATTGACCATCATGACCACATACTGCAAGGAGTGCAGTGGGAGGAGGGCCTGGAGCAAAGGGAGGGAGCTGGTCAAGGGGGGCTGCTCAGAGGAAGTGGCCCTGAGCTAGGTCTGAGAGAGTGAGCTAGACAACAAGCGAAAGGGTGGAAGAGTGTGATGGGTCAAGGGAACAGCAGCTGTGAAGGCGCAGAGGGTGGACTCCTGTGTTCTGGCCCCTGCAGCAGCTGGGCCGCTGCATTTTCAGCCTGCTTATGACACAGAGCTCGCCGCTCAAAGTCAACTCCCATCCTCCTGTCTATCCAGAGTTTCAACAGCATCATCCCGGGATGATGGTTTTACTTCCTGCCCTCAGAGGTTTCTCTCACTACAATCTCCTGCCCCCCTGTCAGGCTCCAGGTCCCAAAGCCTATGAAATGCTCCCGATGACAGGCTCTGTGTGTTTCAGAATCTCGGAGAAGGACCATCTTCGAATACCACCGTGTGGAGCTGGACCCCAGCAAGGTCACCAGCACATCTGCCGTGGAGTTCACCCCATTGCCAAGTAAGTAGGGCTTGTCCCCACTGATGGAAGAGAGGCATGCCGCCATTCTGGCAAGAGCGCTGAAGTCAGACTGAGTTCCATCCCAGGCTCACTAGGGTCCCCTGTCTAGATACGGCCACCTGACTTCTCTGGGCCTCCATTTCTCATCTGTAACATGGGCCGCACACTGCCTCCTTCCCAGGGCTATGCTATGGATGAGAACTGCACTAGGTAGAGTTGAGGATGCAAATGAAAGTCCAGACACTCACTGGCACATCCCAGGCCCAGGGCATGGCTTGTGCTTAATACATGACAGCTGCTGGTATTAACGGGCTTCCCCGGTGGCTCAGAGGTAGAGTCAGCGTGCAGTGCAGGAGCTGCAGGAGACACAGGATTGATCCCTGGGTCTGCAAGATCCCCTGGAGGAGGGCATGGCAACTCATTCTAGTATTCTTCCCTGAAGAATCCCATGGACAGAGGAGCCTGGTGGGCTACAGTCCATGAGGTCTCAAGGGGTTGGATACGACTGAAGCGACTTAGCACGCAGGCGCTGTTATTAACATGTAATTGTAACCCAGGAAAGAGATACCTCTGATAACTTGGATTGAGCTCGTAGAAAAGATAATACAGGAACTGAAAGGAACCGTAAGTTTATCACTGCATTTTCTTCAGAGGAGGCGTGATGCTGGCATCTACAGGCAGAAGGCAGTGTCGGGATTTAGCCAGCAGCCCTCCAGGATCCAGGGGGCTGGGTCCTGTCACTCTTTTGCACCTTGCTCACCTGCTGTTGAAGGCACGCCATGGTGGAGGCCTCCCACTGCTGCTGCGGAGCCTGAAAGATCCAGTCCGGGCAGATGGGGAGAGAGAGGGAAGGACAGTGCTCCTGTTCATATATATATATATATATTTATATAAACTGCACCAGGTCTTTTATCTGCCTCATGAGCTTCAGTAGTTATGGCACATGTGTTTAGTTGTGGCATGTGAGATCTAGTTCCCTGACCAGGGATTGAACCCAGGTCCCCTGCATTGGCAGCATGGAGTCTTAACCACTGGACCACGAGAGAACTTGCTGCCTGCCCCCATGCTTATATTTCTAAAGACAGTTTTAATTTCCTCTCCTGTTTCATGATACCTCCCAGCTTCCCTCTGGAGCCATGGCTTTCTCCCTGCCTTCTGGGGCTGTTCTTGCCTCTCTTTCTCCTCTTCCTTTTGCTTGGAGGTTCTGGGAGCAGGGGGTGAAGAAAGAAGAGGAGGAGGAAGGGTCTTCTCAAATGCTAGGCCATATCCCAGCAGGTGTCCTCCCCTGATGCCTAGGGACAGGGCTGGGACCCCAGGGGTCCCAGGCTCACCCCCATCCCAGTCGCCCTCCCTGTGGGCAGAGCTTCCTCCAGGACTGGTGAGAGCAAACCTCGAGTGCCAGGAATGACTAAACTACATTTGGGAGCAAGGACATCCAAGGGCAGGGCTAACCACCCAGGCAGAAGAAGTGAAACAACCTGGGAATGCAGTTTCTGGGACACGTCTGTACATTTAAGCCTCTTTCCACCCCTCCAGTGAATTTTGTGAGCATTTAATAGCACACAGGACATCTGAAATGCAGATGAAAGTAAAGGTCAGTGTGTTTTTTTAATGTCTCATGAGGCTCCTAGGCATTTTTCTCAGTTTGACTGGAGCCATTTAAGGGGCCTCCAGAGTCACTTGGGAATGACCAGGTCACGGGCTCCCAAGTCCAGGAGGGAACTGCTACCGAAACTGTGACTTAAACTCCTGGAAGCTGGTTTGCCTTGTTCTCAGAAAACTCTGCACCCCACAGCCCCAGGTTTTCTCCCTTACCTTTGGGGGTCAGGGGGACTTAGCCAAAATTCTTCCAGAGATGTGGCTCTTCAAGCCATCATATGCCATGGCTGGTCCTTCTTCTAGAAGAGACTCCTGAAAAGGTGGCCTGGCATGAAGGTGGAAGCTGGGGAAGGGGGTCTCCCGGAGGACCTCAAGGCTAGGAGCTCAGGTTCTTGGCTTAGACAGACCTTGGTTCAAACCCAGATCTGCCTCTCTTAGCTCTGTGACTCTTCCAAGCCTCAGGTTCCTCCTCTGTAAAATGGGAATGAGAGCAACTCTGTATCAATCCCATAAACTTTTGTTAACTGCCTACCACATGCTGGGCACTGCCGTAGACCCTCGGGGTGCACCAGAGAAGAAAATAGCCAGAGCGCTGTCATTCTGGGGTCAGGCCAGTCCCTGCTTATTCTCTGCCTGCGGAGTTCCTTCCACCCTTCCAAAGCCTGCCAAGCCCTGGAAAGCACACAGTGCCCCCTGCAGCCAGTCCCTCCCACAAGGCAACCAAAGGTGACCACGCTGTGCCCGAAGCAGCTTTTCTTCCCCTCAGAGGGCCGGTTCCCAGATGCTGCCTTGCTGGGGGTCCACAGAATGCAAACTGGTTCCCTAATTAATGGATTGTGGTCCAGGCCCATGAAAACCCACAGAGTGAAGAAATTCCTTTTGAATAAGTGGTCATTTTCCTGTGGTTAGCGGTCACTTCTTGCTGTTACCAACGTGTTCTGTTCAGCTGCTCATCAGATGAGTCCTCAGACTGCATACAGTTCTTCTGGGTCAGTGCCTATTTGTCCTTATAGTAAAATGGATGGATTTTGTGGCAGCTGCTTGCCACTCCGAGGTCATTTAAGTGGGCAGCATTTGAGCAAGTGAACAACTCTTAAAATCCAGCTCCCATTCTTCCTGCTCCCCTGGCCCTCTCTGCTTTTCTGGCTGGCTGATGATGGAAGGGATCCACACACCCTCCAGTCACCACTTGCGCTAACTTCCCTGCTTTCCAGCCCTGCCTTGCCCAGCGAGGCCCCAGCTGCCATTCCTCCTCATTCCCACCACCTTCCACCTCTCCACCCTGCAGAGTGCTGCCTGCTGTTGGGAGCACCCTGGAACCTACTCCTCCTGGGCCTCTGCCCAGGGGGGTCCCTCTGCTTGGACTTCCCCCCCAGGAGAGTTGCCTGCTGGCTTCCCTCCTCTGCAGCTCCTCAAAGGCCTTCTCCAGCCTCCCTGAGTAAAACACATCCCCCGCTTGTCCTGCTCCACTTTTCTCCTAGCCCTTCTCACCACTGGAAACCCCAATGTAATGCGCTAGTTGCTCAGTCGTGTCCGACTCTTTGCAACCCCATGGACTATACCCCACCAAGCTCCTCTGTCCATGGACTTCTCCAGGCAAGAATACTGGAGTGTGTTGCCATTCCCTTCACCAGGGGATCCTCCCGACCCAGGAATCAAATCTGGGTCTCCTGTATTGCAGGCAGTTCCTTTACCATCTGAGCCACCAGGGAAGGACTCAAGTGAGGGTGGCCTTATAAACGTCTAGGGTCCCTGCTGGTCAGAGCCTCCGGAGTTCTGTAAGCACCCAGCATTCAGGGAAGTCGCACTTCTGGAGGTCTGTGGCGGGATTGGTGCTGAGTGACTGCTGCCTTCTTCTTCTTTGCAGCCTGCCTACAGCATCGGAGCTGCGATGCCTGCATGTCCTCAGACCTGACCTTCAATTGCAGCTGGTGCCACGTCCTGCAGAGGTTTGTAGCAGGCTCACCCTCTGGTTCCCACAGGCAGACTGTGCGGGGGCAGAGGGTGGCACCACCCTGCTCCCTGCCTCAGGTCTCATGGCCAACATGAAGGTAACTTTGGCCAGTGCTACTCTGATGCTTAGGACAAGAATATTACAGCAGTGAGTGTCTCCCTGAGGCTTGTGACCCATCAAGGTGACTGTCACCCTGCAGTGACTCTAGGCTTTGGAAGACCATGCAGAGATTCCAGCTACTGCAGCTCTCTCCTCACAACCAGGACGGTTGGTTCATTCTCTGGCAGGCCTTTTCCAAGAGCGGTCCATAGCTGTGAGCATCCCAGAATCAGCTAGGGCTCGAGCTAAATGTGCAGATTCCTGGGGCCCACCCCTGGCCCCCCGCATCAGGGTCTTTCAGAAAGAAGCCAGGGAGCCTACATTTTCCCTCATTGTCTCATCTGTAAGCAAGCATGAGACCTGCCAGCTCAGGGGTGAACCTAAGACACACCGTCATTGGGCGAGACCCCCACGATCCCGAAACCGCACCTCAAGACTGTTCTCAGGCTACAACAGGGTTCCCTGAAATCCAAGGGTGTGGACATTGCAGGCATCTGTGGAAAGCTGGGGCAAGTTACAAAGCTGTGTTTGTTTGGTTTTGGAAGCAGGGAAAATTCTGGATGAGATTCAGTTTCAGGGATAAAGTTCTTAAATCCTACTCATCTTCTACTCCTTGTTCTGAAATCATTTCCTCACAGATTAGACTCAAAATTTGATCCCTGTTCTCCTGTCCAGGATAAATAAATGGTGGGGGGAGGGGGAATTGTGGAGGGGAAGACTTTCTTGGGGGACTAGAGCTCCCATGAGATTGGGAAGACCTATGAACTCCAAGAACCTTGGAATCTTGAAAATTGCAAATTACAGAGGCTTTGAGTTCCGTGCAGCTGTCCTGTAACTGTCAGTATTTCCTTTGCTCCTTTCCAATGTCCTGGTGCAGAAATAAAAGCCACTGCCTTTACAGGCGGCCTGCCTAGCAGACAAGACACAGCTCAGGGCCAGGAGGAGAAAGGGGCCCTCATCGGGCCTCCCAGCTGTTCTTCCCACCAGCTGTGCTCTTATTCACTCTCTTGCGCCCTCAGTTTATTTTCCCTGTAAAATGGGCTGGGGTTATGTGATTCAGGGAGATGTGGGTAAGGAACATGCCGGTTATTTTAACTCCTCAAATACCAAACAGAATTTTTGCAAAGTGTTCAGAGTCCTTCACATGAAATGCACAGAGCCTCAGAGAGAGTACACGGGGGAGACCCGAGATTGCGTCTTCCTGGCATGGAGACTTGCGGTGTGATCCATCTTGTGCACTTTCAAGTGTGAGAGCCCCGTGTGAGTGTGAGGCGGTAATCCAGATGACCTCAGATGAGCCCTGGAATGCTGCGGCCGGCTGCCACCATGTGACTCAGCATCGTCCAACAACAGCTGAGCCATGAGGACTGCAGAATGGGTCAGATGAAAGCAAAACCCTAGCTTGCTACACCCCCACTTAATGCATATGCCCATACCCAGAAAACCATGACAGTTTAATGAGAGTTGGTCAGGGGGAGGGCAGGGCCTTGGCTGCAGACATTGTCTTTGCTGGATTATGTCAACTAGAGGACAGAAAAGCTCCATCAGGGATCCTGTCCCCAGATGTACGTGGGCCTGGGCTCACCCGAGCCAAGCCCGTTCCTTCCTGACAGATCTCTGGAGCCTCAGCTGAGAGCTGACTCCAGATTTCTAAAAAGCCAGAGATCAGGGCTGCTGCAGGGCAGTCGGCCACCGTGGTCTCTCCCACCAACTGCTGCTTGAAACCGCCTCATGGTTCTTGGCTTTGCCTCCACCTGCTTTGCCCTCTGCAGCCTTGCAGAGCCTTCCTTCCCTGCGTGGGGGCCGGATCTGACTCAGATGATTTCACTTATCATGCAGGTGTTTTCCTTTTGTCCCACATTGTCCCCTAACGGCCCACCTTGGAGTCTACGGGTGACCCAGACTCCAGGATTTGGCTCAGAAAATGAGCGTCATAACCCTTGCCTTACAGTGTCATTGCAAAGGTCCTGTGAGATAGCGCAAGGGCAGCATGTGACTGGGGCAACACCTGGCATTCAGCAGACGCTCAAACAATGGCCGTTTCTCATGCCTTTCTCCTTTGCGTCTGGGTTGGTTGGCCCCGGGCTTGGAATGGGGTGCTTTTGGACCTATATCCAAGGCTCAGTCCTTGAAAGATCCAGTTAGTTTGGCCTAAAGGAAACTTCAGTTCCCAGCCCCCAACGGTGCCCCTAGTCTTCCACGCTTCAAAGGAGGGGGCACGGAGGACCCAAGACAGGGGGCTGTGGATGGCTCCTCTCAGTGTCCCTGCTACAGGAAGAGCAGCTCAGAGGCGTCTTCAGAAGGAAGGACTCACAGAGCCTGGGAGCCTCGGCCTCGTCAGATCTTGGACAGATGGGCAGGCAGTTGCCGGTGCAGAGTTCACCAGCCTCGCATCCTTTCTCAGCACTGGTGGCTGGTGATACTGGCTTTTCATGCAGAGATCCCTGCACTTGAGTAAGACTTGGTGGATTCTCCTGGCACCAAAGAGTGAAGAACGGAACTTTGAGTATGACGCTGAGGAGAATATTCTCTGGTTCATCCTCGTACCCCACCCCTTCCCTAAGGAAGCACTTGATGTCTTCCAGCCCAGCTGAGCTGTGCGGTGTCCTCTCAGGGGACCCTGGTCAGCCAAGATCTCATCTCTCCCAGTCTCTGGCAGGACCTCACCTCTGCCCTTCAGTGACCACATGGTGGGTGTTGGCCAGATTGGCTGATGTCCATCCTTGGCCCTGCCCCTCCTTGCCAAATTTAGGCTCCTCCACAAAGAAGGGGGGCTCAGCAAATGAGCAAGACTTTCCCCAGATGAGAACATGTGTGTGAACTCCCTGGTTTCTCAGCAATTTCTGGGCTGCCCAGAGTTGCAGGGTGGGGCTTAAGGTCATTAGAGGTCATCCAGTCTGTCAGCTCCATAAATACAGAGACACATACAGACACACAGACACACACACACACATGCATCTGGGTGGATGTGGCCTTGGTCCTGGGGAGCTGGGTCAGGAGAAGGGTGAGGATGCCACAAATAGCTTCCCCTCCTTTGGGGGAAGGAGTAGAGGGGGCAGGAGGGGCTTGATCACAGCCACCTGGTGCCGGGGCACCTGCTCAGTGGTCTTGGGGAGGTTCACCTCCTCCTTGCTCCCCTTGGAGAGCTATTACTGCATGGGGGTAAGGGAGGGCTTCTCTGTCAATCCCATCACACCTCTGGCCTCTTGATTCCCCCTGCAGATGTTCCAGTGGCTTTGACCGCTACCGCCAGGAGTGGCTGGCCTACGGCTGTGCCCAGGAGGTGAGAGGCTGAAGTGAGCCTGGTGGGGAAAGGGCAGGGCTGCAGGCTTGCCCCTTGCCTGGTCTCTCTTCTCTTGGTGACATTCTCCCCTCCACCTGGGGCTCGCCTCCCTCTCTGCTCTGCACCAGTGAGACCATTGTGGGAGGTTTTTGAGGGCTCAGTGGGTCCTTGAGACAAGCACTTCTCCCAGTGACTTGGCCCGGAGCGGCAGTTCTCCAGGGGCCTTCTTGGGCCTTGCAGAGGGTATATTGGGTGTGGCCTTGGCCACACTGGAATCTTCTAGGAGACTGTGTGCCTGGTAACATTCAAGAAGTGACTGCCCCGGCTCCAACCTTCAGGCATTTAAGGAAGGCAGTCATTCTGGGGGCA